>NC_090395.1:64287075-64648325 GCF_036365525.1 Heterodontus francisci | reverse complement strand
CATTGCTGACCATCCCTAACTGCCCTAGAGAAGTTCGTGGTGAGCAGTCTTCTTGAACGGATGCAGTGTGTGCTGTAGGTACACCAACAGTGCTAATTCGTCACCTCAGACCCTAGATACACTCATCTACACAATAGACACCTCTGTAGCATCAAATGCATAAACTGCAAGATCAAACAAACACAAAGTGACAGGCCTGGCTTTCAAGTGCCAAATTTTGCTTGACCATATCAAGCTGTATTGTCACTCCCTTTCCCCTTCCAAATTTAACTACATCCTGGCGAGGAGGTACAACTCCAACCTCTCACTTCCCTCATCAACTCTGATCTCCCTCCACTGTAGCCTCAGTCCTCAATTTTGGCACTAATTGTAAAGGAACTTGTGGGATTTATCCATCCAAAAACTCAGGTTTCTTGGCCAAAAGAAACAGTCGGCAAAATCCAGTGGCTGAGCCCAAAGATGTGAAGACAAGAAACAGAACATGGCCAAGTGATGGAGCAGAGCCTCTTCCTATTGGGTCACAAAGTAAAGGTGGTGCAGAATGAGGCATTATTTTGGAACGTGGTTCTGTTTACAATTCCAGAACAACATTGCAACATACTTTGAAGGAAACAGAAGTAAAGAATCCATGGACGAAGGTGGCTCACTGTCGTTGGCAGTGCCAGCTCTATGGTGCAGGCACTCTTGCAGCAGATAGCACCTTTCTGCAGACCCTGACCCTGTGCAGCCAGTTCTGCACGTTCACTCAGATAAGTGCAGATCTCCTTGCTCATGTGGCAGAAGGAGGGTGGTGAGCAGGAAAGAGATGTATCAGAAGTGCGTGGTATCTGCTGCTGGTTGAGCTCAACCTGTCTGGCATCTCTTCACCCATGCAACTCTGGGAAGATTGCAATGCGGGTAGAAGATTGCAGTTAATTGCCTAATTATCTACTGCAATTGGTTTCCTGATGCTGCCCGGCCAGATGCCAACATCAGACTTAGCTAATCACTGGGAAAAGCAGCCGGAGACAGGTACATGCCACTAAACTGGTCCACCGCACTTGTATCTAATTATTCTTGCTGCCCAAGGGCCTGATAAAACTCCACCACCCCACCCAAAACCTTGTGTGTACACAATTGCATACAATTAAAACATAAGCAATTCATCACTTGTCCCAGTCGGTTTACATCTTGACCAGGTGAAACAGCATTTTACACGTACTTCTTTCAATTCAGTATTCTATAGTCATTGCTCACAATGTGGTCTGCTCCACACAGGACAGACCAAACAGTGATTGGGTGACCGCTTTGCAGAACACTTCCATTCAGTCCACGAGTGTGACCCCCAAGCTTCCAGTCACCTATCATTTTAATTCTCTACCTTGTTCTCAAGCTGACCTCACTGTCCTCGGCCTCCTGCAGTGTTCCAATGATACTTAATGTAACCTCGAGGAAGAGTACCTCATCTTTCAACCTTCTGGACTCAACATCAAGTCCAACAATTTCAGACTGTAATCTCTGCCCCCCTTTCGTTTCCTTTACTTTACAAATTTTGGTCCTAATCTTGTTTTGCCTTTGCGTTTGCTTTTGGGCGGCAGCTGTTCATTATTCTGCCATTCACATCTCCTCTAGACATATCTTTTGTTTCTTTACTTGTCCCATTACCACCCCCTTTGGCCCTGCACCACCAACCCTTGTCATTATTGCCGCCTGTCTGCCAACCTATCACAGACCTTCTCTTTTGTTCTTTTTCCACCCTCCCCAATTTCACCTGCTTAAAACCTATTACATTTCTAACTTTCCCAGTTCTGATGTACGATCACTGACCTGAAACGTTAACCCTGTTTCCCTCTCCACAGATGCTGCCAGACCTGCTGTGAATTTCCAGCATTTTCGGTTTTTGTATTTCCTATTTCCAGCATCCACAGTATTTTGCTTTTGTGTTTTGTTCACATCTTACCTAATTGTGGGAGTGTAGGACTGTATTGTGAAAACACCTCAATGTTGTAGACACAGAAAGGTGTGTGCACACTTGAACAGCTCATGAGTAACATTTTATCAGTGACTCAAGGCAGGAGTTGCAGTGCCTGCTCCCTGTCCTGTTCGAAATGTATTCAAATACTATATCTCAAGGTACCTTTGAAAAGTAATCAATACAGTAAATAGCCAACAAGGTGTGCAGGGAGGGCAGCACCACATAACTGGATCCTCACAAGCAATTTTTACTTTCCTCCAGGAGCTCTCTGATTTCCTTTCACTACAGCTTCTAAAACAGTTTCTCCCGCCCAGCCTAGCTCCAACTTCTAGTATTCACCTCTTGTCTCCTGAAGGCACTACACCTGTTGCTGGGGTACAGCACTAGAAGCCCCTGTACTGCTTCTGTATCTATCAAGTAAGCAGTCTTCAGGTGAGCCTACACAATGAACGGTGGCAGATTGTTTGACTGCTGAAAGCATGGCAATCGCGACAAATCTTGTCCACACTTCACAAGTCATTGAAAACACTGCAGGGTAACACCTGTAATGAGTTCTTTTATGTTGTCTGATGCAACATAAATGATATGCATGGAGTCCAGTTGGTTGAAGATTGCTAACAAGTTTATTTACAGCTAGACTATTATATGCAATACAGAGCTAACTATTGACAGAACCTTACTCTGGGCATTACAGTTGCAGAGTGACTCTGCCTCAGAGTCACATGACTGCGTCCTGGTACTTGGCTCATTAGCAGACTAAGATCTTAAAAGGGACATCAATCAATTAAAGGCAATCATACAACAACACCCTTCTCTCCCTACTGCAGAGGCCGTGAGATCAATTATAGCATCCAACAGCTGCTACCACAGACACAGGGTTACCAACTCTGGCTGCAGAGATTACTGGAGGTTTCTTCACATGACTTCCCATCCCCAACCGTCTTGCCTAGTCAAACAGCCTTTCCCCCCTCCCAGCTACAACTAAGAAAATGTTCAAAAAAATGAAACAAGTACCTTTTTTTTAAAAAAAAAAAAGATGCTCCTGTAATTTTTTCCCCCTCAATTTGCTCACAGCAATGTCTGGGAGATAATCCTGGAGGATTAACAACACCTATGGCAGTTCAAAGACTGAATCTGATTTGTAATATCAGGAAAATGCCATCCATTAGACAGTGGGGCAATGTCTTCAAATTCACTAGGCTGGTTAAAAGGAACTTGTGCCATGGTAACAGTGAAAACTAAAAGCTCCTAAACCAACATTTTATGGTACAAATGTATTTTTTTTCCAGGTATATGTTCTCTAACTCACAAATTTCTCTATAGAGTTTCTCTGTTTCTAGCTTTTCTGCAAACCCAGAGATGGTCCAATTTTGCCTTTCTTTTGCTATCTGCAAACTGGAGCTGATATTAACAGCTCTCAGGCAGCATATAAATAATTAATGTTTGGGATACGATAAAAGGGAACAAGATACTTCAAGGGTCAGATGATCATGAGTTTCTGAGAATCGATCAATTCCCTCTGCGGAAACTGGTCATCTGGCTAAAAAAAAACTCCCATTGCTTTGCAATTTGTTTTTTCCTGGAGCCTGCATTTTCCAATGTGGTCAAGTTTTGACATGGCTGTATATCATTTAATTGCTACACACAATATCTTATGAAGGTTATGTTGGATTCATGACCTTAGAAGATCCCAGATAATGAAATACAAGGGAGCACAAGACACATGCACACGCCTGCACCCAGAGTAGATCACTCAAGTTCAGGTTACCACTTTTAGAGAAGATTGCTCTCCTTGTCCCATTCCTTTTTAAAAAAAAATACAGTGAGTGTATCTTCTGTTGCTTAGGCCTCCAAGCTCTGGAATTCCTTCCCAAAACATCTCTGCCTCTCTCTCCCCCAGAACAACCTACCTCACCTCTCCACTATCTCCTTATGAGGCTTGGTGTCAAATTTTGTTTGATAATGCCATCTGCTCCTTGGGACATTTTACTCCACTCAAAGTTGTTAATATGGTTGCTGTATAATATTGCATGTACTCATAAAAAGTATTACAGTGTACTCAGTAGCCTCAAAGTTGACAGGAGCGTAGATCAGTTAATAAGAAGTGGAGGCTCACCAATTTAGGGCTATTAACTTTTTGACATGGTCTTAAAAAAAAAATCAAAATCACTCGTACTATGCTGACAGGCTGTGAACGAAGATGCACAGATCAGCAAGTGTCCAGAGGCCACACAGGAGTGGAAAACAGGCTGCCAGTAATCTCAGAGGTGTATCGAGTACCAGAGCATCACATTAGTCAAGTGCTAACTGGTCAGTGGGGCTTGTTAAACGCTGCTCTCAAATTTGAATGAAGCCACTGAAGAATTTGATACACAGCCTGGGTAAAGCCTGAACAGAACAAAGTGTGCTTTTACTTGCTCCCTTAAGGATACTCAGATTTTTCAGAAGTTTCTTTCGAAGCACATTCATCAGGGGCACCAGTTGTAGAGGCACAGTTGGAAAGCGAGTTGCAGCCCAAGTCCCAAGTCACTTGGAAACCCAACATTTGATATTTACAACAGCAGACAGCTCAATGTTGCTCAAAAAGCAAGCAGGGTAGAGGATGATGTTTACACAGGCCTGGCTTCAGTTGATAAATGAACAATTAACAGATTGCAAATGCCAGCGAGGAGAACACACCCTTCTACTGCAAAAACTCCCCCTATAAACTTAGCATTGTGCCGGGAAAATACTTCAAAACTCACTTTCCAAGCAGAAACCCCAAAGTGCTCCAAAAGGGGTGTGGTCACTCTACAACAGTAGAGTTGAAGCAAAATGATTTAGCTCTGCCTTTATGCTGCAGTTATAGTGTACGGCAGGCTGAATCCAGGGCAAGGCCCGAACTGACATCCATATGAAGTGGAGTTTACAGTCTCACCCTCCACGCTGGGAACTGGTTCGGGTCACAACACCCCATTTAATCTGGATGATTGCGAAGCTAAAATCACTTCCCACAGATTCTAATGCAGTTTAAATGCACTTTCAAATCATTCCAAATATCACTCCTTTTCCCACCCACTGAAATAGAAGTCATCAAACGGAGATGGAAGCAGATCTCTATGATGACTCAAGGTCTATATTGCATTTTCAAACTGTGGTCAGTTGCATTCCTGAAATAACTCCTTTGTCATTATGAGAAAGACCAATCAAATACCGTCCAGAGAAAAGAGATACGTATCAGCCATCGCTCAGCATTAGAGCATTCACCTCAGGAGGTCATGGGTTCAAATCCTGCTGCAGGGGCTGGAGTACAAAACCTAAACAGACACTTCAGGGCAGCATTGAGGGAATGCTGCACTGTCGGAGGTGCCGTATTTCAGCTGAAACAATAAACTGAGGCCACGTTTTCCCTCGTGCGGAAGTAAACGATCCCATTATTTAAAAGAAAAGAAGGGTAATTCTCATCAATATTTATCCTTCATCCAACATCACAGATTGATACAAATGCCAAATACCGCAGTTGCTAGAAATCTGAAATAAAAACATGCTGGAAATAGTCAGCAAGTCCGGCAGCATCTGCGGACAGAGAAACAGTTAACGTTTCAGGTCAATGAGCTTTCATCAGAACTGGATAAAGTTAAGAGATGTAATAGATTTTAAGCAAGTGGAAGGGGTGGGGGGGTGGAGGAGAGGTGGGCAGGAATTAGATTTCAATGGCAATTTGTCACTGAATCTCTCCTGCCTTCCACCTGATCACGGCCCTTCCCTTTAGTTATTATCTCCCTCCTCCTTTCCCTGTCTCTGTATTTGCTTAAAAACTATTACATCTCTAACTTCTTCCAGTTCTGACAAAGGTCATCCACCTGAAACCATGAGCTGGATTTTCCCCACGGGTTTCGCGACCCTGACATTGGAACCAAATGGGGATCCGGAGCCCACACATACTGGAAGTGTGCCCAATGCACAATCTTTCGCAAGGCGGCCTCTTAACTGGTCGCCTTCGCGCTCGGCGTCCTCAGGCACGGACACGTGAGCTGGCAGCTCTGGAGCCTTAGCAGCCCCACCGGGAGGGGTGGGCACTGCTTGGGCAGGACAGGGACCCTGTCAAAATGGAGGCGCCATTTAATTTTAAAATTCTGAAGGGGGGGGTGGGGGTGAAACCATTAGGCCCCTCAAAGTGGAGGGGAGACTACTCCGGTGCATCGTTTGGAATATGGGTGCAGCCTTACCTGCCTGAGGAACTCCCTTCGGGGCACGGAGCCTCCGACTCTGATGGCCCTTCAGCCTGCCACAGGGAGGCCGTCTCATTGGAGATGGCAGCTGCCACATACGAGAGGGGCTGCTCCACCAATGGCAAGATGCAGGCACGCCCACAATAATCAGACTTAATTGGGTCTGTAATCAGATTAATTGGCTGCTGGTCTGGGCGTCTGCCCATGGGAAAATTCCCTAGCAGTGGGAATGCGTCAGGGAACTGTCGCAACACGGCTCCCCCTCTATTTTCCCAGCCACACCTCCCCCAACCCTGCCATCATGGGGCCAGGAAAATTCAGCCCGTTAACTCTGTTTCTCTCTCCACAGATGCTGCCTGGCTTGCGTACGTCCAGCAATTTCTACTTTTACTCAGTCAACTGCCGAATTATCTCCTTATGAGGCTCTGTGTCAAATTTTGTTTGATAATGCTTCTGTGAAGTGCCTTGGGGCTTTTCAGTCCATTAAGGGTGCAATATAGCTATAAATTGTTGTACTTTATTTCACGAAAACAGATTATCTGATAATAATCACGTTGCTATTTGGTAGAGCTTGCTGTGAGCAAACTGGCTGCCAAGTTTCCAACAGTGACTACACTTCAAATGTACTTTAGTGGCTGTAAAGCACTTTGGGAGGCCCTCAAGTTGCGAAAAATGCTACAGTGGGATGTCTAATCAACATCTAATCAGAGTATGTTTGGGCTACCATCTCTGGTCTTTAAAGTGTTAACTGCCTGTAAAACTTGTTGAACACCCTGGGACTATTCCTGGAGCCAAAATATTCTATATGCAGGCCAGATATGAATTGAAACACAGTGCAATGATTAGAAGCCTGCTGTTCACACGTTTACAAAGATGGCAATATTAATAACATCGAAACAATCCTTAAAAGAAACCAAAATTGTACACAGTACTCCTGGTGAGGCCTCACCGAGGCCAGATATAAATTTAGAAACATCTCCTTCAGGTTACAGATTACACCCTCAGCTACACAACCCAACAATCAATTGCATGCTTTCTTGCTTGTGAATTCTGTGCCAATGTTTTATGCAGCCAGTCCACCTAAAATTCCCCACGGTGTTTTTTTCTCTATTGCCCGTTTGCACTCAATCAATAATCCACAATCCTGCTTTGGAGGTCATCGACAGCTTCACATACCTTGGATCAACAATCACCAACAATCTGTCCCTTGATGCCGAAATAGCACCAGGATTGCCAAGGCTACAGCTGTCATGTCAAAGTTGAGAAGGTGCGTGTGGACCAACATAAAGGTAACCGAAAATACAAAGCACCGCGTGTACCAGCTTTGTATTCTCAGCACCCTCCTTTGTAGTAGTGAAGCATGAACAACTTATCATGCAAGCCAAGAAAAGCGGCTGAACAACTTCCACCTCCGCTGCCTCAGATGGATATTGGGTATCTGTTGACAGGACAGAGTGCCAAATATGGAAGTACACCAGTACGCAGGGATCCCCAGCATGTTTGCCCTCGAGTCAATGGTGACTCCTTTGGCTGGGTCACGTGCACCAAATGGATCATGGCCACATCCCTAAAGACGAGCTTGTTATCGGCACAAGACCAACAGGTCACCCACATTCACAATACATGGCTGTCTGCAAGCAAGACCTCAAGTTAAGCGGGGTCAGTGTCGATGCATAGGAAGTCCTTGCCGTTGAACGGAGTTCTGGGAGAATGGCAGTCTCAAAGGCCTTGGAAAAGGCAGAGGACAAAAGAAACGACTAGATGGCAGAAAAGAGAGACAGGAGAAGGAAAAAAATGTCAGCCAGCCGCGGGTCAACGATATTCATCTGTGCCAGCTGTGAAGGGATTGCCACTCACGAGTTGACGTCTACAGCCACAACAGGCAACGCTCAACTCAGAAGTGACATACACCCAGTGCGCAGTCCATTGTCTTTCGAGACGGACGAATGCCTACTAAGTGACAATCCTGCTGAATATCAAGACAATTAATTATGCTTCTTTTCCCACTGGCCTAGCTTCCCTACATCCATTTGGGTTTGTACACATTGATAATTATCAATGCCATTTCTCTCAAATGCATGTCCATTCAGACATTTGGCACAGGACTCCACCTTCCAAATCATTTATAAAAACAACAGCAGTCCCATCACCAACCCCCTGTGAGACACTACTGATGGCTGTGTACCATTCAGACACCTGTCTTACATATTATAACTCACGGTCATCTACCAACTTGCCAACTTCTAGTCCTGTCCAATACAGTTACTAATCCTCAGGTCTAAAGTAGTATATATTATGTGGCTCAGTTGGCAGCAGTCTCATCTCAAAAGTCAGAAGGTTGAGAGTTCAATTTCCACTCCAAGCATTTGAACGCAAATTTTAAGTTTTGTTTTTATTCGTTCAGGGGTTGTGGGCGTCACACTCCTGAATTGTGCCCTGTAGATGGTAGACAGGCACTGGGGAGTCAGGAGGAGAGTTACTCGCCACAAAATTCCCAGCCTCTGACCCGCTCTTGTAGTCACGGCATTTATGTGGCAGGACCAGTTCAGTTTCTGGCCAATGGTAACCCCCAGGATGTTGATAGTGGGGGATTTAGCAATGGTAATGCCATTGAACATCAAGGGGAGATGGCTAGATTCTCTCTTGTTTGAGATGGTCAATGCCTGGCATTTGTGTGGCACAAATGTTACTTGCCACTTATCAGTCCAAGCCTAGATGTCATCCAGGTCTTACTGCATTTGGGCACGGGCTGCTTCATTATCTGAGGAGTCGCGAATGGTGCTGAACGTCGTGCAATCAGCAAACATCCTCACTTCTGACCTTAAGATGGAGGGAAGGTCATTGATGAAGCAGCTGAAGATGGTTGGGCCTAGGACACTACCCTGAGGAACTCCTGCAGTGATGTCCTGGGACTGAGATTATTGATCTCCAACAACCACAACCATCTTCCTTTGTGCTAGGTGTGATTCCAATCAGCGGAGAGTTTTCCCCCCCGATTCCCATTGACTCCAGTTTTGCTTGGGCTCCTTGATGCCATACTCGGTCAAATGCTGCCTTGAGATCAAGGGCAGTCACTCTCACCTCACCTCTGTTGTCCATGTTTGGACAAAGGCTGTATGAGGTCAGGAGTGTAATGAGTGGCCCTGATGGAACACAAACTGAGCGTCAGCGAGGTTATTGCTAAGCAAGTGACACTTGATAGCACCGTCGATGACCCCTTCCATATGCTGATGATCGAGAGTAGACTGATAGGGCAATATTGGCTGGGTTAGATTTGTCACTCCCGTGCTGTACTAAGACAACACTGCACTGTTGGAGGTGCCATCTTTCAGATGAGACGTTAAGCCAAGGCTCCATCTGCCTTTTAGGGCGGATGCAAAACATCCTATGGCACAATTTCAAAGAGCGGGGGAGCTCTCCCTGGTATCTTGGCCAATATTTATCCCTTGGTCGACATCACTAGAAGTTATCTGGTCATTCATTATCTCCTTGCTTTTGGAGGGACCATTTTGTGCACAATTGGTTGCAGTGTTTCTTACAAGTCGCTATACTTTCAAAAGTTCTTAATTGGCTGTGAAGTGCTTTGGAATGTCCCGTGGCTGTGAAAAGCACTATATAAATGCAAGTCTTTCTGTCTTTTAAAATTCAGGTGTAAAACATCCACCACCTCATTCCCATACACCAAGTCAGCAATATCCTCAAAAAAAAAAATCACCAGTGAAGGGCAGATTGAACCATACAATGTTATAGTACATAAAACAAGCCAATGGTTAAAATGGGAGAATATATTTAGAAGAATGTGGATGAAGTTGGGAACTTTTATAGCAATGTTTTTACATGCAAAAAAATCAATTTATCCCTAAAATAAGGTCTGGGCAAAATAAGAGTAAAAGCAGTGTGGACAAATAAGGAATTATGGAAGGCAGTAGAAAAAAAAAGGAAACATTTGAAAATGCTCAGGATAGGAAGGTCTACAAATGGTGAAAAGAAATGCCAAGAAAAAACAAATCAAAATATAGCACTAAACCCAAATGAAAGCAGCAAATAAAAATATCAGAGCCAAGCAGAACAAGGTTGGGCCATTAAAAACGACAGTTGGTGACTAAGGAGGTGGAAATTTCTGAAATATTGGACCCAACGACACTTACAATGAAACAGAAAACAAACGCCACTAATGAGGAAGTAGTTTACCATGCGTGTAGATTTGCAAACTTTAAAACAAGAGAGGATATGTTTGGAAAGTTGGAGACAAAGTAGATAAAGAACGATAAAGTGCCAACTTGCATCCCATGAATTGGCTTGGGAAACAGTGAATCCTTCACTGATATTTCAGGAGATGAAGTGATGTGCATGTAAGAATAATCCCATTTTGTTGCACATTCTTCTAAATTGATTATTTGCTGGAATTTTATTTAATTATAATTCTTCCAAATAAATTCAACTACTGGTTTTAGCCAGAACAATATCATCCAACAGAGTAGTCTTTCCTGCCTTCTGGTCCAGACAGGATTTTATGGGAAACCTGTTCAGTCTCCAGTGCAAAATATAGAGGTAAAAAAAAAAATGCAATTGTTAATCTTGCTGTACAGTATTCCCATTTACTCCACATGTAAGCTTCTGATCAGAAGCAAAGTGGATCTGCTTGGGAAAATGGCCTCTTGCTGTGCAAATAAAGAGAGATGGCAGAGTCCAAATTTTAATTCTGGCCACATCCAAAACTGTCTATCATATTCCACCTATCTGACATAACTCTTAAATGAACTATTCTCCTCCACCCTACCAACACACAAATATCCCATTTGCAATATTTTATAGATGTAATTTATTATTATATAGATGCCATGCTGTAGTTTAGTACTAAGTATTAGACAGGCGTTTGAGTGCCGATTCAGATTCACCTTACTCTTGCACTGTGCAATTCTACACTTCAAAAAGTACTTAATTGGTTGTAATATACTTGGGACATCCTGCGGTCGTCAAAGACACTATATTAATGCAAACCTTTCTTTCACTTGTATAAACATAAAAATAGAAAGGAAAACATTGACTTGATTGATAATGCATATGCACACACAGAGCAGTAGCTTGAGAAGAGAGTAAAAGAAATGAGGCGCAGTGATTAAAACAGAGGCATTCTGATGTGGCTGTCATATTAAAAGGCAACACCAGTGTCTGCGTGGGTTTCCTCCGGGTGCTCCGGTTTCCTCCCACATGCCAAAGACTTGCAGGTTGATAGGTAAATTGGCCATTATAAATTGCCCCTAGTATAGGTAGGTGGTAGGGAATATAGGGACAGGTGGGGATTGCGGTAGGAATATGGGATTAGTGTAGGATTAGTATAAATGGGTGGTTGATGGTCGGCACAGACTCGGTGGGCCGAAGGGCCTGTTTCAGTGTTGTATCTCTAAAGTAAACTAAACCATTATTTTAATCAAGATTTTTGCCAAAAACAAAATGCTCTGAAGCATGCCAGTTTTTGAATAAAATGGAGACAGGCAAACAATCCACTTGTGAACGACTGTAAAGTCAGCACAGGTGCATTGTATCCCAGAGGCACTCATGCAATACGAGTCACGACAACCAGTGTGTCCTTTTGGGAGCTGCACCAACATATAGACAAGATGGCTGGCAATGGCACCAGCTTCGATTGTTGCAAGTCAGCAGGGACATCTTTAACTACCAACACAGCTGTAATGCGGCTCACATGATCAAATGACACACAGGAGACACCACACTCATGCACTTATTAAAAGCATTTTCTTTTGGTCTCGAGACAAGACTACTCATCAAAGCACAGAAATCTCACCCCCTCCCTCCACAAAGCAACGGTGAGGCTTTAAATCTGTCGTTGATAATCAGATAAATGTTCTGCCATGTAACCACATAGACGTACCACAGATAACTGCTCCTTTCACACATACACAATATCAGAATAAACCGCCATTACCCAAATGCCCCCTGCAGCTGTACAGACAAGGAATGTTTCCCATTTAGTTATATACATTAAGTTTACTTGCAGCTGGTAACGCAATTTTTCAACAGAAAGATGGATTCCTCCAATTTTCATTTTTCAAAAAACCGTCTATTGACATTTCCTAATACAAGAAGTTCACTGTTGTCAAATCTAAATGTTACATATGGACTTTTGCAACAACGACAGAAGCTCTTAAAATCAAATTAGTCATCATTAAACAAGAATGAGAAAACTGGACAGTCCAACGATTTTCCCGATGACCAAGGGGCCAGATCCATCAAACTGATGCTACAATAGTCTCTGCTGGCTTTAAAGAGACATGCATGAGTTTGGGGAATCTCAACCCCGTCCTTACCAGGCGTGCACAGTGCACAATGCCAATCCTAATTTAGCACTAATTGCCAATCCCACTTGGTGCAGGAAGGCCACACTGCTGGAGTAGGCAGTGCATTAAAGTGAACATTGAGACACTTCGGTGGGGCAGGAAAGAAGGAGTCTTGCTCATGTAACCACACTGCAGCTGACCTGGGAGTACTCGATGTTGACAATGGTGGCCCAAACTGCAAAATGTTCCAAAATCTAGCAACAGGACTCAGGACCTGTAGAATAAAATTCACAAAACACTTGAGAAAAAAAAAAGGTGCTGTTTTGAGCTTTAGCACATTGACTTTGACCAAAACAACGTTCATAGAAATGTGAAACTGAACTGTAGTATGTTAAAACACTTCAAAAATAAGTAGACCTTCTATTAAACTATAAGGAGCAACAAATTTGACCTGCAATTAAAAACACGAGGCAATTTAATAGCGGAGGCACCATAACCTGTCCAATTTAGGAACAATTACAAATGACGTAATGGGGGAGAGAGAAAAACAGCAATCTGCACCCTAACTCTCAGTATTGGGAGGAGACAAGCTTATTCATCATCATGTGAGCTTTATGCAAATCTCTGCTTTGATTTGCAGGAATAGAATTCGAGATTGTTGCCAGTCGTCTTATCTTCAAGTTAATACTTAGTCTGCAAATGCTACTTTAATTGCAATTTGTTCTATTTCAGCAATAGCTCTGATATCCAGTACATGCACCTCAGCATTGATGAGCATGGGAAAAGCCATGTACACTTTTTCTTCCCCTTCCCATTTTATTTTCTCTCAGATAAATCACACTGGCACCAACTCTGTTGACTACACTTTGTAACTGGCGCCATTAACTTGAGTTTATCTCATACAAGGCCAGAACTAGGCGAGATGTTACGACGTGGTTCCTTTCTCAGAGCATAGTGGACCAACAGAATATGTTTGTGCAGTGAATGCTGATTCGCTTCAAGTGAGTACTGGACCGGTTTCTGGCTGTACAAAAGGTAGGTACTGTATGACATTGTTCTGGTCCAGAGTAGTCTACAGGACTGATCTTGATCACCTGAAAGGGGTTGGAGAAGAGGGTTCCAGATTCCCCCTCCCCTAGTAACCACACCCCGTTAACGGACCAGGATTTTATCTGTTTTTTTCGCCTCTACCTAGAGATTATGTGGCTTTTAGCTAGAGTGTGGAGTGTACAGATTGTGACGCACAAGCTACTGTAGTTGCGTGGAACTGGATGGATGGGCCAGAAGATGTTTTCCTATCCATCATTGTTCGTACGAGTCTAAGATAGGAGCACTCGGGCCTATGACTTTCACAAGAAATATCTTGCTTATACATTTCCTAAATCAATCTCCCAAAACAATTTTTCAGCTATCATGCTTTACTCAAGGAGAATCTCGAGATGGAAAGACATTTCCACATATTTAATACAAGAGCTGAGTGACCATACTGTTTAGAATCCCCATTACATTGAACAATTCTATAAACTGCCTTCATGAACTCATTATTGTGCAGAATAAAATACCGCATTGATGGGCGTTTTGAAGTTAGCCTTGGTTTCCCTGGGCTACAGAGAATGAAAATAAAATCAAAACTGCCAGGGTTCCTGCTCTTGATCACTACGTGTGCCAACACTCTTAACAGCACACAGAGAAAGAAGGAACAGGGGTGAGAGACTGAATGGCTCCTTATCTAATCATAATGGAGAGAAATTTGGAGGAAAAAAGAACAGATATTGTAATACTACCTTTGTCCTATGAAGTCCATCATATGTCCATTGAAGACAACACTGCAATCATTTATAGCATCTATTCTTTTTAGTCTATCTTAGTGTCATGTTTAGCTACATCAGGGGACACAAATGGAAAGGGAAAATGACAGGGAGAGATCAAGCAGAGAGCAGGGAGAAAGTCAAAGTACTTTTATAGAAGCATTTATGTTCGTGATGGCCCAATAATGCAGGGCTTTGGCACATTAACATGGGTAACAGTGGAGTGAGGTCATTGTGAAATGGTTTTGCTTTGCATCAATACTACAGCAAATGAAGCCCGAATGTGGAGGCAGGGCCCAATCCTACCTTAGAAGCAAAGTGAAACTGGACTGGCTACAGGAGGCAATCTCACTCCACAGACATGTTTGGAATTACACTACACCAGTTTTGTGGAGGTGTGAAGCTAGAACCATTTTGTACACAGTCCTACCATCCTCCAAGATATCTGTGCTCTTATGCAGCTGATTTTAATTGCTACACTCATGCCTTCAGTTGTCTGGGCCCCAGACTCCAGAATTCTCTCCCTAAACCTCACTGCCCCTCTCTCCTCCTTTTAAGGCACTTCTTAAAAGCTACCTCTTGGTATAGCTTTTGGTCACCTGTCATATCATCCTCTTCTGCTGCTCAGTGTCAAATTTGATTTGATTATGATGCTGTGAAACATGCAGGGATTTTAACTACATTGAAGAGTTATATAAATGCAATTTATTGTTGTGGTGTAAATGCACTTGGGAATCACATCATCAACTTCTTGCATGAGGATCCTTTGGAGGAATTGGGTGGGGAGATAAAGTGAAGAGATAAGCAGGAGTGAGATACTTCCCAGAGTGGAGAAAAGTGCAGGTGGAGGGAGAATTAGTCTATGTAAATCTGTACACCAATAAAGGGTTTTGGGGGAGGGGTGGAAAAGAGACTGCAGGTGGACGGTGACATTCTCTGCAATGTGCTCAACTGCTTTGGGGCTTGGGTTGAAGGAGTGATTAGGGGAAAGGGCAAATAAAACATCGCATGACAGAAAAATACTGAGGACCGGGGGGGTAAAAAAAAAAAAAGGGTTAACCCAAGTGAGAACAAACTGTAAACTTGGAATGTTCCCAACACCGACCTTTACAGTTGTGAAATACACGCATCAAACTGGTTACCAAAAATATTCTTCTGTAAAACTTAGCTGTGGGACTATAAATTGAAATAGACGCAATTCACAGAATTTCAAAATTACTAGCCCATACAAGGGAAAATAAACTATTTTTATATTCACTGTGGAAATTATATTTTTGTTCGCATTAGATGTGGAACAAAGCTCAGCCACACAAATACGTCAAAGGAAGCATAGAGATGGCAAACAGACCACAGTCATAGAATTATAAAACCTTAACAGCACAGGAGGCGGCCATTTGGCCCACCACATCTCTGTTGACTCTCAGAAAGAGCTATTTACTCAGTTCCATTTCCCTCCCTCTTTCTCCATACCCTTTCAAAAAAAAAAAAATTATTTAACCATTTTCCTTTTGAAAGCCATAAAAGGATTTTGCTTCCACTGTCGTTTCTGGAAAGGTATTCCATGTCTGCACAAAAGGAAAATTCTCCAAACCATTTCCTTTAATCACATACATTTCTGTATTGCCAAAGCTTTTCGTCTTGCACTCATCAGGACAATTTGCAAGAATACCAATGTAAGGGTTAGCAACAAATTTATACTGTATGAGAAGAGAGTGCTGATTGATTGGTAGAGGCATTGCCATGGGGAATGCACCAGTTTATGGTGACTGACAGCTAATTGCCAAGCTTGGTTTGAAATTTAAACTAGGCGTTATTGGTATTCTTGCAATTGTCCTGATGAGTACAAGATGAAAAGCTTCGACAAAATGTCTCTGTTTTCAGCAATACTCAAGTTCTGTACTACCAAACGACTAATCACATACATATTGTCATGCTAGGCCCCCAACCTGCCAAGAATAAGGCACATTAATTTTGTCATGAACATTGATTTTAAACTGTTACTGGAGTGAGGGAAGGACTTGTTGAACAGATCAGCCGTGGCTGAAAGACATTTGCATATTAACAGAGTGTTTGAGAGGACAAAGCAGCCATTCCCCAACATTCAACCCACAATGGACTTTTGATCACCAGAGGTTGAAGGCGGGGGAGCTCGCATTCCAGGTTGACTGCTAAGATGGCCGAATACACAAACTGACATGATCAAACCAGCTAGTAACATGACCAACCTGCTGGGCAACCTGAGTTTTTTGAATTTGTACAAACAGTTTGGGCAGAAAGCTGTTTCCTCCTAGACTGAGAAGATCTCTCTCCTGTCTGCTCCCATCTCTTTCTCTCAAACCTCTGAACTCTGAATCCACATGAACCCCAAGAGAGAAAAGTCTCCTACAGTGAACAAGGTTTAAGAATAATACTGGGCTCCTGCAATCAAGGACTCTACAGTGAGAGCTCGAAGAACTGTAACAGCAGCGCTTCAGATATTGCCTCAAACCTTTCCACTTTATTTTTCTTCTGCTCTTTTCTGTCTCTATTTGCACGTGTGTCTAGTGCATGCAAGCTAGCATGGGGCGCGGCATGTATCCGTAGGCATTAACTGAATTAGAATTTAAGTTTAAGTTTAATAAATTTCAACTTTTCTTCTTTAAACCTAAGAAAGCCTGTTTGTGCTGGTTTCTTTGCCTTATAATTTGAAAGCGGTGAACAAAGATTCACTAAGGGGGATTCACTGAAAACAGTGTTTAAAAATAAAACTCTGTTACAGTAAGATCAGGTGAAGGCTAAAAGGGACCCATTGACACCTTCCTCACCTGGTCGTAACAATACACACACATACACTCAGATTTGTACAAAATATCCTTACTTTGTTTAATGGGAGGGCAAGAGTGACATTTTGCAATATTTACTACTTTAACATTCAAAACCTCGCAACAAGCTATGGGTATTTGACTCCTCATTACCCATCCCTTTGATTGATAGTGCAATAATTGGGTGCAGTGCAAGCAGCCTTCATTCACAGCTGCAGTGCCAGTTAGTCCCACATTGCTCAATGTGGGAACTTTTAGCGATCTATGATTGCCTGCAATAGAATGCAACAGTTCTCCTTTTGGGGGAGGAGGAAAACAATATATGTTAAGAAATTCACATCAGTTCTGATGACCTGACCTTGACCTCCCTGTCTCTGAGGCTGAAAAATACCAACGTCCATTGCCAATCTGTGGTCCTACTAGGCCTCAAGGCCAATGGTACTGCATTACAATTAACCTCAATTCCTCTGGCAGCGAAGGGCAAAACAGCCACGCCCGATCACTGCACAATAAGCCCTTACCTGCTGAATGCCTTCACTAATACCAGGTGAAGACTCGTTTGGACTGGGCTGGTTATTCTCTTCAGGACAGTCTGCTTTCACTCAAGGTCAAGACACGCACTTAAATATTCCCACTTGGACAATGCATGGGAAAGTAGTGGCATTAAGCATGGCATAGCTCAGCAAAAGGAAGACAGTCAGTGTCTTCAAAAGTGACGGGGCCAGAGAAATTTATAGAAAAAAAAACTGCAGATGTTGCAGAAAAGTTGTTTATTCCACAAAACAGCAGTCTCAAGCATGAAATTCCCTACCAGTTCTTGTATTCCATTTACAGTTTCCTTATTTTTAAAAACCACGGTTCCTTGTTCTCCGCTGATGATTCAGTTCAATTATTTTATCTTGTATAACAATGATCTCAACTTACACAAAAGTTGAATGGCCCTGCTTCACAGCAGACTTCCCACCAACTGTTGATGCTAGCTTTCCAGTTTATAAACTCCGTGTGTCCAGTCTCAGTTAAGAATGATCAAACTGCTGGGACCTTAAAACTATGAAGCAATAGCAGCCAGACAGCAGATGCATTAACTTGCTCTTTCCATCCTGTTGACAAAAGATTCATTTTGATATTTAAAAAACTAAACAAATTACTCACTAGTTAAAAAAAACAATTGCCGATGAGGGCAACATTTTTTCTTTCTATTGGAGAAAGAAAAAGGCTGTGTATAAATCTAATATATATGCTTTATGATGCTTTTCAATGAAATTTGGTCATTGTTGCATTTATTAAGGAATAGAAAGTCCAATCAAGACGATGCCCCTTTATTTATTTTGCATCATAGAATCATGGAATCAGACAGCACAGAAGGAGGCCATTCAGCCCATCATGTCTGTGCCAGCTCTTTGAAAGAGCTATCTAATTATTCCCACTCCCCTACTCTTCGACCATAGCCCTGCAAATGTTAGTGTTAGAAGTTGCCCCTTTGCGTTTCCTTCTGGAATCATAGTAAAATAATACTAGGAAGGAAATCCTGTCAAGCACACCAAAGCCTCAAACTCGTAGAACCACAGTATCCTACAGCATCAAAGGAGGCCATCTGACCTATCACACCTTTTTAAAAGAATTCATTCATGGATGTGGATGTTGCTGTCACAGCCAGCATTCATTGCCCATCCTTAACTGCCCTTCAGAAAGTGGTGTTAAGGCGCCTTCTTGAACCGTTGCACTCAAGTAGTGAAGCTACTCCCAGAGTGCTGCCGGTGGGGAGTTCCAGGATTTTGACCCACCGACAATCAAGGAATGATATATTTCCAAGTCAGGATGGTGCGTGGCTTGGAGGGGAACTTGCAGGTGGTGGCGTTCCCATGCATCTGCTGCCCTTGTCCTTCTAGGCAGACGAGGTCACGGGCTTGAAAGGTGCTGTCGAAGGAGGCTTGGAGAATTGCTGCCATGCATCTCGCAGATGGCACACGCTGCAGCCACAGTGCACCGATGGTGGAGGGTGTGAATGTTTAAGTTGGTGGATGGGGTGCCTATTAAGCAGGTTGCTTTGACCTGGATGGCGTCGAGCTTCTTCAGTGTTGTTGTAGCTGCACTCATCCAGGCAAGTGGAGAGTATTCCATCACACTCCTGACTTGTGCCTTGTAAATGGTAGAAAACTTGGGAGTCACTCATCACAGAATATCCAGCCTCCGACTTGCTCTTGTAGGCACAGTATTCATGTGGTGAATGAGGTAAATGAAATCGGCTGAAGACTGGCTTGAGAGAGGACCTGCACCTCCTGAGCTTTGAAAGTCACGTGACACTCAGATTTCCACATGTGCAACACACTACACAAAAATGATTTTGTTGAAATTAGATGGCCTACTCAATTGATTTGGATGGATTTACAGATCTTATAGATTCCTGTATATAAAAGAGGGACTAGTTTCATGTTGAGTACATTGGATTATTTTTCACATTTACCATTAAGAACAAGTTACTGCGTGCCTATTATAAGAAAGAACTTGTATTAATAATGTCCTCAGGATGGCCGAAAGTGATTCACAGCCAATGAACCACTTCTGAAATGTAGTCACTGTTATAATGTCGGGAATTGTGACAGCTGATTGCACACAGCAAGGTGCCACAATTAGATAAGTTACCAGCTGATCTGCTTTAGGGTGGCATTTGTTGAGTGACAAATGTTGACCAGGAAATGGGAGAACACCTCGGTTCTTCTTTGAATAGTGCCACATGATCTTTCGTGTCCACCTGAACAGGCAAGAGGGGCCTCGGTTTAACATTTTAATTGAATGATGGCACCTCCAACAATACAGAACTCCCTTATTCCCACAGTGAAATGCTAAGCCGACATTACGTGCTCAAATTCTGGAGTAGGCCTTGAACCTATGAGCTGCTGACTCACTTCCATGAGTGCTATGACTGAGCCAAGATGACACTTTTTAAACTTCTTACTAGCTGTTGATGTGAAGTTTGTTATGAAGATGCTTTTGTTTTTAACTGAGGATATTTTTTTTTTTGAGGGAATTTATGGTTAAGCTGAATAAATTTTCAACCAGATTTTATTTTTTTTAAAAAAGAGGGCCATCAGGGGGGCACTAATGTTGCTGGTTATCATATGACTCCAGTTGGAGATGGAGCAGAAACCCTGGTAACAGGGGCAGAGAAGAAGTGACAAGCATTCCCTTGATTGGACAAGCCCAGTAGCAGCAGAGCACTTGGGAGTGCAGAAAAACTCAGCTTTTTGTTGTGGGTCAGTGTGTGTATGTAAGATAAAGTCAAGTCTGCTGCTGAAGTGCCAAAAAAGGACAGAAGACCATAACCAACTTGCTTTCCAGAAACTCCCAAGAAAAGACCCTGTGAAGTCCATTGTGTCAATTCATCTGGGGTCCTGTATTTGAAGAAAGCCTGCTAAAAAATAATTCTCAACGCTGCCTGAAAAGAACTGTTCTAAAGATTTCAGTGACCTGTCTACATGTACTCATAAGTTAGACTGTATGCCAGTTTTGGAACAACATGTCTCATCTGCTGTTCTCTTCAAAAAAAAAAAGAGCAAATAATCTTCAAGTATTTTCTTGTTTGTGACAAGAGCTCTGAATTTATAAAAATCCGCTTTTTTTCGGTTAACCAGTGTACATGTGTGAGAGTGTGAAGCAACTAAGGTAAAAAGGGAACTTTAAAATTAAAAAACTTTGTGTTCATTTTTTAACTTCAATACTGGTTAAACTGATATTTTTGTTGTTCTATTCTGGGAAAAATAGCACGCATCCAATTGACTGTTTCGGTAAGTGGGAAAATTTAAAATATGTTCCTCGGTTGTAACAACTCATATCACTTTGCAGAGACCCTGGCCCATAACATTTTCACTTTATAAAATCGCCATTATATCAACCTGTGATTTGATACTCCCCTCAGTGTCCTTCACTCTGTAAAGCATTGAATCCTTGCTAGGGTCCAGTTCCAAGGGAGTTTTGTGTCCTTGGTACTTTGCTAAGAAATCTATAGGTGCAATGCTCTTATAACACTAAGAAAGCCGAGGGCATCAATTTGCTATCTGCATTAGCCTTTAATTATCGTTACGTTTTAATTTAAATTAAAGAGTCATTTACAAACAGGTTCATGTAATATCTGCTCATGCATGAACGTGGTACATGTGATCATAAGAATTAGGAGCAGTAGGACACTCGACTCCTCGAGCCTGGCCACCATTCAACAAGACCATGGCTAATCTGATTGTAAACTCGCCTCCACATTCCCGCCTACCCCCAATAACCTTTCACCCCCTTGTTTACCAAGAATCTATCTACCTCTGCCTTAAAAATATTCAAAGACTCTGCTTCCACTGCCTTTTGAGGAAGAGAATTCCAAAGACTCATGACCCTGAGAAAAAATTTCTCCTCATTTCTGTCTTAAATGGGCGACCCCTTATTTTTAAATAGTGACCCCTGGTTCTAGATTCTCCCACGAGAGGAAACATCCTTTCCACATCCACCCTGTCAAGACCCCTCAGGATCTTAAATGTTTCAATCAAGTCACCTCTTACCCTTCTAAACACCAGATACAAGCCTAGCCTGTCCAACCTTTCCTCAGAAGACAACCTGCCCATCTCAGGTATTAGTCTAGTAAACCTTAGCATTGGCATTTCTGGAACAGCCAGCTGCTTGAGAACTCCCTACAGTGACGTCCTTGGGAACCTTAAGCTTCCACATTTGTTGCATCATTCTGAGCAGAGGTGCAACAAGCAGCCCCCTACTCACTGTCCACATCCGCTGTGGGAACACGAATGTGTTAATGTCCGCTGAGAACAGGACCACGTTTAGCCTCCGCACCACCTGTCCTTTCCCGCCCAGCACTGCTCAATATCTCAGCTCACATGAACTCAATATCCACTTCGACAAGGTGCTGGGTGCACCTAGTGGAGTTCCCCAAGTCTGTTTGGATGTTTTCTTCATAATTTCCTACTGCACCACCCAAACAGCCTATTTCCACCCTCCCCCCACCCCCCCCATCTGTCACATTTTTAATCATAATTTTTTTTTTTAAGCGCACGTGATGTTTTTCCTGGGTTGCTTGCCCAGGAGATTATTCTTTAATTCCTGGAGACTGCAGAACAATCCTGGCACATTGGCGCCAAGTACCCATGCAACTGTATCATAGAAATGACAAGGCCCTCAGGATAGTGGGGGGATTAAAAGCAGAAAATAAATTAGGTTAAACAATCCCTTTAATTATCAACACTACAGATGAGCTTAGAAGTTCCCTTATATCGGTTGCAGAAATTCTGCCAATCAGATGTTTTCACATTAAGTTTCACCTAGTTGCCACCACGTTGATCTTTAGACTTCAAGCGAAAACAGATCACCCCATTACCAGATATTGCTGGATCGTTCCGTGGCTTACCATAACGGAGCTTGCACTTTCAGGAGCTGCGTTCAAGTCAAAACAACAGAACTAAAGTCTCACCACTCAGGAAGCTGCAGTTAAAGCCATTCTGATAGCAAAATGCATGCACTGGTATGGTACAGATTCACAAGATTGCAGTCAACAAATGGTCGGGGGAGAGTGGAGGTCAAAGCTCCAATATGCCATAAGGCTCAGGTTGCCCATTCTCCACAGGGAGGGACAGAAAGTAAACTGGATCAGAAGGCGGGTCACTCATGCACTTGATAGCTGCCAACTGCAGACCAACACTAGATGAAAACGTTTTTACTGTTACAATAACAGAGTTGGAAATTAAACCTTGCCAGGCCTTTCAGTGACTTGGTGGATGGGGGCATCAGCAAGAGTTAGAAAGAGAGGTGAATTGGTGTTCAAAGCTGGACATTTGATCCATGTGATCCATGCAGGCGTTTATTCTCCATACTAGCTTCCTCCAACCCCTACTTCATCCAATCTGATCAACATATCCTTCCATTCCTTTCTCAGACATGTGCTAATCTAGCTTCCCCTTAAATGCATCTCTACTATTCTTTCCACACTCTGGGTAAAGAAGTTTCACCTGAATTCCCTCTTGGATTTATTCAGGTCTATCTTAAATTTGTGGCCTCTAGTTTATGTAAAATAGAACAGAAATGCTTTTTAGAATGAAGGAGATGGCACAAGAGAAATGCCTCAGGTCAAAAAGTAATTCAAAATTATTGTAGTTCCAGCCGAGAGTTAATAAACATTGCTGCAATGCTGCTCCTAAATAGTGCCAAGATTCTGGTTCAAGCATTGAGCAAGTAACAATTTTTGATAAAAATAATAATGCAACTTTCATAAACCAGATACTTGGGCCATGAGATGAGATTTAGCACAACCATTCACATCACATCACTCAGTAATTTCACTAAGAGAATTCTCCCAGGGACTTAGTGGCTAAAAGTGCATTCAGACGAAGAAAATCCCAGGTTCTATCCCAGCCTGTACTAGCTGATATCAGCTGGTACTCAGTCGTGAGGGGAACTACAATTAAACTCAGGGCTTTGGACTTTTGTGGAGTAAAAAAAAAGGTGGTGAAAGAAAATCAGCCAATCACTGCCCAGTAATTTCCCAGTATTATGCGTACATGGACTATGCGAACGAGAAAAAGAACGGGTTCAGTTGTGATGCCTCCCATCGTCAACATAGCAGTGCAACACGACATCTAAGCTCACACAAGCAGAATGGCTGCTTGGGTAGATATCCCAGCTCATGTCAACACCTTAAGGGCATCCAAACTTTCAACACTCACAGTTATGAAACACCAGGCTTCTTTCCTAAAGCATGGGATATAGTATAAACCATAAGTTATATCAGTTGTCCAAACAAGATGTGCTTTTCAAGCAATTGTAGCAACTGACCCAGCATAACAGAAGGAGATAGCATTTACTCCAAACTACTTGAGTATTACTGAAAATAGAAACATGTTGTCGAAGCTTTTCGTCTTGCACTCATCAGGACAATCTGCAAGAATAACCAATGTAAGGGAAAACAACAACTTATACTACATGAGAAGAGAGTGCTGATTAGTTGGCAAGTGTACTCTGATTGGTAGAGGCATTGCCATGGAGAATGTACCAGTTTACGGTGACTGACAGTTAACTGCCAAGCTTTGTTTGAAATTTAAACCAGGCAGCTTGACAATAATTGGTCAAGGCATTGCCCTGAGGAATGAACCAGCGAATGGCTGTCGCTTATTTTGTTCAGCTGAAACAGGCTTAATGTTTGCACATATTCTGTTTGTACAGAACAGGGCCCTGTGTATTAATATATGTAGCTTCCAGTACGCACAAATGCACCACACTGCGAGCCCTACTGACAATCTTAATGGCTTCATGGCTTAATGGTCTCCATCCTGCGCTAAAATTCACCTTTGAAATGGAGCAGTCAAATGATCTCCCTTTCCTTGACGTATTAGTTGAGAAATCTGTTAAGGGGTTCTCTACCATGGTCTACCGAAAACCTATCTTCACTGGTCAATACATGCATTGGGATTCTTACAGTTCCATGTGCTGCAAGATTGGCCTTATCGGCAACCTCGTAAATAGGGCCCGAGCCATTTGCACACCAAGCAAGCTTGATGCTGAAATAGGGCAAATCAAAGACATCCTGCATGACAATAGCTATCCTGATCAGATCATTTCTCGCTGTATATCGTGCAATCTAATGAACGAGCCTAAGGCCATCTTTTTCGGCCCTGAAAAGTGCCCAGTGTGCCTCAAATTACCCTGGAAGGGTAATGTATCCCAAAACTTTGAGCAACAGGTAAAGCTAGCTATTTCACGCGGCTACTACGCAGTAGCAACACGTGTGGTGTTCACCACTAACAGGATGCTGCCATCAAGCCAAAAAGACCTCCTGCTTATCACACAAATGAGTAATGTGATATATGAATTTCAATGACAGTGTGATGCTAGGTATATAGGCTGTACGTCCCAAAGACTGGAGGATCGTATCAAACAACATGTCCCTTCTGCTGTTCGCAATGGGCTGGGTACAGGCCGTACCCAATCAGCACGTGCTTGCAAAAATCAAAACAGTGTCCAACATTAGATGTGATTCTGCGATTGGACAACATTTGCTAAATAACTCGCAGTGTGCTAAGAATTACGCTAACAACCAATTTAAGATAAAAGCAAAATACTGCGGATGCTGGAAATCTGAAACAAAAACAAGAAATGCTGGATTCACTCAGCAGGTCTGGCAGCATCTGTGGAAAGAGAAGCATAGTTAACGTTTCAGGTCAGTGACCCTTCTTCGGAACCAATTTAAGATAGTCAGTAGGGCTCGCAGTGTGGCACATTTGCGCATACTGGAAGCTACATATATTAATAATAACATAAATACCGTGGCTACAAGAGCAGGTCAGAGGCTAGGAATCCTACGGTGAGTAACTCACCTCCTGTCTCCCCAAAGCCTGTCCACCATCTACAAGGCACAAGTCAGCAGTGTGATGGAATACTCTCCACTTGCTGGATGGGTGCAGCGCCAACAACACTCAAGAAGCTCGACACCACCCAGGACAAAGCAGCCCGCTTGATTGGCACTCCACCATTTCACCACTGACGCACAGTGGCAGCAATATGTACCATCTACAAGATGTACTGCAGCAACGCACCAAGACTCCTTAGACAGCACCTTCCAAAGCTGCGACTCTACCACCTAGAAGGACAAGGGCAGCAGTTCCATGGGAACACGACCACCTGCAAGTTCCCCTCCAAGCCACACACCATCCTGACTTGGAACTATATCACTGTTCCTTCACCATCACTGGGTCAAAATCCTGGAACTCCCTCCTTAACAGCGCTGTGGGTGTACCTACCCCATAACGCAGCTCACCACCACCTTCCCAAGGGCAATTAGGGATGTGCAATAAATGCTGGCCTAGCCAGCAATGCCCACATCCCATGAATAAATTAAAAAACAATACACAGTGCCCTGTCCTTTGCAGACAGAAAGAATATGTACAAACATTGCGCCTGTTTCAGCTGAACAAAATAAGCCACAGCCAGTCACTGGCTCATTCCTCAGGGCAATGTCTTGACCGAGTCAAGCTGCCTGTTTAAATTTCAAACAAAGTTTGGCAGTTAACTGTCAGTCACCATAAACTGGTGCATTCTCCATGGCAACGCCTCGACCAGGGTACACTTGCCAACCAATCAGCATTCTCTTCTCATGTAGTATAAGTTGTTGTTTTCCCTTACACTAGTTATACTTGCAGATTGTCCTGATGAGTGCAAGACGAAAAGCTTCAACACGTCTCTATTTTCAGCAATACTCAAGTTCTGTACTACTAAATGGCTATTTTCAAACTATTTGGAACATAGTAGGCCATTCAGCTCCTCCAGCTTGTTCACCATTCATTTAGATGATCTGTACCTTAACTCTATCTACCCACCTTGATTCCATAACCCATAATAGCCTTTTGCCTAACAAAAATCTACTATCTCAGTTTTGAAATTTTCAATTGACCTAGCAGCAACAGATTTTTGGGGAGAAAGTGTTCCAGATTTCCACTACACACTGTGTAATAAAGTGCTTCCTGACATCCCCTCTAATTTTAAGGTTATGCCCCCAGAGTGGAGTAAAAATTCCCAACCTCTTTCCTTGGACTGGTCTGGAGCTGCAATAGGTTGGATCGAGGTGGCTACAATCATGCATTGCAATACTCTGGCTTATTTCAGCTGTCAAAGCTCCTCCGAACACATGGTCTCACAAATGCAGCCCTCGACGCAAAGTCACAGAGAGAGGGACGGAAACAATCCCATTCAGCTCGGGTCATGCGCTCCTGTGCTGAATCGAATCTCTATAATGTTAAATGCAGACCATGCAGCTATGGTAGAGAATTAATTTTAAAGCAGGCTAACTGCATTGTAACTAGAGGACGCACAGAGTGGAGAACAGTGGCTTATCCAGGTGAGTGTAAACGATGGATGACAAATGCTACAACTGAGATTTAGAGGGTTTGTTCCCCATGCTCCAAGCAAATAGAAGTAGGGTGTTTGGTTCAGACAACATTTGGAGATTAAAAGCCAATACTACTTATTATAAGTGGCTGAGTTTGTAAAAGTAGCGGCACAGTGGTGCAGTGGTTAGCACGCAGCCTCACAGCTCCAGGGACCCGGGTTCGATTCTGGGTACTGCCTGTGTGGAGTTTGCAAGTTCTCCCTGTGACCACATGGGTTTTCGCTGGGTGCTCCGGTTTCCTTCCACAGCCAAAGACTTGCAGGTTGACAGGTAAATTGGCCATTGTAAATTTCCCCTAGTATAGGTAGGTGGTAGGGGAATTGTGGGGATGTGGTAGGAATATGGGATTAAAGTAGGATTAGTATAAATGGGTGGTTGATAGTCGGCACAGACTCAGTGGGCCGAAGGGCCTGTTTCAATGCTGTATCTCTAAAAAAATAAACTATGACCCCTTGTTTGATTCTCTGGCAGAGAGTTAGTCAATCTCGGCTGGAGCAGCAATGTAAGTGCTACTATTGCCCCATCATCATTAGGTTGGCGGAGGAGGGGGAAAAAAAACCAATCCCGCTCCTAATCATTATCTGGCGGCCCCAGCTGAGAGATTCACGAGCGGACATTGGATGGGATCCACCTCATTGTGGTCAAACTGGAGGTCAGAAATTGCTATCGCGACTCTCACACGAAGAATAATCACCTGGAGCAGGTACCAAAAGGGTAACCACACCTTGCGGAGCTAGATCAGGAGGGGAGGAGGGCAAGATCTTATTCATTCATGAAAATTTCTGCAATATGCAGAGCATTTCTAATCTTCCCCACTGTGTCATAAAAGTTGCGTCTTTTCCCTTTCCAGACAGCACTGGTCATCCAGGAAATTATTCGAACAAGGCACTAGCCCAAATATTACACATGCTGTGCTCTGCTGGATTCGACAGCTAGCGCAAATATTTAATTCAAAGAAAAAGCAGTAGATAAGGCACCTGGAAGGAAAAGACAAAATTGCTGCTTTAGTTGTGCACAGTGGAACAAAGTTCAATGCCGTTCAACAAGGCACAAAAACGCAACAGATTTAAAGCGGTAATGAGAAAGATGTAATTCCCAATGACACACATATTGATATCATTGATTAGTCACAATGTGAACAGAGTTATTTTCCCATCTCCAAATTGATTTTGAATTATTTGGGAGATAAACATAACCCTGAAACCCAGCCAGCAGAATGCTGTCTAGG
Source organism: Heterodontus francisci (assembly GCF_036365525.1). Taxonomy (NCBI): domain Eukaryota; kingdom Metazoa; phylum Chordata; class Chondrichthyes; order Heterodontiformes; family Heterodontidae; genus Heterodontus; species Heterodontus francisci. The sequence goes on along the minus strand of NC_090395.1, from coordinate 64,620,096 downwards.
ATTAAAGAGCATGTGTATAAAGTTCATCCGGGGAAATTAGAACACTGTGTACCTTCTCATTATAGAAACACATTAGCAAGATGCCAGGGCAGAGATTATAATTATGAGGAGAGACTTAGATACTGGAACTATTTCCACGAAGGCAGAGAAGTCCAAGAGGAGATTTAATAGCACCCCTTAAAATTATGAAGGAATTTGACAGGTGAATAAGGAAAAAGCTATTTCTGCCAGTTAGGACATTAGTAATGAGGGGCCATCTCTTTCAATTGGCCATGAAAAGAGTGACGAGAAGGACTAGTAGAAATTTCTTTACACAGAGTGTTAAGAGCATTGCATGTTTTTGTCACTGAGACTACTTGAAGCAGAGACCATTAGAGGCTTAGACCAATGTCCTCATGCTGGGGGGGGGGGGGGGGGGTTAACTTTAAGGCACAGAAAGAGGCCACTTGGCCCATTGTGTCTGTGCTGGAAACTAACTTGGTATGGGGGGTGGGCCACCAGGATGAAGCATCAGAGAGGAGATGCAGGTGCAAAGCAAAGCGAGACACGAACATTAGAATAAAGGAGTAGTTCAGAAATTGAAGAGATCAGGCAGGGGGAGATGCAAGGCAGACTAAGATGGGTTCAGTGCGTGAGTGTAAACGTATGGAGTGAGGTAAATAAGGTTGGGGAGCTGCAGGGACAAGTAGCCACATGGGATTATGATATAGTAACAAAAGCCACTGGCTCAAACAAGGAAAGAATGGCACTTAATTCTGGCTACGATGTATTCACGCAAGATAGGGAAGGAAAACAGGAGGTGGGGGGTGGGGGGGGGGGGGGGGTGGCAGTATTGATTTAAGATACTGTTACAGCATTAGAAAAGGGATGATGTAGTTGTCAGACTGCTGGGTTTATACTATAGGTCAAATAGTGGGAAGGAAATTCCAAATATAGTGCAGGAAAATAACAGTATCAAAAGGGAGATTTGTGTGTGGAGGCAGAGGGCACGACTGAAGTACTAAATGACACATGGCAGATGAAATTCAATGCAGTGCAGTGTGAAGCCATTCATTTTGGTAGGAACAAAGAGAAGAGGCAATATAAACTGAATGGTACATTACAGAAGTGCAGAGAACATTTACTAGAATGATACCAAGGATGAACAACTTCAGGTGCATGGAGATACTGGAGAAACTGCGCTTGTTCTGCTGAGAACAGCGGAGGTTAATGGAAAATTTGATAGAGGTATTCAAAATTAAGAAGGGTGTAGTTAGAGCAAAAAAAAGGAGAAACTGTTCCCAGTGGCAGAGGGGCCAGAAGCCACAGTCGCAGATTTAAGATAATTGGAAAAAGGACCAGAGGTGACATGAGGGGGATGTTATGAATCAACCCTTGAAAACTACTCCCTTTCCTCTCCCGGGTCCTTGAATGTGTTGTCACCTCTGAAATCTGTGCCCTTCCTTACTGGAACATACTTGAATCCCTCCAATCAGCTTTCTGCCCCTGCCTCCGAGATATCTGCACTCCTCGAATTCTGGCCTCTTCAGCATCTCCGATTTTAATCGCTCCACCGTTGCTGGCTGCGCCTTCAGTTGCCTAGGCCCAAAGCTCTGGAATACCCTCCCTACACCTGACCACTTCACCTCATTTTCCTCCTTTAAGACACTCCTTAAAACCTCCCTCTTCGACTAAGCTTTTGATAATCTGATTTAATATTTCATGTGGCTTGTTGTCACTTTTTGTTTGCTCCCGTAAAGCGCTTTGGGAGGTTTTATTACGTAAAAGGCGCTATATAAATGAAAGTTGTTGTTGATCTGGAATGCACTGCCTAAAAGGGTGGTGGAAGCAGATTAAATAAAACTTTCCAAATGAGTAAATACTTGAGGGGGAAAATTTGCAGGGCTATAGGCCTAAATGGATAGCTCTACCAAAGAGCCGGCACAGGCACGATGAGCAGAATGGCCTCATTTGGTGCTGTATCATTTTATGAACTGATGCAGCACAAACTTTTGCAATACATTTCCCGTCCCTCCCCGTTTTCTTCCGGGCCAATATTTATCCCTCAACCAACATCACCGGTCACCATCACTGTGCTATCTGTGGGACTTTGTTGTTTGCAAATTGGCTTCCGTGTTTCCTACACGACAACAGTGACAACACTGCAAAAGTGCTTCAACGGCTTTAAAGCACTTTGGAATGTCCTAATGTAGTGAAAGGCGCGATATAAATGCAAGTTTTCCTTTCCTTCTTTCCTTTCCCTGCTGAAGCTGCAACTTGGACTGGTGCATGACTCCACAAGTGACGGTGACTGTTCAGTGTTATTCTTTATGTGCAAGTGCAGACAATGACTGAATGATTGTTGGACCCAAGCACTGGGTGGGAAGGACAGGGTAGGAGAGCACTACAACCAAACTAATTCCGCCCATGTCTGCAATTTCTAGTGGTCACTGGATAGTGATCAGGGGTGGGAACAATGAATGATTATTTATTCACCCAGCTGAGGAACATTGAACTCAATTGTAACATCCCATCACTGCCTAGGACAGGATCAGCAAACTTAGGTCACACCAGAGATGGAACCTGGAGCCTCTCTCTCAGTATTCATCAATGCAACCAGTCAAGCAATATTGCATTGAGGCATCCAGAATGCAATGTATTCCATTATAGTCACTTCGAAGTATTCCCAGTCCTCACCGGGGATGCAATGACAGCATTGACCATTTTACTGTAAACTCTCCATTTATTAACCAGTCAAAGTAACCCATAAAACACCTTAGCAGCCAGCAATGGCGCAGGGGCAGCACAGTGGTTCGCACCGCAGCCTCACAGCTCCAGTGACCCGGGTTCAATTCTGGGTACTGCCTGTGTGGAGTTTGCAAGTTCTCCCTGTGTCTGCGTGGGTTTCCTCCGGGTGCTCTGGTTTCCTCCCACATGCTAAAGACTTGCAGGTTGAATTAGCCATTATAAATTAGTGTAGGATTAGTATAAATAGGTGGTTGATGGTCGGCACAGACTCGGTGGGCCGAAGGGCCTGTTTCAGTGCTGTATCTCTAAATAAATAAATAAATGGCCCTCTACATGACTGCATCCTCGCTGACAGTTCTGTGCTATGCTTAAACCTATTTCCACAAACCACAGCAATAAACAACCTCCAAAACAAAATGAAGTAGGCAGCTCCCAAATGTGTAAGGGCATCAGCAGTTTCTTATCTGGGGCTTTTTCACGGGCACAATGGTCTCAGATTCAGGGTTAAGCACACATGAAGGCAGAGGCTGTATTCTGAATCGTTGCTGGGGATTCTAGCTAAACCCCCCCAGCAAGCTAAGAAATTGACGAGATAGCTCCATCTTTTGTCCTTTTGGCTTTCCCAATCCCCTTTAAAAAAAATTAAATTACATTCGTTCACCACACCTAACAACTATCGCCAAAACACTTAAATGAAATGAGGAGAAAGAGATGGGGGGGAAGAGGTTAGGATAGGAATGGGAGATGCCATGGAAGCAACACAACTTAAGGCAAAAAAAAAACTTCACAGTACCACAATTTTCATATGTTTTAAAAACCCGAACAGAGGAAATTGGACTATGAATGGAAGCATGGGCAAAAACCCACAGCATAACAGCCATTTCAAACGATTCATGTGAAATATGTACTCCTCAACTCTGCCTTCAGCAGAAATCAGTAGCTTTTGTTTTCAAAGCCTAACGTCACGTTAAAAACAGCACAAGCCCCTCTCCAACTGGCATCCTTTCAGCACCACTTGCCGCTCGAACTGGGGAAAAAAAAGTTTTCCGCTTTAAATCGAATATACGAAAAAAGAGAGTTTGGGGGAAAAGTTTAGACTTGGAACTTTTAAGAAACCTTTGACTCCCTTTAAGATACGCAACGGAAAATAAATAAATAAAAGGGGATGGGCAACGCGCACAGAAAATAATTTTCAAAAGCAACACGCTCATAGGGTACCTGCAACACGATGCTGAATCGCAACAACGATGTGGGTTCTTCCCTCAATCAGAGTTCCTTCTTAAAAGACTCGGCACTGTAGCGAAACAGACTCCAGGTTAAAATGTAACCAACCCATCAGCGGAGGCCCGAGCCTGCGCACTGAGGGCGGAAGGAAGAAGAAATTGACAAGAGTTATGGTCTGAAATGTATCTGCCAGGCAGTGAACCCTGCCTCTGCAAATCAGCAGGCAGCTGGGGGGGAAAAAAAGTTTCCTGGGGACTGCGCAAACTTTTTGGGACTTTGAGAGAGGTCAAGTTGAAGGTGGCTCTTTGCAGCACGAGGAGTGTAACCCCCCCCCCCCCTAAAAATGACTTTTAGAGAGTATTTTTTCTTTTAAAGAAGGCATGAGCATCACTGCACACCAGTTGTGTTTACAATGCAGGCGAAATTAACAAGCAATATACACAAAGGTTCAACAATTACTGCAGCAAAACTTGAGGGTCGGAATAAATCTTACCTGTTTTTTTTGGACTATTAAATGCAAAGTTGAATCAACTGAATTTCAGGAAGGCAACGTGGATCAAAGCTGGCCTGTTGCCACTCTCCTCACTTACAAAGTTAATGCCGACTGCCCAGCTTGCTGAATTTTTTTCCCTCCAGTTTAAGAAAAGGGACGGCACATATTAATGCACAAGTTCGGGATTTCATAAACATTGATTCTCATTTTAACCCTGGCGAGTTTTTAATGTTGATTTTTGGAATGCGCTGCCTGGGGCGGTGGAAGCAGATTCAATAGTAATCTTAAATAGGGAATTGGATAAATACTTGGAAAGGAAACATTTGGAAGTCTATGGAAAAATCGGGAACTCTCTGCCAAAAAGCTATTGAGCTTTGGGCAATTGAAAATTGAGGTTGGCAGATTTTGGTTAGGGAAGGGGGATTTGAAACAAATGGAGTTGAAATACAGATCAGCCATCGTGCACTTCGAGTGGTGGAACTGCCTCCTGTTCCCATGTTCCTAAGAGTAGGAGATTGATTAATTGGAGAGCTCTTTCAAAGAACTAGCACAGGCATGATGGGCTGAAACACCTCCTGTTATGCTGCATGGTTCTATAAGGTAGTGAGGAGTCTTCATACAGTCAGACCTACTCATCAAAAAAAAAACTAAAACTTAAGTGAGCCTTCCTTTGGTTTAAAATCAGGTATCTCCGGCAACACAAAGAGTAACTTTTACCACCTAAATCTACCTTCACAAAAGATCATACTTTACCTGCAGCAACAGAAGTGTAGTCTAGTCTGCAGACACTGTTGCAATTTGCAATTAATGCCAGTCAGCCAATTGGATGATGGCTATATTTGGGCCTAAAGATTGAATTTGTATTGGCCAGATTTCTAGAAGTAACACCCGTTATGTACATCTCCCATTTCCTGCTCCATGACTTCCCATGTCTGGTGAAATGCCATGGAAGCTCTGTTACTTGAAAGGTGCTTTCGGTGCAACAATTCTGCACACAGGATCAGTGCTGAGAATTCAAGCAGAGTCTTCCTGCCTGTGAAACTCCCTCCTGGGTGGTGCCAAGCACCTCGAGCTGCCTTTCCAACAAACTCTTACCTTGAGAGGGTGCTCAGATGATTTTGTCAGTTTAGTTCGGATGATAGTCAGAAGGTAGTGGGTTCTAAACCCCAGTCCAGAACCTGAGAACATAATCTAAAGTGATGTTTCAGTGCAGTACTGAGGGACTGTTGCCATGCAAATGTAATTTCTTGCTGCCTTAAGAATGTACGAACATACGTATCAGGAGCAGGAGTAGGCCATCGGCCCCTTGAGCCTGCACCACCATTCAATAAGATCATGGCTGACCTAATTGTAACTTCGACTCCACATTCCCGCCTACCCCCGATAACCTTTCACCCCCTTGCTTATCAAAAATCTATCTCTGCCTTAAAAATATTTTAAGACTCTGCTTCGACTGCCTTTTGAGGAAGAGAGTTCCAAAGACTCACGACCCTCTGAGAGAAAAAAATTCTGCTCATCTCTGTCTTAAATGGGTGACCCCTTATTTTTGAACAGTGACCCCTAGTTCTAGTTTCTCCCACAAGGGGAAACAAGCTTTCCACATCCACCCTGTCAAGACCCCTCAGGATCTTATATGTATCAATCAAGTCACCTCTTACTCTTCTAAACTCCAGCGGATACAAGCCTAGCTTGTCTAACTTTTCCTCATAAGACAACCCACCCTTTCCAGGTTTTAATAAACCTTCTCTGAACTGCATCCAACGCATTTACATCCTTCCTTAGTACTCCAGAGTTAGTCTCACCAATGCCCTGTATAGCTGAAACATAACCTCCCTACTTCTGTATTCAATTCCCCTCGCAATAAACAATAACATTCTATTCGCTTTCCTAGTTACTTACTGTACCTGCATACTAACTTTTTGCAATTCATGCACTAGGACACCCAGATCCCTCTGCATCTCAGAGCTCTGCAATCTCTCACCATTTAGATAATATGCTTATTTTTTATTCTTCCTGCCAAAGTGGACAATTTCACACTTTCCCACATTATATTTCATTTGCCAGATCTTTGCCCACTCACTCAACCTATCTATATCCTAATGTCCTCTTCACAACTTACTTTCCTACCTATCTTTGTCTCATCAGCAAATTTAGCATCCATACCTTCGGCCACTTCATCCAAGTCATTTATATAATTTATAAAAGGTTGCGCCCCAGCACTGATCCCTGTGGCACACCACTCATTACGTCTTGCCAACTAGAAAATGACCCATTTATGCCTACTCTCTGCTGCCTGTTAGCTAGCCAATCGTCCAGCCATGCCAATATGTTACCCCCTACACCATGTGCTTTTATTTTCTGCAATAACCTTTGATGTGGCACCTTATCAAATGCCTTCTGGAAATCTAAGTGCAATACATCCACCGGTTCCCCTTTATCCACAGCACATGTTACTTCTTCAAAGAACTTCAATAAATTACTTAAACATGACTTCCCTTTCACAAAACTACGTCAACTCTGCCTGCAATGACACTCACAAATATACAGCTAGCTGTTGTTATTTTTATATCTTCACACCCTTTATAAAATAGTGGAAGGATTTTCAGGCTAACAGTCTGACCAGCTGCAACATGAAAACTCTTTCTCCGATCACAACCATCTTTATACCAGCCAATAGCATGGTTGATCCTATATGGGAGGAAGATTTTATTGGCTCCCACAATACATATGACAAGGGAGACACACACCAGAAACAAGTATCCCAATGGATGTCAAGCTAGGATTCACAGCCAGAGCTTCAGTCTCCACTCAGCATGGACTGTCTGGAGTGGGATTCAAACGCTGCTACTTCTGAGTGAGAGGGAGGAGTTCTACCACTAAGCCAAAGGCTTGCTCACCTATGAAGCTTGTGATCTTGGCAGGTTTACATTTTCAAATTTTCATGACTATTGTGACCTGCTGTCAAACTTGGCATTTCCTGTATGTGTCTGCTAAAATTCCCAGGGTTAGTTCTGTGTATTTGAATGTAAGCAAGCAGATGTGCAGAACCAGTACTGCATCAATCACTACGGATGCTCTGCTTTTTAATTTTCAATGAATTTCAATATCCCTAAGGTTCTTATCATTATATTCAGTTCTCTATTAATTATTTTGCTGATTTTTTTTCACCCAGTATATAGGGACATGCATCATGATGCTGGTACATCACAGTCCTCCATCCATGTGTGCACAATGCTTGGGTCTTCTTCTTCGAAAATAATCAAAAGCAAGAGGGTGCAGAGGAGATTCACCAGGATGTTGCCTGGGCTGGAGTATTTCAGCTATGAAGAGACACTGAAAAGGCTAGGGTTGTTTTCCTCGGAGCAGAGAAAGCTGAGGGGGGACATCATTGAGGTGTACAAGAGGGGCAATGACAGGTTAGATAGAAAGAAACTTTTTTCCCTTAGCAGAGGGGTCAAGAACCAGGGGGCATAGATTTTGGGTAAGGGGTAGGAGGATTAGAGGGGATTTGAGGACATTTTTTTTCATCCAGCGGGTGGTTGGAATCTGGAATGCACTGCCTGATGAGGTGGTGGAGGCAGGAACCCTTACAACATTTAAGAAGTATTTAGATGAGCACTTGAAACACCATAGCATACAAGGCTACAAGCCAAGTGCAGGAATATGGGATTAGAATAGTTGGGTGCTGGATGACCGGCACAGACACAATGGGCCGAAGGGCCTGTTTCTGTGCTGTATGACTCTATGACTCCAAGAGTGGTGCCGCATCACTCAGGTAAATCACAAGGAGTGCAAGCCATGAAGATCATGGCTTTGTGAGTGCAGCAATTCTGGGACTTGGGCACCAAGGTAAAACTGCCTTTGCAAGTAGCAACTTAACTACAACAGTTCATCATCTCTTCTTGAACCAAGGTTGTTGGAGTATAAATTAGAAACATGGGGAATATGTGACTTGCTGGTTGTCACCCTACACAATGTCTCTGTCTTTCAGTTCAGTCAGCAACTGCCAGGGTCAAACTCATAAGATCTGTGTCCTTATCACAGTCATCTCTCTTATGGCCATTACATTTTATAGAAAATCTTCCCTAAATCTATTATACCAAAAAACTGCAAAAATACACATAAGATATTGTTACAAACAGGTGAGAAAAGGGTCTAGGGGGTCCCTCTCAGCCTTTGCCTGGTTTAACCGTAATAGGGTTTAATTTTTAAAAAACATCGTGTTTTAGCTCTCCCTCAGTGAATCTTTGTTCACCTCTTTCCAATTGTAAGGCGAAAAGATCAGTTAGACACGTTTTCTTAGATTTAAACAAGAAAGATGGAAGTTTATTAATCTTAAACTCTAATTCGGGTAACAGCTACGAATACGCGACACGACCATGCTAGCATGCACGCAGATAGAGACAGAAAAAGTAGAAAAGAATAAAGGGCAAAAGTTGGAGGCAATAGATGGATTGTAGTTACAGTCCTCTGAGTTTGATGTTGAGTCTTTGGTTGCCGTTAAGTCTAGCAGTTTGTTGGGCCCCAGTGCACGCTTTCACTTGTTTCGATGTAGGAGTCTTTTCTCTCTTTAGGTTTACGTGTCTTCAGTGGGTCCGGAGGCCTATGAGAAAGTGAGAGAGAGCCAGCCAGGAGAGAGGCTGTCTTGTTCCAGGTTCAGTTGCAAACGGCAGTCTGTGTCTTCAAACCGTCCTGTGAGCGCAATTCAAAACTCCAAGTTGGCCAGCAGGTTAATCATGTGACTAAGTATTTTCAACAAACTCTTGTGTTTGTGGATTCCAAAGCTCTTGGTGGGGGAATGTAGTGCTGTCTCTTACACCAACAAGATGTGAATCACCATTTCCCAGACCAATCACGGTTAATTGAATCAGTGAGCAATTCATTTGCCTCTCCAAGCACTGTCCCTTAGTATGCAAATGTTCTTCCAGCCACTGCTGGTCTCTTTAAACAAGTCATCTCTTCACTCCAGCAACAGTTTAAAATTGATATTCATATGACAAAATTAATATGCCTCATTCTTGGCAGGTGGGGGTCTTCATGACAATATACATAAAACTTCTCCCTCCATACTCATCTCTGAATTCTATAAAATTGAATATGTTACTGAACCATGTATGAAGAATGGAGAAGACCAAGTCTGTGCCAAAGAGCATAAATGCAGAGAAAACATAACGACAGAGTGAGGATTTAAAAATTTTTTTTAAACTGCTCAAATTTCAGTGCAATTAACGACAGTAGAAGGCTTCTATGTTAAAGAAACACACTACAGCATCCTTGCAGCCTACAGTTAGTGCAATAACATTATTTATTTAGAGATACAGCACTGAAACAGGCCCTTTGGCCCACCAGGTCTGTGCTGACCAACAACCACCCATTTATACTAATCCTACAGTAATCCCATATTCCCTACCACTTACCTACACTAGGGGCAATTTACAATGGCCAATTTATCTATCACCTGCAAGTCTTTGGCTGTGGGAGAAAACTGGAGCAACTGGCGGAAACCCACACAGTCACAGGGAGAACTTGTAAACTCCGCACAGGCAGTACCCAGAATCAAACCCGGGTCCCTGGAGCTGTGAGTCTGCGGTGCTAACCACTGCGCCACTGTGCCGCCCATTAGTAATATGCTGCTTCTGAGCCTTCTGATAGTCTTGAGCATGAAGAAATGTGGCGCTTCAAATGACTGTAAAAGTTTATTCTGCTCTGTTTTCTTCTTGTAAACTAATAATTCCTGATGCTAATACATTGTCAAAGTGAAATGATGCAGTGGAGTCATTTTACTTTTGTGCCCTAGAATCCATAATTCATGATGTGCATTCTAAAAGTATCCACACATTGGGACTTCCTGAAAATGTGATAAAGCACTACATAAATCTTTCTCTCTCCTGCAGTTAATGGTGTATCCAAAGATAAAGCTGACCACTTTCACTATTCATAATTCACTTCAAAAAATAATCCATTCATAAGGGAAAAGGATCAATGGTACAAGAATGTGCTCAAGTTTGTTAGCAATATAGAAATTCACACTGGAATTTTACTTTTTGTTTGAATTGCTGCAACCCTTTGTTAAATTTCAGCCATATTAGAGAGATTTATGGGTTCAGGGAGGAATTTTGACCAAGACAATTCCCTGCTTTGAATACCCATTGAATTTTTACATGGAGTAGGCAGATGGGGCCTTGGTTTAACACCTCACCAAAGATGGCACCTCCAACAATGCAGCACTTCCTCAGTACTGCATTGAAATGCCAGCCTAGATTGTGTGTTCAAGTCCATAGTGGGGCTCAAACACATAATCTTTTGACTTAGAATAGAATCATAGAATGGTTAAAACACAGGAGGCCATTTGGCCCATTGAGTCCAGAAGAGGAAAAGATGGGAAAAGAGCGAAAGAGGGGAAAGAGTGATCCCAACTGAGCCAAGCTGACATATGAAGGAGGATCCTTGGTGCGTCAAATCAGCTGCAAGGCTTTAACTAATTAACACATAGGTCTTTATCGGATACTTTATTTGGCTGAATGAGGGACATGACACAAATCAACTTGCAAATGATCAAGTTCCAAATAAACCCACAAGAAGATAATATAATGTTCGAAACAGGAAGTCAGGAAGTACTGTAATAAGCTTGGCACTTTTCTTTAACAGGAAAGAATATTGACCGCTTCTGGACGGTCTTATGTCCACAGTTCAGTCTCATGACTTCCTCCATCCTTTCTGTCAATTCCACCCCCCCCCCCCTTATCCTGCCTTTCTACCCTAATAACTATGGCTTTCCCTCTTGCTTGGCTATTACCCCTTTCCTCACCCTTCTTTTGTACTCTACCCACCCACTTCCCTCTCTCATTTTTTAGTTTGTCTGTCTCATCCATTCTCACTCCCTTGTCAACACGAATCACCATGTTTGGACCGGAGGATGCTTGTTTTATTGAAAGTATCCTTGAAGCAGAGTTCCCCCCCCATCCCCCATTACGGTTTTACTATAATTAACATAGAGTCGAGAACATCTTCAGTAATTGAAAGACCTGCCCTAAAATTGACTCCAATTCACTGGGCAGAATCCAAGAACAAAAAAGGAGAAATGTTTAATGTGTTCATTTTGGCTTTTATGTCATGTTTGTAATACATTTTCTCTGGCTTTTGTCCATTTTCTTGATTGCAAACCAAATCATTTTTAAATTGCTTCAGTCACTCAATCATTAAATTGAATAAGTTTCCTGTTTCAAAACAAGATGGGCCAATCCTTTTTAAATTTCTTACACATTGTATATAAACAATGACAAATTTTGACTGTCAGGTTCAAATTTATGTATATGATACTGGTCCATAACAATTTAGGTTTAGGAATGGTGGTTTTTGGAACATAATGAGTCACAGGGCCTGGAGTTTGGTCATTTTTGCAAGTAGTATTTTCCTCCATTTGGGAAAAGAGTTTATCCAGAGCCGATTAAGTCATTTTTATATAACAAAAATGTAACCAACCGCAGTCCCATAGCTCTCCCACTGTCAGTTGCAGTCCTAAGTATTAACAGTCGTCAGAAAACTGACAAAGTCCAGACCTCGGAAATGTGCGTCTATGAATCTTTGTTGAGCTAATACCTTTATAAACACAGGGAGTCAGTCCCAAACATTTGTAACATAGGTCCCCGTGTTACACCGCAGAGCCCACTATCTCTATGGAGTTCGGTACTGAAATCCAAATAAAACAGGAGGAGAGCAGGACATGGAGGTCACTGATTCCAAATAGGAACAAATTATGCAATATACACAAAAGTGTCTTGCATGCTGCTATGTAATAAAATAAAGAAAGAACCCTACATTTATAAAATACCTTTTACATCCTCCAAACAACCCCAAGTGCTTCACAGCATACTTTTTGAAGTGTAGTCACTGTTGTCATGTAGATAAATGCAGCAACCAGTTTGCACACAACTCAGTCGCACAAACAGCAGTGAGACAAATGACAAGTTAATCTGTTTCCCTGGTATTAGCTGAGAGAATTCCCCTGCTCTTCTTCGAATAGTGCCATGGAATCTTTTACATCCACTGGAACAGGCCAGACTGGGCCTCGATTTAACATCTCATCCAAAAGACGACATCTCTGACAATGCAACAACCCCTCAGAGCTGAAGTGTCAACTTAGATTATATGGCTAAATCCTAGAGTGGAGCTTGAACCCATGACCTTGTGACTGAGAGGTAAAACTGCTCCGAGTGAGTCATGCTGATATTTGCAATACTCTAATAGGTGGGAAGTTACTCTCTGCAACTTTAAAAGCCTTATTAAAATCCATCATAAGACTCAGCTGATGATCACCTTTCCTAACTCTCCCACCATGGCTTGGTGTCCATACCTTTTATTCCCCTCCATAAAGCATCATACAATAATATTTCTACATTAAAATGCAAGTTGTTGACAATCGTGATGTTAATTAAGGGAATACATGTAACACATTCCAACATGTGCACCAATAGATTAACAATGTGATAGGAGAGGGGAAGTCTGCCTTGTCATGGGCAGGAAGGGTTTTGTGTGCACACTTGTGCTTCACTGTTTTAGTGGGAGAAGGGGGTAATTCTGACTTGGGGTCATAGCGATTAAGCTGCTCGAGTTCACCTATAGCCCTCAAGGTGGAACTTTGGAATCAGTTTGAAGATGCAGAGTGCTATTTAGATTCTCTTCTCCTATGCTTGGCTATTGCATCTTACTTTGTAGGTTTCCAAGAACCATTCTATCATAATGTTCTCATAATTCAGTGGAACATGTGCATATGTTGAATGACTCAAGTGTCCGAAATAAAGTCTACATCCACTTGGAACTATTTGAAGCACAATGTTGTACTTCTTCTTGTGCTTGGAGGTCTCTAACACTTACTCTCCTCTATTCTCCAGTGATTTAATTTCTATTTTCTTGAATGTCAGCAGTGAAATGTTGGCATTGTGAAACTCTCTGTCACTTCAGTCAGTCTCAGGTATACCATTGACAGTAGTACTACAGACTAGCTGACATCTAACTATTGTAATAATGAAGCTTTTGTTAAAAAAAACTGTCAGTCAGAAACAAAGTAGAAAAGACATCAGGGGCCTTAAACATAATACAAAGTTACAACAGCACTGATATAGGTGTCTTCTCCAGTTATTTGGTCACAAATTGTTAACCTAAATACAGAGTCCATAAGTTATTTTCAAAGGGAATTAGATAATTTTTTCCCTGAAAAATAACATTTAAGGGTGTGGGAGCAAACTGAAAAGTGGGATTAGACTAGGTGGTGAAAAACACCAGCACAGACCTGATGGGCTGAATGGCCTGTTTCTGTGCTGTAATGTTCTGTCACTTCAATGAACTGAACATGTGTAGCTGAAAAAAGAGAGATTTGCACTTATATAGCACCTATCAGGACCACTAGATGTCTCAAAGCACTTTCCAGCCAACGGAGAACTTTTTAAGTGCAGTCACAGTTGTAGTGTAGGATAATTAACTACTGTTCCTATGCTGTGGAATCTGCCCACAGTAGGACCATAGTGGTTTTCTTAGCATCAGGACCCTCAAATAATATTCCAGAACCACTTATTGAAGCTATACTATAATATAAATAGACTGCATAAATAACAAGAACTACAAAAAATCCAAAATAATGCATTTCAAATTATTACTGCAGGAGAAAAAGGTTTCAATTTTATTTTGATTTGCTTTCTGTTTCCAGTGATGGTTATTAAAAGGTAGAATTACAAAATTAGTAAAGTTTACATTTTTCAACTTATGGAGTTGGATTGAAATATATTTTTAATCATGTCATAGAAGTTTTAATGTAATCCTCAAAAGGACAATTGTAAATATTCATAGTGATAAAAACAGTAGTAATATTTATACAAAATTAATTTTGCCTGATTTGATCTTTGCAGTAGTTTTGTTTTGACTGTGTCTGTTTCAAATGTTGGTTACAAAATGCCAAATCAATAGAAATGGGATTGGTTCCACATGCATCGGGTTACAGAATGGAGCACCAGTCTGAACTCTCCCTAAGTACGTAACTGCAATAGAGACCAGTATAATAAGTCTGTGCACACATAACTGTAATAAACTAGGCAAATTTGCATTTCCGCACATATAACCTGAGCAGTAATTACTGATACATCAGTTCAGTAACTTTCTTTTGGGCCTCCTTATCTCGAGAGACAATGGATACGCGCCTGGAGGTGGTCAGTAGTTCAGTAACTATAACTGGACCAATAATGATGGATGCAGCAGGTCCAACCACATGTAACTAAATCAATGGAGTCTAGGAACATAGGATCATAAGATCAGGAGGAGGCCATTTAGACCCTCAAGTCTGTTCCGCCATTCCAGGAGATCATGGCTGACGACCTAACTTCATAAAACTGCTGTTGCCCCATATCCCAAAATACCTTTGTTTAACAAAAATCACAGTTTTAAAATTAAGAATTGATCTAGCATCAATTACTGCTTGCGAAAGAGAGTTCCAAATGTCTACTACCCTTTCTGTGTAGACATGTTTCCTAATTTCACTCCTGAAGGGTCTGTCAAGAAAACCCTACATGCCAAATGAGAAATATTGATTTCATTATTTGGAAACTTACATTAGACTTTTAATGGAAAAATCCTACAAGTTAATTTTTAAAATAACGAGCAATCAAGATGGCCAGTGCAATTTGCATCTGAACTACCAGGAGATTGAACTGGAGACAAAAAGTCGAACAAGAAGCCCAGCCAGAACAATGCTTTAGCTAACTGAGTAGATTAGCCAGATCACCCTCGTTAGTGGGACATTCCAAACCATTTCGAGGCATTCATAAATACAGACATCCCTCCAGGGGGTAACCCTGACAACCTCACCTGAGAAAGGTTTGGGTTTTAGACTTGGGACCTCATTAAAAACAAAAGGATTGAGAGAACCATGTGACCGTCTGTCCCTCTGGGAAGAAACTGGGAGTGGTTACATAGACAAAGAGACAAGCAGTAACTGAGTGGGCAGCAGCAGACAAGGCTGCAGGCTTCCCTTTCTCTCTCTCTCTCCCCAGAAAACATCACGTTTGAAAAGCAGCTGCAACCGGACAACCCTCCAAGCCTACAGACTGCTACAGCCAACGACCAGGGGAAGAGAGCCAACCATAATTCTGCCTTAAGGGAAACCTTGAGCAAAGCAAGCCAGCCAAAGCGCACTTTGACTAGCGAGGACTTCAAGAATACAGCTTCAGCCGCGGACTACTGGATCACCCACTTCACAGACTGTGCATTTAAGTTCCATTTATTCTGGACTTTAATCCAAACACCAATCAGTTCTGAAGAAAGGTCACTGACCTGAAACGTCCACAGATGCTTCCAGACCTGCTGCGTATTTCCAGCGTTTCTTGTTTTTACACCAAATCTATTTTTCCCTCTGTAATCTATTTGTGTGTGTGCGATTCTCGTGTGAATGTGTACGTGAATGTGTAGCATATTTTTTAGTATTTTTAAATCGGGGTAAGAGTGTTAAGTATAATAAACTTACCTCTATCTTGTTTAACCTCAAGAAAATTGTCCGATCGGTTCTTTCACAGTCACAGTAAAGGGAAAAGATGAAACACTTACGGAAGTGGGAAACACAACTACGGTTTAAAAAGGAATAAGCCCTGTTGCAGTCAAATAAGAGGAAGGGCGAGAGGGGAATCTGAGACCCCCTCTGCACTTGGCCGTAACATGTCTGACCCTAATTTTTAGATTATGTCCCTAGTTGTAGACTGCCCAAGCAGAAGAAATAGGATCTGGAGCAACAAATCCATCAGCTCAAAGTTTTAAAAACAATGATCACTTACTGATTTCTCTTCCCTCCTATTCTTTGCAACTTTGGAATTATTCTATGGCATGGACCTTGATCCTTTGCATCTGTTTCTGAATATAAAAATACTAAAGCACATGCATAACGACAACAAAAAGGCTTCTGCATCTCGATCATGGAAGGGAAGAGGAACAGGGGAGGCCAGTATGGACATTTATGCCATCCCGGAGGTACTAGCCCCAAAAACACCTGGGGCAGTAATCCCAGTACTATTGCTGGGAATCAAGCTACCAGCGCCCTCCGTCACTGACTGCTGAAGTATTAAAGGTCCTGGGGAGAGCATCTACTGAGCTAGGGGTCGGCAGGCACTGGCATCTTTAGGGGCACACTTTGGGCACCTGTCTGTCCTAAACTGCTGGGAAATCTGCTCTCCAGCAGCCCAGGCTAAGGAGGGTGGTAAGGTGTAGGGGAGCCCACCACCCACCACCCCCACTCCTCCATCCCTAGAAACCTTAAAGATTTACCCCAATGCTGCCCACTTTGTGAGGGAGCCATGTAAAATTAGAAATGTTTTGTACATCATCTCGGGCCTAGTTCTCTCAAGGTAACCACTGCCACCCTCCCCGCCCTCAACTTCCTCCTACACTTGCATCAATGGGAGCTCTGATCATGCCTGTTTGGATGAAAATAAAGCAATAAAGGAAAGAATACAAAGGGCTGGATTTTATATCGGGTAGACAGGAGCTGGCCACTGACATAAAAGTTGATGGCGACCTCGCTTCCGCCCGGCCTGGGGATCCGTCCTGCATTTTACGGGTCCCCGGGCTTTAATTGTTTCGAGGGGGGACCTCCACCCGCTTGAGGGAGGAAGTCCCACCTCATTGAGCTACCGTCCAATCACCGGGAGCGGTAGCCACTGCTGGGACTGTAGCCCAGCCGAGCACATGGAGCCAGGGGTCCAGGTAAGTTTGGGTTTGCCTCGCCGGGCTAATCGGTTGTTCCCCGGCGAGGCAAGAGTGGTCGTTTGGGGGGATGAGGGGCATCTCGGGTCCTGGAGGTGGTTGGGGAAGTGGGCCCCCACCCACCCCCCCCCCCCCCCACCCCCGGGTGTGCTGAGAGGCTGCCAAATTTCACTGGGCGGCCTTTCACGTCTCCTGGGCGCCTGCTTGCCATGGGTAAAATCCCGGTGGAGGTGGGCAAAGGCCCTTAAGTGGCCATTTAAGGGCCTTGATTGGCCTGTGGCGGGCAGCCCACTTCTCACACCCCCCCCCATCCCCCCAGGCCCACGTAAAGTGGGGCGGAGGCGGGAGCGGGAAGGCCTCCCGCTCAATTTGACGCCACCCTCCTGCCACCATCTGGCTCGCTGGGGTGGTGTAAAATTCCGGCCAAAGTTTCATCGGGTATTTACAGCACAGAAACAGACCATTTGGTCTAACAGGTGCAGAGGAGTGTTTATGCTCCACACAAGCCTCCACCCATCCCTCTTTCTTATATTTTTGGCCATTGTTCTGGTCTTGTCTGCAAGCAGAAACGTTTTCTCTACGTCTACCCTGTCAAAACCTTTCATAATCCTGATGATCACCCCCGTGTCTTCTCTGGTCTGGAGAAAAGAGCCTCAGCCTGTTCAATTGTACCTGATGGGTATAACCTGTCAGTTCTGGTCTCATCCTTGTAAATCTTTTTTGCACCTTCTCCAGTGCCTCTATATCTTTTCATAACATGGAGACCAGAACAGTTCACAGTACTCCGAGTATGGTCTTACTAAGTTTCCAGAGAATTTTAACAGAACTTTTTCAGGTTTAATGTAACTGTGGAGTTCTTTAACAGTATTAATTCACTAACAATTATGGCCATGTAGCTGTTGATACGAGAGGTTGTTACAGCCTGACAGCTGTTACTCTCTCTTCTCAAACCTGCTCTCAGTTTTATTTGCACAGTGATAACCTTATTAACAAAACCCTGTGTAGATTTACTGATAATTGTATTTGTTCAGTTGTTTCACACAATTTACTCATCGGCCTGATGGACATGTATCTGGGCAACAGACTGTTTACACATTAGAAGGAGCTGCTGGCTTATTTTAACTCAGCTGTGTGTTGTGGTACAAAGTTGTTTTCCGTGTGAAACTATATTGTTTTCAGCCCTTATCATTCCAAAGTGTTTTCTATCACTGCCACATACCATGCAGAATTTATTATAATGTCTTAACTTTGTACTTTTTTTCACCAACCAGCACTGTTTCCTTTTCATTATCATTCTATTCTTCCTTTTATATTGGAAAACATAATTCTACTTTATGAAGAGGATCTTGGTGCCAGTGGAATAGAGGGCAGGTTGGTAGCCATTATTTGTGAAATTGCCCAAGTGTACAAGTATTTGAAGCTCACTCTTTAAGTCATTCTTAGCTTTATTTGAACTGCTTATAGAGGCTTTCTTCCTCCTTTCACCCTGAATATCATTTCCATCTTCCTTTATGGAGCATTTCGAAGAGTTTCCGTTACTTTGTTTGCCCAAAATCACCCAAACCAACGTAAAGGATTGAGGAACTTTAAGAGCAAGTTATGTCCAGCATAAGTTGAGTATTCGCGATCTTTAATGCTGGTTTAAAAAACATCACGCTGGAAGCTGAAAGTGCCCCCAAATCGAAATAATAGGCATAGAGAGCTTTCACCTACTGTGACCGTTTGCGGGCTTTCAAGGAGGCTCTTCAAATTAAGCTGCTTTTTTAGGCTCAAAAGTAGTAGTTGGCACGTTTTAAAAGTTTTAAATATTAAAAAATAATTCATTTACTAAGAAATACTTAATTTATGAATGTACATCAATGAAATTAATATATGGTTCTGTACCAGTTTTTTAAAGTCATTTTCAGTGATTTAAAGTGAGGTTACTGACAGGTTGGGGACTCGACGCTCTTATTAAAATGCTTTTTGAGCTGTATTAATAACATTGCACCAGGCTACCACTCTCAAATACATCAAGGAATATTTTTTAATGCAAGGAGAATATAAACAATTATCTTGAACCATAACTTCAATTTGGTAAACTAACAATTTCAGATGCAATTTGTGCCCAGATTGCTGCGTAGAAACTCTACACCCACCTACTACTATGCAGTAGCAACACGAGTGGTATTTTCCACTAACAGGATGCTGCCATCAAGCCAAAAAAACGTTCTGCCGACCAAACAAATGAGCAATGTGATATATGAATTCCAGTGCCGGTGCAATGTCAGGTACGTAGGCCATAAGTCCCAATGACAGGTGGATTGTATCAAACAGCATATCCCTTCGGCTGTTCGCAATAGGCAGAGTACTGACCATACTCAACCAGCCCATTCTTGCAAAGCTCAGATGTCTAACGTTAGATGAGATTCCGCAATTGGACAGCGCTTACTAAGCAATCCCAAGTGTGCTAAGAATTACACTGACAACCAATTTAAGATTATCAGTCGGGCTGGGGCTCACTTATGCTACATATATTCATACGAAGGGACCTGTCCTCTGCAGGCAAAAGGAATAGGTCCAGGCCTTGCACCTTTTTTGAATTAAACAAAAGTGTGGGAGGGCAATAGTTCCCTGGTGCATTCTCCATGGCAATGCCTCAACCAATCAGAGTCGACTTTCCAACCAATCAGCACCCTTTTCTCATGCAGTATAAATTGTTGCTCCCTTTGAAATTTGGCATTCTTGCATCTGTCCTGATGAGTGCAAGACACAAAGCTTCGACAGCATGTCTCTTTTTTCAGCAATACTCAAGTTCTGTGCTACCGAGTGACCATTCAGGCATTCTTCTAACAGCATGAACAGAAACATCACACTTTTCTCCGCAGTTTTCAACACCAGTTGACCACAAGAAAAAGTGGTTCAGAGAATCAGAAACTCACCAAACAGTTATCAAAGCCTCCTGATGATTTAAAGCTAAAAGTCACCATCTGAGTCAAACTGAGAACATCTCAGGTTTGATCCTCACCCTGTTCTGACACTATTGAGCCATAGGATGTGATGTGGGGGTGGGGGGAGGGGAGGGGTGCCAATAGAGTACAGGGAACCTAGAGGATGGGACTTGTGTGGGTGTGACATCACCAACAGGTTCCCCGCCCAGAGGCCAGCCTGATTGACAAGCCTAGCTTCCAGTCGGCATCAAGGAGCCCTAGAAAAACTGGAGTCAATGGGAATCAGGGGGAAAATTCTCTGCTGGTTGGAGTCATATCGAGCGCAAAGGAAGATGGTTGTGATTGTTGGATGTCAATCCTCTCAGCTCCAGGACATCACTGCAGGATGATCCTCAGGGTAGTGTCCTAGGCCCAACCATCTTCAGCTGCTTCATCAATGACCTTCCTTCAATCATAAGAAGTGGGGATGTTCGCTGACGATTGCACAATGTTCAACACCATTTGTGAATCCTCAGATACTGAAGCAGTCCATGTAGAAATGCAGCAACACCTGGACAATATCCAGGCTTGTGCTGATAAGTGGCAAGTAACATTCACGCCACACAAGTGCCAGGCAATGACCATGTCCAACAAGAAAGAATCTAACCATCTCCCCTTGACATTCAATGGCATTACGATTGCTGAATTCCCCCACTATCAACATCCTAGGGGTTACCATTGACCAGAAACTGAACTGGAGTAGCCATATAAATACCGTGGCTACAAGAGCAGGTCTGATGCTAGGAATCCTGCGGCGAATAACTCACCTCTTGACTCCCCAAAGCCTGCCCGCCATCTACAAGACACAAGTCAGGAGTGTGATGGAAACTCTCCACTTGACTGGATGGCTTCAGCTCCAACAACACTCAAGAAGCTCGATACCATCCAGGACAAAGCAGCCTGCTTGATTGGCACCCCATCTACAAACATTCACGCCCTTCACCACCGATGCACAGTGGCAGCAGTGTGTACCATCTACAAGATGCACTGCAGCAATGCACCAAGGCTCCTTAGACAGCACCTTCCAAACCCGCGACCTCTACCATCTAGAAGGACAAGGGCAGCAGATGCATGGGAACACCACCACTTGCAAGTTACCCTCCAAGCCACACACCATCCTGACTTGGAACTATATCACCGTTCCTTTACTGTCACTGGGTCAAAATCCTGAAACTCCCTTCCTAACAACACTGGGTGTACCTATCTCACATGGACTGCAGAAGTTCAAGAAGGCAGCTCACCACCACCTTCTCAAGGGCAATTAGGGATGGGCAATAAATGCTGGCCTAGCCAGCAACGCCCACATCCCATGAATGAATTAAAAAAAAGTCGGGCAGGGAGCAGGCCAGAGGAGGCCACTAGACCGGGTAGGTCCAAGACCCAGGAGGCGGGGTGGATGGTGAGAGGGACCAGGGGGCACAAGGTTGGAGGCCTCGTGGGAAGGTTGGGGGAAGACTGGAAGGGTTGGGAAAGGGGTTTCCAATCACAGGCCGGTCTGCTGGATCAAGCAGTTGACTGGAAAGGCACTTACCTCCTGGATCTGACAGTCTTTGCCTGGATTTACCTGCAGTGTTTCCTGAGGCTCCAGGAACCCAATCATCCACAGTGAAATTCAAACTGTTGAATATTAATGAGGCTCACAGACTCAGTATAATATTTAAATTGCCAACTGACTTTCTTGGATCGGGTCAGTCACAGGTTAAAACCAGAAGTGCGTGGCTTGGCGGCAAGTTGGTGTCCAGATTCAGACTTTTAACAGTTTAACCCCCAACCTGCTCCAAACCCACCTATTGTTTGGGGTTAAAATTCCCCGCATAGAATCTTCCAGTACCGAAGGAGGCCATTTGGCTCTTCCTGCCTGTTTGAAAGATCTATCCAACCAGACCCACTCTCCTGCTCTTTCCCATTAGCCCTGCAGTTTTATTTCCCCTACAAGTATTTATCCAATTCCCTTTTGAAAGCTGCTATTGAATCTGCTTCCAGCATTCTTTCAGTCTGTACTTTTCAGAACATAACAACTCTCTACATGAAAACAAATCTCTTCATCGCCCCTCTGGATGGTGACCATCTCCTGTGGAATTCCCCCCAACCCTTTCCCACCCCACCTGAAAATAAGGAGTCTTCCAAACAGGACGGGAAAGAGGAGAATCGAAACAAAAACACAGTTGTTCCTCTCTCTAAGATTATCTCAGATCAACAGCTAATTTGAGTTTCCAGCTAAATCCCCCATTCTTTTCTAGGAGACTGAGGAAGACATAAGTGGAATACTTTTCCTGCTGTGTGTGAGCGTGTGTGTTTGTATGATCTCTCTCTTTCTGGCTTCTGCTGGAGACAATTTCTCTCAGATACACAGTGACCATCTGTTTGCCTGGACCTGTGTGTATTTTCTGAGACCCAGAGATTGCTCAGCTTCTGCAGATAATTGAATCAGGAGCTGAGAAAGAACAGAAGGGCAAGCAATCATTTCTCTTGGAAGAAAATGCATCCAGTCTTCCACATGGGAAGGAATCATTACAATTAGAGTTGGCAGATGGACAGTTTGGACTTTAATGAGAGGAAAGGAAGAAAGATAAGATACATTTAGAACGCTCAATCTAAATAAAAACATGCATTTGTACTAAGTGCAGGGTTTTGTTTCTAATCTCTGGTTTGTTATTTCCTGGCTACCTGGCATCTAATTATACTCTCATAAAGAGGCATTGACGACAACTTGCATTCGTATAGCGGCTTTAACATGGAGAAACATCCCAAGGTACTTCACAGTGGCATATAGAAAAAAACTCCGAACCACACAAATCCCACCCACACCCTCCCCTCCGCACACCCTCCCTTCCCACACCCTTCCCTCCGCACACCCTTCCCTCCACACACCCTCCCCTCCGCACACCCTTCCCTCCGCACACCCTTCCCTCCGCACACCCTCCCCTCCGCACATCCTCCCCGCCGCACACCCTCCCTTCCGCACACCCTCCCCTCCGCACACCCTCCCCTCCACACACCCTCCCCTCCGCACACCCTCCCCTCTGCACACTTTCCTCTCCACAAACCCTCTCCTCCGCACACCCTCCCCTCCCCACACCCTCCCCTCCGCACACCTTCCTCTCCACACACCCTCCCCTCCCCACACCCTCCCCTCCGCACACCCTCCCCTCCCCACAGCCTCCCCTCCACACATCCTCCCCTCCCCACACCCTCCCCTCCACACACCCTCCCCTCCACACACCCTCCCCTCTGCACACTTTCCTCTCCACAAACCCTCTCCTCCACACACCCTCCCCTCCCCACACCCTCCCCTCTGCACAGCTTCCTCTCCGCACACCCTCCCCTCCGCACACCTTCCTCTCCACACACCCTCCCCTCCCCACACCCTCCCCTCCACACATCCTCCATTCCCCACACCATTCTCTCCACACTCCCTCCCCTCCCCATACCCTCCCCTCCGCACACCTTCCTCTCCACACACCCTCCCCTCCCCACACCCTCCCCTCCGCACACCATCCCCTCCGCACCCCCCTCCACCCAACTCTGCCTCCCCATACCCTCTCCACCCACCTCATCCTCTCCTCCCCACATCCTCCCCTAACCCACACCCTCTCTTACAACTAACAGAACTTTTACATGATATAAAATCTCGCTCGCTCTTCTGAATTTAAATATGTCTCATGTTTATAAAGCACCCATTGAAACGTCTTTGTACCGACCTCTTTGTATTGAATTCCTCTGTTAATTCTTCTGCTTTTCATCCCCGTTTGTACCTAATCCTTTTACCCAATCTCCATTGTATTGAGTCCTTTGTGCCAAACTCCTATTCCAACTATTAATCCACTTCTGTATTGTTTTAGCTTCAGTTAAAGACTGTTTCTCTTAAATAACAAACAACTGAACATTAAACAAAACAAAACCTGTGATTATACAATCTCACAGTCTTTTTTTAATTCTCAAGTTAACAAACATGTTTTTATAACATATACTTCACGTTAAATATATTTTTTTTAATCCTCTGCCTCCCTCAAACCACGCACTTTCACCAGCAGTTGCTCTCCATAAATATATCATTCTCGATAATCTCATAATCTTTGTTTCGATGTTTGTGACTCCTACAGTTCCTCTCATTTTGCTTATTCTCTTATTCCTTACACAACTGCACGGACCCTGAAACTGTTATTTTCCATTACAATTCTCCCTTCCCTTGTCCTTCTAGTTGGGTTTCTCACTCTTGATATTTCATCTGCATGCTTTCCTGACTTGACCCAGTGTCAGTCTTCCTCTAAATATACCCACTGTCTAACCTCTTGTTGCAGACTTAATGGGCAGGATTTTTCCTGCAGGCTTCTGAACCTTGCCGGTAGACTCAAGTGAGGGTCAGAAGCCCGCACTGTGGAGGAAACAGTCACCCAATTCCCGAATTGGCCAATGAAAAGCCAGAGGGCAGGCTTGCCATGCAACTGAGGATGGCGGGCGGACTCTTCAAGGTGGAGGGCCAACAGGTTGCTCTCCAGCTTGAAAGCAGCAGCAGAATGCCATTCAAGGTAAGTGAAGGAGAGGGTGGGCCTCCAGGCCAGCAGCTTTGGACTGTAAGGCTGCTTGGAGCACTGTTCCGTTGGTCTGCTGCCAGAACCTCACCACCTGCTGGGACCAGGAGACGACTGGAAAATCCCAGTCAGCCTCCGTCAACAGGCCTTAAAATTCCTTTAATAACATAAGAGGTAGAAGCAGGAACAAAGAACAAAGAACAAAGAAAATTACAGCACTGGAACAGGCCCTTCGGCCCTCCAAGCCTGCGCCGATCCAGATCCTCTATCTAAACATGTCGCCTATTTTCTAAGGGTCTGTATCTCTTTGCTTCCTGCCCATTCATGTATCTGTCTAGATACATCTTAAAAGACGCTATCGTGCCCGCATCTACCACCTCTGCTGGCAACGCGTTCCAGGCACCCATCACCCTCTGCGTAAAGAACTTTCCACGCATATCCCCCCTAAACTTTCCCTCTCTCACTTTGAACTCGTGACCCCTAGTAATTGAATCCCCCACTCTGGGAAAAAGCTTCTTGCTATCCACCCTGTCTATATCTCTCATGATTTTGGACACCTCAATCAGGTCCCCCCTCAACCTCCGTCTTTCTAATGAAAATAATCCTAATCTACTCAACCTCTCTTCATAGCTAGCGCCCTCCATACCAGGCAACATCCTGGTGAACCTCCTCTGCACCCTCTCCAAAGCATCTACATCATTTTGGTAATGTGGCGACCAGAACTGCACGCAGTATTCCAAACGTGGCCGAACCAAAGTCTTATACAACTGTAACATGACCTGCCAACTCTTGTACTCAATACCCCGTCCGATGAAGGAAAGCATGCCGTATGCCTTCTTGACCACTCTATTGACCTGCGTTGCCACCTTCAGGGAACAATGGACCTGAACACCCAAATCTCTCTATACATCAATTTTCCCCAGGACTTTTCCATTTATTGTATAGTTCACTCTTGAATTGGATCTTCCAAAATGCATCACCTCACATTTGCCCGGATTGAACTCCATCTGCCATTTCTCTGCCCAAATCTCCAATCTATCTATATTCTGCTGTATTCTCTGACAGTCCCCTTCACTACCTGCTACTCCACCAATCTTAGTGTCATCTGCAAACTTGCTAATCAGACCACCTATACTTTCCTCCAAATCATTTATGTATATCACAAACAACAGTGGTCCCAGCATGGATCTCTGTGGAACACCACTGGTCACACGTCTCCATTTTGAGAAACTCCCTTCCACTGCTACTCTCTGTCTCCTGTTGCCCAGCCAGTTCTTTATCCATCTAGCTAGTACACCCTGGATCCCATGCGACTTCACTTTCTCCATCAACCTACCATGGGGAACCTTATCAAACGCCTTACTGAAGTCCATGTATATGACATCTACAGCCCTTCCCTCATCAATCAACTTTGTCACTTCCTCAAAGAATTCTATTAAGTTGGTAAGACATGACCTTCCCTGCACAAAACCATGTTGCCTATCACTGATAAGCCCATTTTCTTCCAAATGGGAATAGATCCTATCCCTCAGTATCTTCTCCAGCAGCTTCCCTACCACTGACGTCAGGCTCACCAGCCTATACTTACCTGGATTATCCCTGCTACCCTTCTTAAACAAGGGGACAACATTAACAATTCTCCAGTCCTCCGGGACCTCACCCGTATTTAAGGATGCAAAGAAATCTGTTAAGGCCCCAGCTATTTCCTCTCTCGCTTCCCTCAGTAACCTGGGATAGATCCCATCCGGACCTGGGGACTTGTCCACTTTAATGCCTTTTAGAATACCCAACAATTCCTCCCTCCTTATGCCGACTTGACCTAGAGTAACCAAACATCTATCCCTAACCTCAACATCCGTCATGTCCCTCCCCTCGGTGAATACCGACGCAAAGTACTCGTTTAGAATCTCACCCATTTTCTCTGACTCCACGCATAATTTTCCTCCTTTGTCCTTGAGTGGGCCAATCCTTTCTCTAGTTACCCTCTTGCTCCTTATATATGAATAAAAGGCTTTGGGATTTTCCTTAACCCTGTTTGCTAAAGATATTTCATGACCCCTTTTAGCCCTCTTAATTCCTCATTTCAGATTGGTCCTACATTCCCGATATTCTTTCAAAGCTTCGTCTTTCATCAGCCGCCTACACCTTATGTATGCTTCCTTTTTCCTCTTAGCTAGTTTCACAATTTCACCTGTCATCCATGGTTCCCTAATCTTGCAATTTCTATACCTCATTTTCACAGGAACATGTCTCTCCTGCACGCCAATCAACCTCTCTTTAAAAGCCTCCCACATATCAAATGTGGATTTATCTTCAAACAGCTGCTCCCAATCTACATTCCCCAGCTCCTGCCGAATTTTGGTATAGTTGGCCTTCCCCCAATTTAGCACTCTTCCTTTAGGACCACTCTCGTCTTTGTCCATGAGTATTCTAAAACTTATGGAATTGTGATCACTATTCCCAAAGTAGTCCCCTACTGAAACTTCAAACACCTGGCCGGGCTCATTCCCCAACACCAGGTCCAGTATGGACCCGAGTTGGACTATTTACATACTGCTCTAGAAAACCCTCCTGGATGCTCCTTACAAATTCTGCTCCATCTAGACCTCTAACACTAAGTGAATCCCAGTCAATGTTGGGAAAATTTAAATCTCCCATCACCACCACCCTGTTGCTCCTACATCTTTCCATAATCTGTTTACATATTTGTACCTCTATCTCACGCTCGCTGTTGGGAGGCCTGTAGTACAGCCCCAACATTGTTACCGCACCCTTCCTATTTCTGAGTTCTGCCCATATTGCCTCACTGCTCGAGTCCTCCATAGTGCCCTCCTTCAGCACAGCTGTGATATCCTCTTTGACCAGTAATGCAACTCCTCCACCCCTTTTACCTCCCTCTCTATCCCGCCTGAAGCATCGATATCCTGGTATATTTAGTTGCTAATCGTGCCCTTCCCTCAACCAAGTCTCAGTAATAGCAATAACATCATACTTCCAGGTACTAATCCAAGCCCTAAGTTCATCTGCCTTACCTACTACACTTCTTGCATTAAAACAAATGCACCTCAGACCACCAGTCCCTTTGCGTTCATCATCTGCTCCCTGCCTACCCTTCCCCTTAGTCACGCTGACTTCATTATCTAGTTCCTTACAGGCTTTAGTTACTACCTCCTTACTGTCCACTGACCTCCTCATTTGGTTCCATCCCCCTGCCACATTAGTTTAAACCCTCCCCAACAGCGTTAGCAAAAGCACCCCCAAGGACATTGGTTCCAGTCCGGCCCAGGTGTAGACCGTCCAATTTGTAATAGTCCCACCTACCCCAGAACCGGTCCCAATGTCCCAAAAATCTGAACCCCTCCCTCCTGCACCATCTCTCAAGCCACGCATTCATCCTGACTATTCTTTCATTTCTACTCTGACTATCACGTTGCACTGGTAGCAATCCTGAGATTACTACCTCTGAGGTCCTACCTTTTAACTTGGCTCCTAACTCCCTAAATTCTGCTTGTAGGACCTCATCCCGTTTTTTACCTATATCATTGGTGCCTATGTGCACAACAACAACTGGCTGTTCACCCTCCCCCTTCAGAATGTTCTGCAGCCGATCTGCGACATCCCTGACCCGTGCACCTGGGAGGCAACATACCATTCGGGAGTCTCGTTTTCGACCACAGAACCGCCTATCTACTCCCCTTACAATCGAATCCCCGATGACTATAGCCCTTCCACTCTTTTTCCCGCCCTTCTGAACAGCAGAGCCAGCCACGGTGCCATGAACCTGGCTACTGCTGCCTTCCCCTGGTGAGCCATCTCCCCCAACAGTTTTCCAAAACGGTATACCTGTTTTGGAGGGAGATGACCACAGGGGACTCCTGCGCTGCCTTCCTGCTCTTTCTCTGCCTTTTGGTCACCCATTCCCTTTCTCCCTCAGCAATCCTAATCTGCGGTGTGACCAATTCGCTAAACGTGCTATCCACGACCTCCTCAGCATCGCGGATGCTCCAAAGTGAGTCCATCCGCAGCTCCAGAGCCGTCATGCGGTCTAACAAGAGCTGCAGCTAGGCTATTTGACCCCTTGAGCCTGCTTCGCCATTCAATAAGATCACAGCTGATCTGATTATGGCCTTAACTTCATGGGATGAGTTTTTAAATTGGCGGCGAGCTTCAAAAACGGCATGGTGCGCACGCGAGATGTGTGCTAAGTATCACGGCGGCTCATTTACAGGGGTGGGGCGGAATGCCCGTCCCCTCTACGTCATCGGGGTGGGTGTTCCCTCCCTGGCAACAGTGTCCGGCGCCACCGCACAGGCGCCGCCGCCATTTTTAAAAGGTCCTTCAGTTAGATTTAAATTTTTAAAGGCCCCAGTATCCAAGAAATAAAGTTACAATGTTAATCGCACTTTGAATCCCCTCTGCCAGCCCCCGCAATGAGTAATCAATATATATATTGCCCTCTCCCACCCCAAAAAAAAACACTTATTGCGATCCTGAACCTTCCCCTCTGGAACTTTATTAACTTTGACCCGCAACCCCTTTCCACCATCCCCTCAACCAATAGGAAGCGTTTTCCCCGCTCCCCCCTGCCCTGATAACTTCACTTTCCCCCCCTCCCCGCCAGTGTGCTGCCGCGGATCTCCGAATGGAGATCCGAAAGTGCAGGAGGTCCGGCAACCGGCTGGAATCTCGGCTTGGGATGGCCGTTGCGACGAGGTAAGTAATTATTCATCTCATTTAAATTGATTAACATATTTTAATTAGGTCCCCGTCGCCAAGTGGCGGTGGTGGTGGTTGGGGAGGGGGTGGTGGTTGCTGCCACCGGTAATATGCCGCGGGGCCTTCCCGGCATCGAGGCCTGTGGAGAACCTCTCCCGGAGGTATTTTCCGGGCCCCCACGCCATGATCCCCGACATCGGGAGGCCGGTAAAAATCCAGCCCCACTTTCCTGACAGCCATCCACCGCTTGCAGGTGGGTAGCCCTGCCCCCACTCCCCAACTGCCTCCGGGAAAATGGCGATATTGAACTGGAGAACCAGCACGCAGGCCAGCGAGCCAAAAATCCACATCCATCCACCTCAGTTCCCACAATCAGCCAGGCCAGAAATTCAGCCCCATGACTCAAAATCTGTGAATGGCTCTTCTGTAGAGAGCAACTAATTCACTGTACGTACAGCAGCAAGAGACTCAGTAAGGGATGTGTTGATGAGGTTAGAGGAAGGTGGGTGGGAGGAGGATGGTATGGAGCATAAACACCAGCACGGACCTGGTCAGACGACTGACCAGTTTCTGTAGATACAATGTAATACCACGCGATACAGAAACAGAAATTGTTGGAAATCTCCAGCTGGTCAAGTCAGCATCTGAGAGATGACCCTTTGTTTTTTTTTAAGTGATGAGATTCCGCAGATTTCTTTCTAATTTTCTTCCCCATCTCCTGATACCTCTTTGGTATCTGAAGTAGTCACTTGGTTTCTTTGGCCGTTTCATCCCAAGTGCTCGCACGTGGACAGTTTCCAACAGGAGCCTTTCCACTGGATTGTGATCAGAAGCTGGAAGGTGGCCAATTTTGGTTTTGTTCCCTAAACCTTGTGAGTCAAAGGCCAACTTTTGCACCCCTCCCCCCCCCCCCCCCCCCACCCCATTGCTTAATATTCTGTCTGAGATCAGCTAGCTCTACACAGGATAAGGATTAATCCTGGGGCGTTCCTCGTCTGCACAGTTTCGCATCACACCACAAGGTGCATTTATCACAGAGTTTCCCTTCTGTTCATTCATTCTTTCCATCCCTGCACCCCCAGCCCCCAAACCCCCTTTTCCCCTGGTTCTGCAGTTGCTCATAAACTGCTAACTCTCTGACTTCTTCCAGTTTTGATGCAAGGTCATCAATCTGAAGCATTTTTCTCTGTCCACAAATGCTGTCTGACCTGCTGAGTGTTTGTAGCTTTTTCTGTTTCTTTTGTTTCAGATTTCCAGCATCTGCAGTATTTTGCTTTCGTTCTGGTGCATTTATCTACTGAGCCACAGAGACTCAGTGCTGCCCCCAGATGGGGAGGCCCTGCGGTTTAAACAGACGTGCACAATACTTCATTTCCATTGCAAACAACACAACCGTGGAAGCCAGATCTTTTGTCTTCAACTGAAAAAAAGGCCATAAATTTCCCTTTCTGTTTATTTTCTCCATTCTCATACAGCTTCCCCTTCCAATAAACTACTTTAGTTTACAACCTATTAAATACACCTATTTATTGGAATGGCATCTTTTGTCAGAACGAGTAGACTAAACACTTTAGCCATTGTGTGAATCAAGAAACTAGACAAGCTGGAAGCATTCGTGGGAAACAGGAGCCCAGGGATGCTTCAGACTATTTGACCTTGACAAGCACATTTTTATATATTGAGAAAATAAGGGACGAAAATCATTGAAATATTTATCAACATAAAACCTCTTGCAATTGAGTAAAGCACTCTTCCCCAACAG
The DNA here is from genome assembly GCF_036365525.1 of Heterodontus francisci. Lineage (NCBI taxonomy): Eukaryota > Metazoa > Chordata > Chondrichthyes > Heterodontiformes > Heterodontidae > Heterodontus > Heterodontus francisci. The sequence continues at coordinate 64,588,935 of NC_090395.1, read as the reverse complement.
GAATAACTGCTTCCTCAGACCACAGAGAAACACAATCGGAGATTCTGTTTTTCTCTGATTAACAAACTGCTAACAAATTCACATTCTCAGAAACTGTTCCCATTGATTATTTTAGCAGGTCATTAATTACAGAGCCAGACACTGCTCTTTTTTTTTAGAACAATAGCAACAACTTGTATTTATATAGCACCTTTAATGTAATAAAGCATCCCAAGGCTCTTCACAGGAGTGTTATCAAACAAAATTCGACACCGAGCCACATAAGGAGATATTAGTAGAGGTGACTGAAAACTTGGTCAAAGAGTTTGGTTTAAGGAGTACCTTAAAGTTGAGAGCAAGGTAGAGAGGTTTATGGAGGAAATTCCAGAGCTGCCAATGGTTGAGCGATAAAAATCAGGGATGGGCAATAGACTGGAGTTGGAAGAATGCAGAGATCTCCAAGGGTTGTAGGGCTGGAGGAGGTTACAGAGATGAGCCAGTCGAGACCATGGAGAGATTGGAAAACAAGGATGAGAATTTTAGAAGAGGAATTTCAGGCTCAAATGGGAATTTTCCTTGAAATCGCAGGACAGAGCCAGTGTGGAAAATACAATAAAACTTCACAGATTCAACGCCAAATGGATTATATTTAAGATAATGGAAACCTAGATAGTCCTAAATGGCTGTAATCTAATGTTTGAGATGAATGGTTGACGAACAATGTTCCCTCTAAGCTGCATGGGTGCGTGGGTGTGTAGCAATCCGGAACATATTGCACCGGGAACAAACATGCCATGCATGCATGGCCACACCGCAATTTTAAAGGTACCACGCTGTGCAACAAACAGGTCGCGCACACCAAAGAGAAATTAGAGGGAGCATGGTTAATGTCAATCCTGTAACATACTGCTTTGAAATTGCTCCCACTTTTAACAACATGCAGCATTCATTGTTTTGAGGAAGGAAGTGGCATTATTGTCGAGGGTCCACATTTGTTCATACACTTAACTGCTGGCATGCTCAACAATGCTGATATACAATGAAATTCATATTGAAGAACTGATGGTTCAAATATTATCGTCACAATGTTCTCAAAGCTAGAAAACTAAAGAACTGGACCAGAAATTAATTATCCTGGCAGATAGTTCTTTTTGCATATAATATGTAACATAACAGATGTAATATATAGTAACCCAGAGTCCTGGACTAGTGGTCCAGAGATATGGGTTCAAATCCCACCACAGCAGCTAGGAAAGTTAAATTCAATTAATTAAATAAAATCTGGATTAAAAAGCTAGTATCAGTAACGGTGACCATGAAAATACCAGATTGTCGTAAAATAAAACCATCTGGTTCGCTAATGTCCTTTTGGGAAGGAAATCTGTCCAGCTTGTACTATAGGTGACTCCAGACACATAACAATGTGATTGATGCATAGCTTCCCTCTGAGATGGCCTGGCAAGGCACTTAGTTGTCTCTTAAGAGCAATTTGGGATAAGGGAAAGGCCACAGTCTAAGGCCCTGCAGCTATAGTATACTGAGGGCTGGAACCCCTGTAAAACCCACCAAGCTGTAAGGTTAACTTGAAAGCTATATTGTGAATATAACCTATAATTGTAAGTGTAGTGAGGCATCTCAGCCTGCCACATACTGTACTGAAAGAAATTGAACTGTATTGCACTTTATGTAAGGTCAAATGTTTATTTATTTAGTGATACAGCACCGAAACAGGCCCTTCAGCCCAACGAGTCTGTGCTGACCAACAACCACCCATTTATACTAATCCTACATTAATCCCATATTTCCTACCTCATCCCCATCACCTACCTACACTAGGGGCAATTTACAAAGGCTAATTTACCTATCAACCTGCAAGTCTTTGGCTGTGGGAGGAAACCGGAGCACCCGGAGAAAACCCACGAGGTCACAGGGAGAACTTGCAAACTCCGCACAGGCAGTACCCAGAACTGAACCCGGGTCGCTGGAGTTGTGAGGTTGCGGTGCTAACCACTGCGCCACTGTGCCGGCCACATTTGACCTATTATGTCATGTACTTTTACAAATTTTATGAATAAAGTACATTTTTGGAAAGAAAAGCCAAAAAAAAATTAGGGATGAGTAATAATTGCTAGCCTTGCCAGCGATGCCCACCTCCTGTGAATGAATGAATGAATGAAAAAAAAAATTGGCTGCTGTGCTTTCCTGCCTAAGGTAGCAATTTCCTGTTAAATTCCCTTTCAAGACACCAATGAAAATATCACTGCAGGAGTTCCTCAGGGTGGTATCCTAGGCCCAACCATCGCCAGCCGTTTCCTCAATCACCTTCCCTCCATCATAAGGTCAGAAGTGGTGATATTTGCTGATGATTACACAGTGTTCAGTTCATCCGCAACTACTCAGATATTGAAGCAGTCTGTGCCCGTATGCAGTAAGACCTGGACATTATTCATTCTGAGCTGATAAGTGGCGAGTAACATTTGTGGTACACAAGTGCCAAGCAATGACCATCTCCAACATGATGGTCACCTCCTCCTAACATTCAATGACATTATCATTGCCAAATCCCCCACCATCAACATCCCAGGGGTTACCATTGACTAGAAGCTTAACTGGACTACCCACATAAACACTGTGGTTACAAGTGCAAGTCAGAGTTTGGGTATTCTGCAATGAGTAACTCACCTCCTCACTCTCCAAAGCCTTTCCACCATCTACAAAGAACAAAGAACAAAGAACAGTACAGCACAGGAACAGGCCACTCGACCCTCCAAGCCTGCGCCGATCTTGATGCTTGCCTAAACTAAAATCTTCTGCACTTCCGGGGACCGTATCCCTCTATTCCCATCCTATTCATGTATTTGTCAAGATGCCTCTTAAACGTCGCTATCGTACCTGCTTCCACCACCTCCCCCAGCAGCAAGTTCCAGGCACTCACCACCCTCTGTGTAAAGAACTTGCCTCGCACATCCCCTCTAAACTTTGCCCCTCGCACCTTCAACCTATGTCCCCTAGTAACTGACTCTTTCTCCCTGGGAAAAAGCTTCAGACTATCCACTCTGTCCATGCCGCTCATAATTTCGTAAACCTCTATCATGTCGCCCCTCCACCTCCATCGTTCCAGTGAAAACAATCCGAGTTTATCCGACCTTTCCTCATAGCTAATGCCCTCCAAACCAGGCAACATCCTGGTAAACCTCGTCTGTACCCTCTCCAAAGCCTCCACGTCCTTCTGGTAGTGTGGCGACCAGAATTGCACGCAATATTCTAAGTGTGGCCTAACTAAAGTTCTGTACAGCTGCAGCATGACTTGCCAATTTTTATACTCTATGCCCTGACCGATGAAGGCAAGCGTGCCGTATGCCTTCTTGACTACCTTATCCATCTGCGTTGCCACTTTCAGTGACCTGTGGAACTGGACGCCCAGATCTCTCTGCCTGTCAATACTCCTAAGGGTTCTGCCATTTACTGTATACCTCCCACCTGCATTAGATCTTCCAAAATGCATTACCTCACATTTGTCCGGATTAAACTCCATCTGCCATTTCTTCGCCCAAGTCTCCAACCGATCTATATCCTGCTGTATCCTCTGACAATCCTCACCACTAGCCGCAACTCCACCAACCTTTGTGTCATCCGCAAACTTACTAATCAGACCAGCTACATTTTCCTCCAAATCATTTATATATAATACAAACAACAAGGGTCCCAGCACTGATCCCTGCGGAACACCACTAGTCACATCCCTCCATTCAGAAAAGCACCCTTCCACTGCTGTCTTCTATGACTGAGCCAGTTCTGTATCCATCTTGCCAGCTCACCTCTGATCCCATGTGACTTCACCTTTTGTACCAGTCTGCCATGAGGGACCTTGTCAAAGGCTTTACTGAAGTCCATATAGATAACATCCACTGCCCTTCCTTCATCAATCATCTTTGTCACTTCCTCAAAAAACTCAATCAAATTAGTGAGACACGACCTCCCCTTCACAAAACCATGCTGTCTCTCGCTATTAAGTTCGTTTGTTTCCAAATGGGAGTAAATCCTGTCCCGAAGAATCCTCTCTAATAATTTCCCTACCACTGACGTAAGGCTCACCGGCCTATAATTTCCTGGATTACCCTTGCTACCCTTCTTAAACAAAGGAACAACATTGGCTATTCTCCAGTCCTCTGGGACCTCACCAGTAGCCAATGAGGATGCAAAAATTTCTGTCAAGGCCCCAGCAATTTTTTCCCTTGCCTCCCTTAGTATTCTGGGGAAGATCCCATCAGGCCCTGGGGACTTATCTCCCTTAATGCTTTGCAAGACGCCCAACACCTCCTCCTTTTTGATAATGAGATGACAGACTATCTACACTCCCTTCCTTAGGCTCATCATCCACCAAGTCCTTCTGTTTGGTGAATACTGATGCAAAGTACTCATTTAGTACCTCGCCCATTTCCTCTGGCTCCACATATAGATTCCCTTCTATGTCCTGAGTGGGCCAACCCTTTCCCTAGTTACCCTCTTGCTCTTTATATACGTATAAAAAGCCTTGGGATTATCCTTAATCCTGTTTGCCAATGACTTTTCATGACCCCTTTTAGCCCTCCTGACTCCTTGCTTAAGTTCCTTCCGACTGTCTTTATATTCCTCAAGGGATTCGTCTGTTCCTAGCCTTCCAGCCCTTACGAATGCTTCCTTTTTCTTTTTGACTAGGCTCACAATATCCCGCGTTATTCAAGGTTCCCGAAACTTGCCAAACTTATCCTTCTTCCTCACAGGAACATGCTGGTCCTGGATTCTAATCAACTGACATTTGAAGGACTCCCACATGTCAGATGTTGATTTACCCTCAAACAGCCGTCCCCAATCTAAATTCTTCAGTTCCTGCCTAATATTGTTATAATTAGCCTTCCCCCAATTTAGCACCTTCACCCGAGGACTACTCTTATCCTTATCCACAAGTACCTTAAAACTTATGGAATTATGGTCACTGTTCCCGAAATGCTCCCCTACTGAAACTTCGACCACCTGGCTGGGCTCATTCCCCAATACCAGGTCCAGTACGGCCCCATCCCTAGTTGGACTATCTACATATTGTTTCAAGAAGCCCTCCTGGATGCTCCTTACAAATTCTGCCCCATCCAAGCCCCTAGCACTAAGTGAGTCCCAGTCAATATAGGGGAAGTTAAAATCACCCACCACTACAACCCTGTTACCTTTACATCTTTCCAAGTTACAGGTCAGGAGTGTGATGGAATACTCTCCACTTGCCTGGATGAGTGCAACTCCAACAACACTCAGGAAGCTCAATACCATCCAGGACAAAGTAGCTCGCTTGATTAACACCCAGTCCATCACTTTAAACGTTCATTCCCTCCACTATTGACGCATTGTGCCTACATTATGCATTATCTACAAGATGCAATGTAGCAGCTCGACAAGGCTTCTTCAATTGCACCTCCAAACTTATGACCCTCTACTGCCTAGAACAATAAGGGCAGCAGATGCATGGGAACACCATCATCCGCAAGTTCCCCTTCAAGCCGCACACCATCCTGACTTGGAATATATCGCTGTTCCTTCACGATCCCTTGGTCAAAATCCTGGAACTGCCTCCCTAACAGCACTGTGGGAGTACATTCACCACATGACTGCAGCGGTTCAAGAAGGCAGCTCACCACCGCCTTCTCAAGGGCAGTTAGTGATTGGTAATAAATGCTGGTCTAGCCAGTGGCACCCTCGTCACATGAATGAATAAAAAATGAAATGCCATTTGGACGCAGGCCAACAGTATTCACTAATGTTGTTTAGGTAAGCTTTTAGTTGATCGTGAGAGTTGGTTAATGATAGATCTAAGCAGGTATTTGTATTTGAAGAGCTAACCAGCTGGATGAAAGCTTCAGTAGAAAGAAAGTTTAGCATAGGACGAATCGATTCTTGCAGTTATAACTCCGATTGCTGATCAGGAGAGTGGTACGTTAAGATGTAAATGACTAAATTCTGCAATGCTATTTCTGATTGGTTGGTCATTCGTACTTTCGATGACATCGAATACGAAAACCAAAATACCATCTCATCTTCTTTAGTCAGTTTTTTGCTGACTGATGAGACCAACTTTTGCTCAGAATAGTCATCTACAGTGAACAATGGATTCCCGATACATTAAGTTGGGGTTCTTCCTCAATGGGTGCTCACATTCAGCATCAGCATTTCAATCAGCCTCATCGTAGGAGGTGCCTTCATAGATGGTTTTATGCCATGATTTCTGTTCTTGATACGTAACTGAAAACAGAATCACCAAGAAATGCTGGATGGCAAAATGTGGCTAAAAACAACCTTCCCTTTCCTTGAGAAATACTTCGGTCGAAGTACTTTGTTAAACTCCAGAAAGCTTGTTGTGGGAGGATAATGCTGGAGCCTATCTTTACTCAGTTTCACATTTATTGTACAGAGTAAAAGGATTACAAACAAGTAGCTCCTCACTCAAACCCTCCATCAGTGTCAGTAAGAGTCTCCTTACAGATGCTCAAGTAAGACCCCAATTAACACCCTCCACCTGCAATTTAATTAAACAACTGATACACAATTAACAGATTAACATACTTGACTCCAGATCTTGTCTGCATGATGCTGACAATCAATGCTTATATTTCTGTTTGGATTTCTGATTTCTCCTCACAGCAAAAGAAAGGAGAAAGCCCTTACATATAATAAACACCTATTTTAAGAACATTTACAATATGTAATAAAGACAAAACTATTTCTCCTGTGCCATTGCTCTTTGTGAGCTGGGCCTACACTCGTCAGAAACAGGACTGTACAAACTACAAATTGGATGTCGTGCTGAAAGTCAGCAGTCATTTCAGAAAGAAAGTTCAACTGAAGCAACAGATATGTCAATGGAGAATAAAGAAAAGAAAGAGAAATAAGGGGTTCTTTTGTGCGACTCCACTGTTGATGCAGATTCTTGCTAGATGTAGATTTGAAGAGGACAAATTTGAAGGGCTATGAGGAAAGGGCAGTTTGGATAGCTCTTTGAAATCATGCACAAGCATGATGGGCCAAATGGCCTCCCTCTGTGCTATAAAATTCAACGATTCTATATATGACTGGATTGGAGCCTGATTCTCTGATCTGAATTTAACACTACCAAGGTTCTGTCCCCTCAGTCAAGCCTCACAAGATCTTATGTATAAATCTGATAGTAAAATATGTTACAATTGTACTTCGGTGAGATAGTATTGTCAATACCATTTGATCAAACCAAGCAATCAGAAAGCCAGCAAGATTATGTTATATTTATATTATATGTACATTATATTTATATATGTACATTATATTTATTCATTCCTCAAGATGCAAAACTTTTATTTAAATCAGTATGATTTACATTAAAGCTTCTCATTATAAAAGTGTTCAACTTCCTTCTCCCAACTCTTTATTTATATGCAGCTTCAAACAACAGTTGCTCTCCTGTTATTTGAGTTATCTCTTTGGAAATTTTTTTTTATATTCACGCATGGGATGTGAGCTTCACCGGTAAGGCCAGCATTTACTCTCTTCTTTTTGGCCTCCTTGTCTCGAGAGACAATGGGTAAGCGCCGAGAGGTGGTCAGTGGTTTGTGGAGCAGCGCCTGGAGTGGCTATAAAGGCCAATACTAGAGTGACAGACTCTTCCACAGGCGCTGCAGATAAAACTGGTTGTCGGGGCTGTTACACAGTTGGCTCTCTCCTTACACTGCTGTCTTTTTTGCTGCCAACTGCTAAGTCTCTTCGACTCGCCAGTCTTTAGCCCCGCCTTTACGGCTGTCCGCCAGCTCTGACGATCACTGGCAACTGACTCCCACGACATGTGGTCAATGTCACAGGACTTCATGTCACGTTTGCAGAAGTCTTTAAAGCGGAGACATGGACAGCCGGTGGGTCTGATACCAGTGGCGAGCTCGCTGTACAATGTGTCCTTGGGGATCCTGCCATCTTCCTTGCGGCTCACATGGCCAAGCCATCTCAAGCGCCACTGGCTCGGCACGGTGTATATGCTGGGGATGTTGGCCGCTTCGAGGACTTCTGGGTTGGAGATACGGTCCTGCCACCTGATGCCAAGGATTCTTCGGAGGCAGCGAAGATGGAATGAATTGAGACGTCGCTCTTGGCTGACATACGTTGTCCAGGCCTCGCTGCCGTAGAGCAAGGTACTGAGGACACAGGCTTGATACACTCGGACTTTTGTATTCTGTGTCAGTGCGCCATTTTCCCACACCCTCTTGGCCAGTCTGGACATAGCAGCGGAAGCCTTTCCCATGTGCTTGTTGATTTCTGCATCGAGAGACAGGTTACTGGCGATAGTTGAGCCTAGGTAGGTGAACTCTTGAACCACTTCCAGAGCATGTTCGCCGATATTGATGGATGGAGCATTTCTGACGTCCTGTCCCATGATGTCCATTTTCTTGAGGCTGATGGTTAGGCCAAATTCGTTGCAGGCAGCCGCAATCCTGTCGATGAGTCTCTGCAGACACTCTTCAGTGTGGGATGTTAATGCAGCATCGTCAGCAAAGAGGAGTTCCCCGATGAGGACTTTCCGTACTTTGGTCTTTGCTGTAAGACGGGAAAGGTTGAACAACCTGCCATCTGATCTTGTGTGGACGAAAATTCCTTCTTCTGAAGACTTGAACGCATGTGAGAGCAGCAGGGAGAAGATAATCCCAAACAGTGTAGGTGCGGGAACATAGCCCTGTTTCACGCCACTCAGGATAGGAAAGGGCTCTGATGAGGCACCACTATGCTGAATTGTGCCTTTCATATTGTCATGAAATGAGGTGATGATACTTAGTAGCTTTGGTAGCCATCCAATCTTTGCTAGTAGTCTGAAGAGACCACGTCTGCTGACGAGGTCAAAGGTTTTGGTGAGATCTATGTAAGCAACATAGAGGGGCATCTGTTGTTCGTGGCATTTCTCCTGTAGCTGGCGAAGGGAGAACAGCATGTCAATGGTGGATCTCTCTGCTCGAAATCCGCACTGTGCCTCAGTGTAGACACGCTCAGCCAGCTTCTGGAGTCTGTTTAAAACGACTCGAGTGGAGACTTTCCTCACTGTGCTGAGCAGGGAGATTCCATGGTAATTGTTGCAGTCACCGTGGTCACCCTTGTTCTTATAGAGGGTGATGACATTGGCATCGTGCATGTCCTGCGATACTGCTCCCTCATCCCAGCACAGGCAAAGCACAAGAAAGCACCTAGCGAGTTAATATCCATAGCACTTAAAGTAGCCAGAAGCGCTGCACAAAGAACAGCCAGGCGCTGCGCAAATGACTACTGGCAACACCTATGCAGTTGTATTCAGCTGGCCTCTAACACCGGAAACATCAGAAGAATGTATGATGGCATTAAGAGAGCTTTTGGGCCAACCATCAACAAGATCACCCCCCGCAAGTCTAAATCAGAGGAAACGATCACTGACCAACACAAGCAAATGGACCGCTGGGTGGAACACTACCTAGAACTGTACTCCAGGGAAAATGTTGTCGCTGATACCGCCCTCAACGCAGCCCAGCCTCTGCCAGTCAGGGATGAGCTGGACGAACAGTCAACAAAATCGGAACTCAGTGATGCCATTGATTCTCTAGCCAGCGGAAAAGCCCCTGGAAAGGACGGCATTACCCCTGAAATAATCAAGAGTGCCAAGCCTGCTATATTCTCAGCACTCCAGCATTTACTACCCACCTGTAATTACCCTTGAGAAGGTGGTGGTGAGCCTCCTTCTTTAATACAGCTGAATTCATTTCTGTGGGTCTGGAGTTACATGTAGGCTAGACCAGGTAAGGACAGCAGATTTCCTTCCCTAAAGGATATTAGGGAGCTTGATGGGTTTTTAAAGTCAATCCAGTAGTTTTCATGGTCACCATTATTGATACTAACTCTTTAATATAAGACATCTTTTAGTTAAATTAATTGAATTTAAGCTCCCTAGCTCCGATAATGGGATTTGAACATGTTTGCATACCATTGGTGCTGGCCTCTAAATTACTAGTCCAGTAATATAACCACTATGGTGCCATATCCTATACTACTGACGAGCATCAGCCCATCAGCTTTGTGAACAATTTCCTCTCCCAGCACACTCATACACTGATGGTAATTTTCTTTGGCCGAGGTGTAATGTTGGCCGATGTTGAATTGACGCCCATTATTAACCCAGCCTGACTTTCTCCGCTACTGACATCAATGAAAAAGAGAATTGTGCATGATGCATAACGGGCGAGTAATTTGGTATCACCCATTTTAGACCAACCCTCTAAGTTACATTACCGCAGCACTACCCCCCACCGCCCCCCACTGACTCACTCACTGAAACACTTTGATAAGTGCACAAAATATCCAGATAACAAATCCCTCGACAGAACACCAAGCTGAAGACAGGCTGGTTGCCTGGTCTGCCTAATCCTGTATTGCATTATAGAGACATAACAAAATGCAGGTATCATCAAATAAGCTAATTATGTTAATGTGCTTGGCACATAGGAATTGAAATAACAGAGGGACACGATGTACTGTTTTCCACATCCTCATTATCACAAAGATTACATGGAAAAGCTTACAGACCTAGGCACAACTGTTTCTTATTTTAGAATTTTAATTCAATGGAGTTTCAGGAAACACATTATTCTGCTAGAACAGCAGCTATGAAATCATTAACAGCATTTCACAATTTGCAGTTTTATTTAATTCAAATGTTCCATTTTAATGTAAAGCATTCCACGTTAGTATTTGGTGAAAATTAGTAAGCGTGCTTGAAGAACAAAAGAAACCAAACAGACAGACCATGAAATCAGGAGAGGCAAATAGTTCCTTCCTTCAGCCCAATAGGTGCTTTGTTCCATTTTTCATTTCTGATCTTTGAATGTTTTAAAAACTGCAGTTGGCAAAATTCTCACTAAGTTAGGCTAGTGTGTGGCAATTTTCCAAATATTTTGTTTCCATGAGGATTTATTTACATGAATTTGGAAGCAAAGGGCTGGATTTTTAACATTCCAACCTGTTGGTACCGGGGCAGCCTGGCAGCACATGGGAGCCCAAAGGTTTCAGCAGTGCATTTGTCAGTGGCTTCTTAACCCAGCTGACAAATTAGTGTGTGCAGGCATGATGATAACCTTTATTAGTCTATTTCAGCTCAACTATTTAAAAGGGCCCTGCAAGAATCATACTTGAAGCATTGTTGAGGACTTTAGACAGAGCCAGAACCTGAAGCAATGGAGACACAACATAGCAAGGCCTCTCTGGAGATGATGCTATGGGCTGTAAGGGCCCTCAGGGAGATTCTGTTCCCTGCAGATGGGAAGAAGGAGCCAGCCACAGAGAACAAGGCAGCGTGGTTGGAAATCACTGAGGAGGTGAGCAGTGGGGATGTGGTGCCACATTTCTGAATACAGTGCTGGAAGAGGTTTAACGATCTAATCAGGCCAAGGAAGGTAAGAGGCATAGCATATTCAAGTACATCCTGATGTGCATCTAACCCCACCCCCTCCACCCTCCCACTCTGCCTTCCCAAGCCTTATCCCTCAGATTACTCCTCATACTAACATATCTTGCAAGTGCACCCATCCCTCTCTGTCTAGTCACCTTCTCATGTCCCCATTTGACTGTCTTAATGCAACGTCACAACACCTCTCACAGTGACCCTCCACAAAAGTTGTCTTTCCATCCTCTCAATGCATTGCATTACTTAAGTACACTCACAGGTCTCTTCTTTCCCTCTTTGTAGGAGAAGTGCGCACAGAACAGCTGGGAGAAGCAGAGGAGGTGGTCCTGCAGCCATTTCCATTTGACAACTGCAGACGAGGAGTCGCTGGAGATAAGCCGAGTCTCTGCATGTCTGACCAATGGAGTTGAGGAGATGGGAGTTTCCCAGCTACCTGGTGACAGAATTAACTATCACACAGCCACATGGCATACAACATTCACATGTCAGCAGCCACTGAAAAATGAGAATGTGCACAATGAAAACTTAACATCGTCTTACGTTGACAGTTCTAATTCATGTCTTTCATTTCCACAGGCCCCTAAAGCATCCCACAGCAGCTGGTGTAGGAGGACAACAAAGATTCCTCAGAGGAGGTCACTCACTCTGAGGATGCACCATCACAGGACTCATGGAGATCATCCACATACACCTTGGTAAGACTGCCAGGACAGGTAGTTGGATAGCCACATGGTGTCTCACACATCAGAAGAGAGCAGGAGCAGGTGGTTGAGGCAGGGACGGCAGTGGAGAGTCCACATCAGAGGGCGGAGGAACCTTCAAGCTCTGCTCAGCTGGACACAGATGCTGAGCCTCGGGCGCCTGTCAATGAAAAGGACAAAGGGGGTTTCCTGCGCGCTGCAGATCGCGCTGAGGTTAAAGGCAGAAGGCAAAGGGATCCTGCAGGATTCCCAAGACACCGGCAATTTTCACTCTTCTAATCTGCAAACACACTCACCTCGTCAGGTTAAAATTCCCCCAAAGTCTCTAACAGGACTTCCTACTTGGGAAATGCCCAAAGGGAAAAGTAGCTTGCCAATGGGAGAACTGGAATTCAAATTGGAAACCTGATTTTTCTTAATCCTCTAAACAACAACAACAACTTGCATTTATATAGCACCTTTAACACAATAAAATATCCCAAGGTGATTCACAGGAGCATAATCAGACAAAAATTAACATTGAACCAAAGAAGGAGATATTAGAGGACAGGTGGCCAATTGCTTAATCAAACAGATAAATTTTAAGGAACGTCTTTCAGGAGGAAAGAGGTGGAGAGGCAGTGAGGTTAAGTGAGGGAATTCCACAGCATAGGGCCGAGTCAGCTGAAGACCAAGTGGCTGTTCCAGAAGAGGCCAAATTTGGAGGAACGCTTAGTTCTCAGAACTTGACCCCCCCCCCCCCTCACTGTTGAGTTTCATTGGCAAATCATTTCATGGAGCAACTCAGGCGAGTGGACAACTCTCTTTCAGAGAGGAGGAATAACTAGCAGGACCTACTTGTCCCACAGAAATACAAAGCCCATCAGTTGAGATACCAGAACTTTTGCTTTGGGAAAAATGCTTAGCTAATACTGGGCCATGATCCTGAGTTAGGGACAAAATATAGCACAAAAAGGTAAAACATTTTGGAACGGGAGAGGCCATTTATCCCCAAAAAAGGCCATCTCTTTCTGATTGGTTTCAACCCCACTTATCTTCCTACTCACCATTCCTCTTAGTCCATTCCCTCTCCAGAAAAGCATATAGAATCATAGGGCTGAATTGGCGGCCTGCAAATGTCGCGGAGCCCCTGCAATCTTCTCATTTAAATAGCCAGGGCAGGCCACCCTCCTCCCCACACCCACACCGATCACATTAAGGGGGCTGGTTGTCCGTCCCCAGCAGTGGTGTCAGCTGCCTGTGCGCAGGTGCTGACGATATTTTTAAAGGGCTTTGAGCGCTACTGGTAAATTTAAATATTTAAAGATACATTGAATTAAATTAAATGAAGACATTTCTTCTGCCCCTCTCCCACCCCCCAATTACAATTAAATATATTCTTTACCCACCCCCCCCCCCAAAAACACTTGCCTTGTCCATCTGACCTGACCCCCGACAAACAGCATGAACTTTACACTTCAACCCTTCCCAACATCCCCTGCACCCATGATGTTACTTTGACCCCGTTCCCCCGCCCCCCGCACCGGGAAACCTACCTCCTCCCCTCTCCCCACCAGTGTGGCACTTCGTTTCCCTGGACGGGGATCTGAAGGCGCGGGAGTTTTGGCCACTGGGCCAAAGATCGCAGCAGGACATCAGGCGACGGCATAAGTATCATTTATTCATTCATTTTAATTTATTTATATATTCAAATGGAGGTCCCATCGTCGAGCAGCGGGGGAGACCGCCACAAGGCCTCGCCACCGCCTGCAGTATTGGGCCGGGCCCTCCTGGAGTCGGGGTGCATGGCGGCCCTCTTCCAGAGGCATCTTCACGCACCCCCCCCGCCATGGAACCCAACACCAGGTGGAGAACAAAATCCAGCCCGTAGAATGTTTAAGGTACAGAAGGAGGCCATTCAGCCCGTCATGTCTGTGCCAGCTCTCTGCAAAAAGCAACTCAGCTTGTGCCACTCTCCTGCCCTTTCCCCATAGCCCTGCAAATTTTCTCTCTTCAGATGCTTATCCAATTCCCTTTTGAAAGCCTTGATTGAATCTGCCTCCACCACACTCTCAGGCAATGCAATCCAGAATAATGACTCGCTGCGTAAAAAAAGGTTTTTCATCATGTCGCCAATGGTTCTTTTGCCAATCACCTTAAATTGGTGTCCTCCGGTTCTTGACCCTTTTGCCAATGGGAAGTTTCTCTCTATCTACTCTGTCTAGATCCCTCATGATTCTGAACACCTCTATCAAATCTCCTCTCAACTATCTCTTCTCTAAGGAGAACAACCCCAGCTTCTCTAATATATGAAATGGCAGATGGAGTTTAATCTGGACAAATGTGAGGTAATGCATTTTGGAAGGTCTAATGCAGGTGGGAGGTATACAGTAAATGGCAGAACCCTTAGGAGTATTGACAGGCAGAGAGATCTGGGTGTACAGGTCCACAGGCCACTGAAAGTGGCAACGCAGGCGGATAAGGTAGTCAAGAAGGCATACAGCATGCCTGCCTTCATGTTTAGTTTAGTTTAGAGATACAGCACTGAAACAGGCCCTTCGGCCCACTGAGTCTGTGCCGACCATCAACCACCCATTTATACTAATCCAACACTAATTCCATATTCCTACCACATCCCCACCTGTCCCTATATTTCCCTACCACCTACCTACCTATACTAGGAGCAATTTACAATGGCCAATTAACCTATCAACCTGCAAGTCTTTGGCATGTGGGAGGAAACCGGAGCACCCGGAGGAAACCCACGCAGACACAGGGAGAACTTGCAAACTCCACACAGGCAGTACCCAGAATTGAACCCGGGTCGCTGGAGCTGTGAGGCTGCGGTGCTAACCACTGCGCCACTGTGCTGCTCGGTCGGGGTATAGAGTATAAAAATTGGCAAGTCATGTTGCAGCTGTACAGAACCTTAGTTAGGCCACACTTAGAATATTGCGTGCAATTCTGGTCACCACACTACCAGAAGGACGTGGAGGCTTTGGAGAGGGTACAAAGGAGGTTTACCAGGATGTTGCCTGGTCTGGAGGGCATTAGCTATGAGGAGAGGTTGGAAAAACTCGGATTGTTTTCACTGGAACGACGGAGATGGAGGGTCGACATGATAGAGGTTTACAAAGTTATGAGCGGCATGGACAGAGTGGATAGTCAGAAGCTTTTTCCCAGGGTGGAAGAGTCAGTTACTAGGGGACATAGGTGTAAGGTGTGAGGGGCAAAGTTTAGAGGGGATGTGCGAGGCAAGTTTTTTTACACAGAGGGTGGTGAGTGCCTGGTACTTGCTGCCAGGGGAGATGGTGGAAGCAGGTACGATAGCGACGTTTAAGAGACATCTTGACAAATATATGAATAGGAAGGGAATAGAGGGATATGGGCCCCGGAAGTGCAGAAGGTGTTAGTTTAGGCAGGCATCAAGATCGGCGCAGGCTTGGAGGGCCGAATGGCCTGTTCCTGTGCTGTACCTTTCTTTGTTCTTTTGTTCTTTATATCCACATAACAGAAGTCCCTCATAGCTGGAGCTATTCTCGTAAATCTTTTCTGCACCCTCTCTTATTACTTCATGTCCTTCCCAATGTGCGGTGCCCAGAATTACTCCAGTTGAGGCCAAACCAGTACTTTGTAAAGGTTCATCATAACTTCCTTGCTTTTGTACTCTGTGCCTCTGTTTATGAAACCCAGGAACCCGTATGGCTTTTTAACCTTCTCAACCTTCCCTCCTACCTTAAATGATTTGTACACATATACCCCCAGGTCTCTCAGTTCCTGCAGCCCCTTTCGAATTGTACCTTTTATTTTCTATTGCCTCTCCTCATTTTTCCCACCAAAATGTATCACTTCACACATTAAATTTCATCTGCCATGTGCACGCCCTTCCACCAGCCTCTGTTCATATTTGCTTGAAGTTGATCACTATTCTCTTCACAGTTCACAATACTTCCAAGTTTTGTGTCATCTGCAAATTTTGAAATTGTGCTCCGTCCACCCAAGTCTAGGTCATCAATATATATCAACAGAAGCAGTGGTCTCAACACCAACCCCTGGGGAACACCACTGTACACTTTTCTCCAGTCCATAAAACAACTGTTCACCACTATGCTGTTTCCTGTCACTCAGCCAACTTCATATCCATGCTGCTACTTTCCCTTTTAATCCTTGGGCTTCAACTTTACTGGCAAGCCTATTATATGGCACTTTATCAAATACCTTTTGGAAGTCCATATCCACCACATCAATCACATTACCTTCATTAACCCTCTCTGTTACCTCATCAAAAAACTCAATCAAGTTAGATAAACACAATTTGACTTTAACAAATCCATGCTGGATTTCCTAAATTAATTTATACATGTCCAAGTGACTGTTAATTTTGTCCGCATTATCGTTTCTAAAAGCTTTCCCACAACTGAGGTTAAACTGACTGGCCTGTATTTGCTGGGTTTATCCTTACACCCTTACTTTGAACAAGGGTGTAACATTTGCAATTCTCCAGTCCTCTGGCACCACCCCTCTGTCTCAGGAAGATTGGAAGATTATGGCCATTACCTCCACAACTTCCATGCTTACTTCCCTCAGTATCCTTAGGGCGGCACAGTGGCGCAGTGGTTAGCACCGCAGCCTCACAGCTCCAGGGACCAGGGTTCAATTCTGGGTACTGCCTGTGCGGAGTTCTCCCTGTGACCATGTGGGTTTTCGTCGGGTGCTCCAGTTTCCCCCCATAGCCAAAGACTTGCAGGTGATAGGTAAATTGGCCATTCTAAGTTGCCCCTAGTGTAGGTAGGTGATAGGGAATATGGGATTACTGTCGGGTTAGTATAAATGGGTGGTTCTTGGTTGGCACAGACTCGGGTGGCCGAAGGGCCTGTTTCAGTGCTGTATCTCTAAATAAAATCTCATCCAATCCTGGTGATTTATTAACTTTAAACACAACCTTTCTAATACCTCCTCTTTATCAATTTTTAGCCCATCCAGTATCTCAACTACCTCCTGTTTCACTATGACTTTGGCAGCATCTTCTTCCTTGGTAAAGTAGATGCAAAGTACTCATTTAATACCTCAGCCATGCCCTCTGCCTCTATGTGATTCCCCTTTTGGTCCATAATCATCTTCACCCCTCCTCTTACTACCCTTCTACTATTGATCTGCCCATATAAAACTTTATGATTTCCTTTTATGTTAGCCACCAATCTCTTCTCATACTCTGTCTTTGCCTCTCTTATTTCTTTTTTCATTTCCCTTTTGATATTCAGCCTGGTTCTCACTTGTATTATTAACTTGACATCTGACATACGCATCCTTTTTCTGCTTCATTTTACTCTCTATCTCTTTCGTCAACTTGCCTGTTGGACATAGCGCCTTCACTACTTCATAGAGTCATAGAATCATTTACAGCATAGAAGGAGGCCATTCAGCTGATCAGATCCATACTGCCTCTCCATGGAGCTATGCTGTCAGTCCCATTCCCTGGCTCAATCCCCGTAGCCCTGCAAGTCTATTTCTCTTAAGTGGCCATCCAATTTCCTCTTGAAGTCAGTGATTATCTCCACTTCTACCAACTTTGTGGGCAGCGAGTCCAAGTTCATTACCACCCGCTGTGTAAAAAAGTGCTTCCTCACATTCCCGCTGCATCTTTTGCCCAAAACCTTCAATCTGTGTCTGCTAGTTCTTGTACCATTTGTTAATGGGAACAGCTTTTCCTTGTCTAACTTATTTAAGCCTATCATAATCTTGTACACTTCTATTAAATCTCCTCTCAATCTCCTTTGTTCTAAGAAGCACAACTCCAGCTTTTCCAATCTAACCTTGTAACTAAAATCCCCCATCCCCCGGAGCCATTCTGGTAAATCTCCTCTGCACCCTCTCAAGGAGCCTCACATCCTTCCTGAAGTGTGGTGACCAGAACTGCTTGCAATATTCTAGTTGGGGCCTAACCAGAGCTTTATAAAGGTTCAGCATAACTTCCCTGCTTTTGTACTCAATGTCTCTACTTATGAATCCCAAGATCCCATATGCTTTACCAACCACTCTCTCAATATTTCCTGCCACCTTCAAAGATCGATGCACATGCACCCCCAGGTCCCTCTGTTCCTGCACACTCTTTAAAACTGTGCCATTAAGTACATATTGCCTCTCCCCATTCCTTCTGCCAAAATGCATCACGTCACATTTGTCAGTATTAAATACCATCTGCCATCTCTCTGCCCATTCTGCTAGCCTATCTATGTCCTGTTGCAGGTGGTTCATATCTTCAAAATGTCATCAAGTGCTTCACAGCCAATCACAAACGCAATCACATCAGCCAAATGTATATCCACTAAACATATTTATGCTGTTCACTTCAAATTATTACTCTTGGTGTATAAAACTTCCCTTCTTACTTCTCATATTTAATCTGTGTGCCCAATGCATGAACACTTTGTCCTTGTGAACAATTTTACTGGATCAGCGTTGACGTTTTCAAGATTATGTAGGGATTGACCACTATGTGGTTTCTTTTCAAAGGCGTTAGGCACCTTAACCCTACATCAAAACTTAGATTCTTAATATCTGAACCATCTTGGTTGGCAGCCTCCATATCCACTACCTTTGTGTGATCAGAACAGCATTTACGTTGAGGTCTGACTGACACCTTACAACATAGTTTGCGGAATCTTACGAATATTGTTTTTAAACGTGGGCTGAGTCCAATTCCAGGTCACAACCCCGATGGTGTCTGAGGCCCCGCCCGCTTGCTGACTAACCAACCAAGAGGTCGCTCCGTGTTTGCCGTCCAATTAAAGACGGCAGGCGGGCTGCGCAGGTGGGAAGGCCAATGAAAGCACCCGATAGCTGATAGCCCCACCCGGTAAAGTGGGCGCTGCCACTGTAAGCGGGAGACCACAAGGGTGCCTCAAGATGGAGCCACTCTCTGACAACTTCTAAATTTTTGAAAATAAAGTTTGGCCACAGCTGACAGGCCATCATTATGGAGGGGAAGACCCTCCACCGGATGGCCTGCAGCCGCAGCTATGGTCCTCTGGCACTTGCAGCTTTGGGGGGTGGAGGTGGAATTAAAGGAGGCCTCGCTGACCCCCTGACCTGCTGCTGGGAGGCCACCTCCAGGCGCCTGCCGGGCTTCGACCTCAGTGGGGGAGGGGGGACATCCGCTGTCTGGTAGATCCTGGCAGCATCACCAATTTGCCCTCAAGTGGGCACGTAATTGATCCTAACTGGCTACCCGTCCTGCTGAGCAAGTAGCCAGTGGTGGTCTGACCTCACCTCCGGCAAGATCACTCAGAGGTGCGAATGTGTCGGGTAGACGACCCAGCGAGCAACTTTCAGAAATTCCCCACCGTCTTCCCTCCATAGCTGCCTCTGCACCTATCTGTTGATAAGATTCCACCCATTGACTTCAATGAGGTTCAACAGAGGAAAAGCATAAAACAAAAAGGACGAGTCATAAATAATCCCCATTAAAGACCAGAAAAATCAAAACAGATTTTTCCATCAAAGCTCAATCTCAAATATTGGCATTTTGTGCAGTGGAGATAGTGGAGTGTCCTCTCCCCGTCACAGGCTGTTTCTACACCAGCTGCTAGTTTGATCTTCTAATTGCCATAGTATATTAGCTTCAATAATATTCATGCCAATATTACATTGCATTTACTTTTTAACAAGCTATCTTTATAAGTAGATAAAATAACTCCCCAAAGGCTCAGTGAGTGTTTCCAGTACCTGAGCCATACAGTCCAGGGAGATCCCAGGTTTGAGCTTCAGTCTGTGCTGATTACAACGATGGCACAGACATAAAGATGGGAGAAAACAAAAAGTGAAGCTGTCAGCTGTATTTTCGAAAGGAAATATGAAAAAGTCAAGGATGAGTAAAGGCTAATGTGCTCAATCCTTAACAAATTACTTTTGGCTGTATTCTTCTGAGCAATTATCTGGGGTTGTTTATTAATTCAAATCATCACCCATCAAGTTAGTATTAACTGAACTGAAAAATAATCATGACATCAAGCTTGCATGATGTTCTACGTCAGTGAAGAAACCTATAACATGCTGGACTGAAAATGTTAATATCTGTAATAGAAGAGGAGTCATGCAGAGAAAACTGGCAGCTACTGCTTTTTTATCAAGCGCTATTCTTGGTTCTTGACCTACAGGCAACAGTTAGACATCGCAACTGTATACATAAACTTCAAAATGGGTGGGACGGTTCCATGCATTGCAGTTGAAGGCAAGTTTGCAGTTGAATGGGAAGAGTTTAGTTCTGCGGGATTAGAACTGTAGCATTGTTTACCACATGTATCTTTGAGGAGAACTAACTCATTATGTAACTTTGGCTATTGCTTTATCTTGGATCTAGAACAGCAGCTCTCTCTCAACTTGGTTCAGCTAGAAGGTTGTGAGTTCAAGCCCCACTCCAGGACTTAAGTACACAGTCTAAACTGACCTCCCAGTGCAGTACTGAGGGAGTGCTACATTGTCAGAGGAATGATCCTTCAGATAATATGTTAAGCTGAGAGCCCCGTTACCTTGAGTTGATGGTGGTGATCGTGTGGCACTATTCAAAGAAGAATGTTTTTTCTTGGGCAACATTCCTTCTTCAACCAAAGCCAACATTAACCAGACATTTATGTTACAGCTGTTTGTAACATCTTTCTGCCTGCAAAATCACTGCTGTCTTTGTCCACATGTTAACAGTCACTGCACTTCAAAGTAATTCACTCCATCTGAAGCGCTTTTGAGAGAGTTCTGAGGTATGATAAGATGCTTTGTGAATGCAAGTCTTCCAATTTTTAATAAAATTTACATTGCCTGAAGCATGTTGGTAATAGTGCAATATTCATATTGCTTTAGTGAACACAGACCGGGAAACCTAACAGAAGTTAGTCATCACTACTGACAATGCATGATTTATCTGAGAAGGATTTCTGTTACTATGTAATTAGTATGAAATTCAGTATTCTTAAATATATCATTCAAGACACTTAACAAATAAGGCCATTGATATTATCTGCTGCCGTGTAGCAGGAACAGATGTCAATACATCAACTGGTGAGCTTCCAGCAAAGAAAACCTCTATGACTTCCTTGATAGTAAAACTGCTGTGGTAAATGAGCATCCCTTGCCTCGACTATCACCCCCACCCCCACCAAGGTACACACTCAGACAGCTTTGTAATCCACACAGTTTGTATCAATATTTGCACCACACAAGTGCTAGGTAAGAGTCATCTCCAGCAAGAGAGAATCTAACCATCTCCGCTTGACATTCAAAAACATTACAATCGTTGAATCCCCCACCATCAGCATCCTGGGAGTTACCATTAACCAGAAACTTAACTGCACCAGCCACATAAAGTACTGTGGCTACAAGAGCAGGTCAGAGGCTGGGAATTCTGTGGGGAGTAACCCGCCTCCTAAATCCTCAAAGCCTGTCCACCATCTACAAGTCAGGAGTATGATGGAATACTCTCTACTTGCCTGGAAGAGTGCAGCTCTAAGAACACAGAAGAAGTTGACACCATTCAGGACAAAGCAACCCACTTAATTGGCACCCCATCCATCACCTTAAGCATTCACTCCCTTCAGCACTGGTTCACAGTGGCAGCAGTGTGTACCATCTACAAGATGCATTGCAGCAATGCACCAAGGCTCCTTCGACAGCACCTTCCAAAGCCACAATCTCTACCACCTCGAATAGGGGTTGGCAACCTTTTGTACCTGAAGAGACTTTTAAAAAATTTCGAATAGATTAAAAACTACTGGCAGCCGCAAGACGAAAAAAAAACTAAAAAACTAACAGCACTGTGGGTGTACCGACACCACACAGGCCGAGTGGTTCAAGAAGATGGTTCACTACCACCTTCTCAAGTGCAATTAGGAATGACGATAAATGCTGGCCATGCCAAGGATGGTCACAGCCCATGAACGAATATAACAACTAGAAATATCCATGCTACTATTTAACAAAAAAAGCAAAAAAATTGTAATTTACATACCATGACATGAATACTTTAGCCCAAGACTATTTACGAAGGTTTTTTGCAATAGAAAGTAGCTAGCAAAGCAACGTACATATGAAGCCGCGGAAAGATAAAGATAGTCATGCTGTCTTCAAGGTGGTTCTAGTTCTGCTTCTTCTCCCCAGCCAGCACTGAGCTAAAAGGTTCTTCTACCTCAAAGCTGTGCAGTAAAGGAGTTTGGAATGTGGTTTCTGTGATAGGTTAACGGCTGCAGATTGCAGTGTCAAATGAGGCATAAACAATTTGCTGGAAGTTTATGCAGAAATCTGTAACGTCATCATGAGTTTGACCCATGTTTTACTGCTGTTCTCCATAGCATCACCAAACTATGAGAACCTAGATGACAGCAGAATTGTTGCAGGATAGGAATTTCTTGACAGCAAAGAGTTACATCGAATGTATAGCACAGAAACAGGCTCAACTGATACACGCTGGTGTTTATACTCCACATGAGCCTTATCCCACCTGCCTTCATCTAACTGTATTAGCATAATCTTTTACTCCTTTCTCTTCATGCACTTATCCAGCCTTTCCTTAAAGGTATCATGATATATATTCACCTCAACCACTCCTTGTGGTATCACATTCCACATTCTAACCACTCTCAGGCTAAAGACCTTCCACCTGAATTCCCTATTAGATATATAAGTGACTATGGCCTCCAGTTTTGGTCATCCACACAAGTGGAAATATCTTCTCTATGTCTCATGTATCAAACCCTTACAAAACCTTAAAGATCTCTATTCAGTCATCCCTCAGTGGTCTCCGTTCTAGAGAAAAGAGCCCCAGCCTGTTCAATGTTTCCTGATGGGTATAACCTCTCAGTTTTGATATCACTCTTGTCAATCTTTTTAGCACCTTCTCCAGTGCTTCTATACCCTTTTAAAATATAGAAATAAGGAAAGGAAAGACTTGCATTATATAGCACTTTCCACGACCGCTGGACGTCTCAGAACACTGTACAGCCAGTGAAGTACTTTTGAACCGTTGTAGTGTAAGAAACGAGGCAGCCAATTTTCGCACAAAGAGCTCCCACAAACAGCAATGTGATAATGACCAGATAATCTTTTTTTGTAATGTTGATTGAGGGATAAATATTGGCCAGGCCTCTGATTGGCCGGCAGCTCTCCAAGGGCGGGACATCCAGCACCAGGGCCCTTGATCCTGTGGAAGGCCCGCCGCTGTCTACTTAAGTGTCTAATTGGTACTAGATTTGGTGGGCCTTCCACAGAAGAGGCGACACAGCGTTCTCGATGTCACTTTTTCCGGATGTCGAGACCTCCGTCGCCAGCATAAAATCCTAGCATTACAGCACTATGTATAGTTCTGATTTCTGGTCAGCCATAGCTTAGTTGGTAGCATGCTCATCTCTGAGTTGTAAGGTTCTGGGTTCAAGTCTCACTTCAGGGCTTCAGCACAAAGGTTAAGGCTGACACTCGAGTGCTGCACCGTGGCAGGTGCTGACTTTTGGATGAGACGTTAAACTGAGGCCCCATCTGCTTGCTCAGGAGGATGTAAAAGATCCCGTGGCACTATTTCAAAGAAGAGCGGGGAGTTATCCCCAGTGTCCTGGTGGCTTCCCCCCGATGCCGGGTCCCCCATTCAGGCACTTAAATGCTTTTTAATGAGGGACCCCATGGCCAGGAAGAAACCTGCATGATGTTTCCTGCCGTGCATCTCGTGTGGTGACAGGGCCATCCGCCGCACAGCTAACTGCGGCAGCAGTAGGATGAAGCCCTTAATTGGGCATTATTTGGTGACGGGGCCCTGAACTTAATTTTGGTCTCCAAGCCCGCTGCAGGGGAGAGCATAAAATTCCCTCCTAAGTGTGCTCTAACCAAGTTTCCATACAGGTTTAACCTAACCTCTCTACTTTTCAATTCTATCCATCTAAAAATGAAGCCCGGTGCTGTATGCTTATTTTTTTAAATGGCCTTATTAACCTGTGTCGCTATTGTCAGTGATTTTGTATCTGTACCCCAGATCGCATTACTCCTCTGTGCAACTTAGACTTTTAATCAAGCCATTGGGTCCAGTTATAAGATGAATTTACATTTTTAAAGTGCTCACCGTGCCCTCCAAAAAACTTCACAGCCAATTAATTAAAGTTTTAATGTGAACATTGTGTTTTAGACAAATGTGGCAGCCAATTTACACACACCCAGTACCCAAATGTTACAATGATAAACTATCAGCTAATCTGAGAGATTAATGTTGGCCAGCACACCAAAAGAATTCCCCTCCTCCTCTTCACAAAGTGCCATGGGATTTCTACATCCACCTGAGGAGGCAAACTTGGTTGGTTTAACATCTCATCCAAACGACACACCTCCAACAATGCAGCACTAAACTAAAGTTCAACATTTCAAAACAAGTGTCGTTCCAGAATATGTGCTCAAGTCCTTGGCACAGAGCTTGTACACGTGACTTTCTAACTCAGAGCTGAGAGTGCTACTACTGGGTCAAAATGATACTGTCACCAAACCATTCGATGCAAGTAAACAGTCTTGTAGGACAACAAATTAATCATTGGGAACAGTACTCATTGGAGATGGTGCTCTTCCCTGCCTCATATCTTTACAGCCAGAGTACTGACTGTTGCTTTGACTAGAAAAAGCAATGTTATTAGTTAATGTTGTCAGTGATATCAGACTGACTATAGGAAACAACACTGCATCAATGTCAAATAAAGTTCAGATACGGGGCAGGCAGTCAGATCAATGATAAACAAGAAGCAGATTTGATACAGATATCAAATTAACCAGCATAAGTTTCTTGGAAATAGCCCCAAGTTGTATTTGTCCTGGCAAGACCACTAACAAGAAATGGCAGGCTGTCAACAGAACTGAATGGCCATGCTGTTACAGTAGAGCTTTCAAATGCACGCTAAAGGTGCAAAGGAAATAAAAGAACATAAGTACTTGAACTGCAGTCAAACTCAATTGAATGAATACAAAAGCAAAATACTGTGGATACTGGAAATCTAAAATAAAAATAGAAAATGCCGGACACAATCAGCAGGTCTGGCAGCCTCTGTGGGCAGAGAAACAGAGTTAATGTTCTAGGTCTATGTCCTTCATTAGAACTGGGAAAAGTTTGAAATGTAAGAGGTTGTGAGCAAGTGAAGGAGGGGAAGGTGGGAAGAAGAACAAAATGATTGTCTGTGATTGGCTAGAGGGCTGGAGAGAGTAAATAACAAAAGGTTACTTGGTACAAAGCCAAAGGGGGTGGTAATGGGACAAGTAAATAAATAAAAGATATGTCTAGGTGAGGTGTGAATGGCGGGATAGTAGCTGTCCGAATGCAAAGTAAAGGAATTAAGAAACAAGAGAAAAAAATAGTACCAGTCAAAAAAAGGAATAAAATGGGGGCAGATCCAAAATTGTTGAATTTAATATTGAGTCCAGAAGGCTGTAAGTACCCTGTCAAAAGATGAGGTGCTCTTCTTCAAGCTTGCATGAGCTTCACTGGAACACTTTTTCAAGTCCAAGGACAGAAAGGTCAGAGAGAGAGCAAGGTAGCGGATTGAAA
Organism: Heterodontus francisci; assembly: GCF_036365525.1. Classification (NCBI taxonomy): domain Eukaryota; kingdom Metazoa; phylum Chordata; class Chondrichthyes; order Heterodontiformes; family Heterodontidae; genus Heterodontus; species Heterodontus francisci. The sequence goes on along the minus strand of NC_090395.1, from coordinate 64,563,263 downwards.
GGTGACAGGAAGCACAGGGCCAAGCTTGTGGACTGAATGGAGGTGGCCTCACCAAAGCACTTGCTGCAATTATACAGGGCCTTGGTGAGGCCACACCTGGAATATTGTGTGCAGTTTTGGTCTCCTTATCTGAGGAAGCAAGTTCTTGCTATAGAGGGAGTGCAGCGAAGGTTTACCAGACTGATTCCTGGGATGGCGGGACTGACGTATGAGGAGAGATTGAGTTGGTTAGGATTATATTTGCTGGAGTTCAGAAGAGTGAGGGGGGATCTCATAGAAACCTATAAAATTATAACATAACTGGACAGGGAAGATGCAGGAAGGATGTTCCCGATGGTGGGGGTGTCCAGAACCAGGGGCCATAGTCTAAGGATACGGGGTAAACCTTTCAGGACTGAGATGAGGAGAAATTACTTCACCCAGAGAGTGGTGAACCTGTGGAATTCACTACCACAGAAAGCAGTGGAGGCCAAAAACGTTGTATGTTTTCAAGAAGGAGTTAGATATAGCTCTTGGGTCTAAAGGGATCAAAGGGTTTGGGGTGAAAGCGGGAACAGGTTACTGAGTTGGATGATCAGCCATGATCATAATGAATGATGGAGCAGTCTCGAAGGGCCGAATGGCCTACTCCTGCTCCTATTTTCTATGTTTCTATATTCTGCAAAGTGGTCATCCAGTATGCATTTGGTCTCCCCAATGTAGAGGAGACCACATCTTGAGCAGTGAATACAGTACACCAGATTGAAAGAAGTACAAGTAAATTGCTTCACTTGGAAGGAATGTTTGGGGCCTTGGACAGTGAGAAGGAAGGAGATAAAACAGCAGGTGTTGCATCTCCTATGCTTGCATGGAAAGGTACCATAGGAAAGGAAGGTGTATTGGGGGTGACTGCGGAGTGGACCAGGGTGTTGCGGAGGGAATGGTCTCTTGCTGAGTGCTGAAAGGGGAGGGCAAGATGTGTTTGGTGGTGGCATCACTTAGGAGGTGACAGAAATGACAGAGGATGATCTGTTGAATATGAAGACTGGTGAGGTGGAAGGTTTGTGGTTCTGGGAGGTAGGGGAAGGGGTGGGGGCAGAAGACCGTGAAATAGAATTCTGAAGGAACCGTTCCCTCCACGACACCCGATTTGTGATTATCATCAAAACTCCTGAATAGGATTGCTGCTTTATAATTCATTTGATATTCCCATTATCGTCAACACAATGGATAATGTCATCTTTAAACAGGCATTTTTCATTATCCACTTGGTTTCTCAGTACAATAAAAGGATTACTTCCAGATCTTAGTGAATAATGCTTTAAGGTTATAAATCAGTTATGCCTGTGTAACACACGGTATTCTGAATAATATGACAAAAGCAGGTATAGCACATGGATCAACATAATGTAACATGACAGCAGCAAAGAAAGTCAATAATCAAACTTGATTTGCGCTGGTGAGCATATAAGCACAGTATCTCAGCTCCAAGGAGCCGGATGACAAAACCAACATGTTATCATTATATTGCAAAATTCGTGAAAGCTCGACTGGCAGAATATTCATTATAACATCCCATTTATTATGTTTTTAATAGTAAAATAGGTATCTTGAACAAGGCTTCAAATGTTTGGAAAAATCTACATTTTATTTTGGTTGTAAGATTTCAACATTTCTCAAAGCATCTTTTTATGTTTAAATTAAGAGAGAAAAATAGGTGACTGGATGAATCCACTGCCTGCCGTTGTACTGATATCTCTCAATGAGCGCTCAACCAGAGTAATTGTTGGTCTCAGTACCTTTGGCTAATAGGTGGAAAAAGATCATAAGATAATTACAGTCATTCGGCCCCTCCTAATTCGTTCAACACAGAAGATTCTGAAGTTCTCCCATTGCTACATCCAAACATTTATCAAAAGATTCCAGTGTTTGTACCTCCACTACACTATCTGAAACTCTGTTCTATAGATTGATCACTCTTTTTGTGAAAAAATATCCTGATATCAGTTCTAAGACTGCCAAATACTGAGAAAGAGAAAGAAAGAGGAGCAAATCTGCAGGGAAATAACAGAGATGTGCAAGAACTATAGAATGGTGATATTGGGGGACTTTAATTAGCCAAATATTAATTGGGATAATGTTAGAGTAAAGGGAAAGGATGGGGATGAATTTCTGAAATGTGTTCAGAAAACTTCCCTCATCAGTGTGTTCTCAGTCCAACATAGCCAGCGAGGATTTCACGCCCACAATTTCAACTAGGAACTCTGGGACTGAGATTCAGTATTTAAATTCCATTTATTACCTCCCGGCTCTGTTTTTCCCTCTGTAAACTATTTGTATGTGTGTGTGGTTCTTGTGTGAATGTGGGTGTGGATGTGTAGCGTATTTTAGTACTTTTAACCGGTTTAGAGTGATAAGGATAATAAACTTACACATCTTTCTTGTTTAAACTCAAGAAAACCTGTCTGATTGGTTCATTTGCAATTATATTAGAGGAACAGGAGCAAGATCTTACTGAGATGGTAAGTTCAATCACTGTGTAAAAAAATGATAAACCCTGTTGTGGTCAAACCAAAGAAGGGGTGAAAGGGGAGCCTGAGACCCCATCCTCACCTGGTTGTAGCAACATTCTAGCAGTTGAAGATTTTCTTCAGATTTCAAGATTTCTTAAAACACAGGAGGCAACAGGAACCACACTTGATGCAGGGATTCTTCAGAGACAGCAGGCAACAGGAATCTGCTACCTCTGACACATAAAGGTTTCTTCTCAAGAGATGCAGGCTCCCTTCACAGAGAGAGGTAACACTTTTCTGGGTCAAAACCTTATTTGAAATGCCTGCTTTTTGTCCAATGCACTGTTTTTTTAAAAAGTGAAAGCAAAAACTCTTCCTAAGCCGATCACATAGTGTCTCCACTGTCATTCAAAATGTTGCTCTGAGGAGGTGTCAAAACCCCTTGCTGGTTTCCTTGAAACTGCCTCCTTTCCCGTTCTTGTATTCAAAAACAACATCCAAAAAATTCAGCTATTTGCAGGTCAGTGTCCAAACTGAAAAATCCTTTTTCATTTTTTTTAAAAACACACAGGATTCTAAGATTTTAGTATAAAATTAAAACTCTTGTAACAATTCTTCAAATGAGAACCAGGCCAAATACAATAAGTTGACAAAGAAAAGCTGTTCCCATTTGCTGATAGTACAAGGGCTAGGAAAAACAGATTAAAGGTTTTGGGCAAGAGATGCAGGGGTTATGTGATGAAGAACTTTTTACGTAGTGAGTGGTAATGACCTGGAACTCTATGCCTATGAGAGTGGTGAAAGCAGAGATAATGATTTCAAAAGGAAATGGGATGGGCACTTGAAGAAAATAAACTGCAGGGGTACGGGGATAAAGAGGGGGAGTGAGACTGATTGCTATAATGACTCTATGACTCTAAGTTTACCCTTTACTAGTGTTATGAATGCTGGACTATGTAGTATGTTTATGTTTTAAAAACTGATTTTTAATGCACTGTAAAATGGAGTTGGAGGAGACATGCGACCTCACACCATCTCTGCCCAGAAACAAGCCAGGGGTCTTGGTTATTATGCAAACAAGGAACTCAGATCAAAGACCCTTTTGAAAGCAGAGTGCAAGGTGGTAACACCTGAAAGGACAATTGGTTTCATTCTTCCAGACTCTCAGATCGTAAACAGGGAGACAAGGGCTCTGAAAATGCAAATTTGCAAAAAATGCAATTCCTAACTCCTGGAAATAAAGGAAGGCCCAGGTGATTTTGATCTGGCTAGACTTATGGACTCTGAAGGCAAATGACTATTGACTTTTGTTCTTGATAAATCCAACCGACTTTCCTAAGTCTGACAGGCTGTAAGAAGGAAAGGAAGACATGAAGAAACCAGCAGGAGTGGCACAGCCTCAGAAGAGAGAGAGAAAACAACTGCTCTCAGAGCACTGATAAAGTGAAGGGCTGCTAAGTCTTGAACCTGATTCAAAAGTTAAAGTTTGCAGAGGAGAAAAGACTACAGGGTCACCAGAGATTACCTTATTAACAGAAGACCAGTTCAATGTGCTTGAAAAAAATGAGCAAAGAGGACATTTTTTTGTTAAGGACTGGGAGATCCAACCCATTGCAACTGGGAGGAATGTGGAACTTTTAACTGCAAGGATGCCTTTTCGATGAGAACACTGTGTACCATAAAAATGTGGTGTGGGGTTTTCTAGTGTGTCAATAAGTTAATGGGAAATACCTTTCTCTGTAATTTAGTGTATTAGCTATCTACTAAGTAGTGTTTAATTAATGTTAATTTTTAGTTTAGTTGTTATATTAAAAGTCTTAAAACATTAAATCTTGTTGTGTAATCCTTTAATTGGTCTGGGGAGTTCATATCTCTCGTTTTTAAAGTTAATGATCTCAACTGAGGTTGTAACACTACTTGAAGCTCTCTCCCTTTGTTCTACTCTTGCAATTTAATTTTAAATAATATTCCAGATTTGCTTTTCCATTCACTTCACTATCTTGTATACTGTTGTATGATCACCTGTTGAACTGTCTCCTTTCCAGCCTGAAAAGCCTATATTTCTCCAGAGTTTCATTATAACTGAAATGTTTGATGCCGAGGATCTATCTCGTGGCTCTTCTCTGTAATGCCTCCAGCACTTGAGTGCCTCCTTAGTGTCTCTGGTGACCAGAACTGGTCGCAGTACTCGAGGCAAAATCTGACCAGAGTTCTACGCACTTTGATCACGTCTTCCTTTAATGTATATTCTGTTGTTTTGTCTCTGCAGTTCAACATTCCATTGGTATTGTTTATTTATTATTTAGAGATACAGCACAGAAACAGGCCATTCAGCCCACCAAGTCTGTGCCGACCAACAACCACCCATTTATACTAACCCTACAGTAATCCCATATTCCCTATCACCTCCCTACACTAGGGGCAATTTATAATGGCCAATTTACCTATCACCTGCAAGTCTTTGGATGTGGGAAGAAACCGGAGCACCCGGCGAAAACCCACACAGACACAGGGAGAACTTGCAAACTCCGCACAGGCAGTACCCAGAATCGAACCCGGGTCCCTGGAGCTGTGAGGCTGCGGTGCTAACCACTGCACCACTGTGCCGTTGATTGCTATTTTGTGTTGTTTAGATATATTGAGCATCAAAACTACAATTGCTACATGTCTTTTAGCTTCATCCTTCATCTCAATTCAACACCTTTCATAGAGTATGTCTGTTATCTATTTTTCCTTCCTATGTGAAGTACTTTACATTTGCCCTTAAATTTCATCTGCCATTGTTGTGCTCACTTAAATATTTTTCCCAACTCATTCTGTCATGGTGGAGTTTTATCCTCTGGTTTCACTGCCCCTTCCAGTTTGGTGGCATCTGCAAATTTGACCATTGTGAAACAAGAAGATCATTTAAAAATGAGCAATGGACTGAAAATAAATTTTAAAACTACAGCCATTAGTTTTCTTAGCAAAAGGGATTGTAAAATCGTTATTTGCTGTAAATAGAACTGAAAGCAGTACATGTTCCTGCAGAAGGTCACAGTGACCTAGGCAACATACAATGTAAAACCAGCCAAATTGAACACTTGGGGCAATCTATGGAACAATGCACGGACAGCAGTACCTTCTCTGTGTGTAAGTGAAAGGAAAAACAATTGATTTAAAACTCTAGTTGCAGCCCTCAGGAGATTATCCACTGGTTTCTCAACATGATAGTTTAATTTTCTTTTCTGATTATATGTCTGTAGATTTTCCATTAAATCTTTTGCATTTCCTTAATGTCCTGTGCAATGTTGTGGTATTTTTTAACCCATAACCCTCAGCTCAAGTAAAATTTCCTTCTCTTTGCCCCCCCCAACTCCATCCCTCACACTCCCCCAATTTACTCTAATCCTCCCTTAATCAATGGTGCAGTGCAACTTCAGCAACCCACTTTAGGTAAATGGCCAGTTTTGATGGCTGCCTCCAGATATTGGGCAGAATTTTAACGCAACGGACCAACTTGGAGTATGGGGCTGACAGTGGGTCAGGAACCCAATTGTTGCTGCAGTGGGCTTTGCCGTTACTATTTAACTTAACATCCTGCTTCCCAGTTTAACCTAGGACCACCAGAAATAGGTCCCTTGAGCCTGCTCCGCCGTTCAATAAGATAGTGGTTTATCTGATCTTGGCCTCAAATCCACTTTCCAGCCTATTCCCTGTAACCCTTGATTCCCCTATATTTCAAAGATCTGTCTAGTTCAGCCTTGAATATATTCAATGACTCAGCCTCCACTGCTCTCTGGGGTAGAGAATTCCAAAAATTCACGACCCTCTGAGAGAAGAAATTCCTCCTCATCTCCATCTTAAATGGGAGATCCCTTATTCTGAAAATGTGCCTCCTAGTTCTAGATTCCCCCATGAGGGGAAACATCCTCTCAGCATCTACCCTGTCAAGCCTCCTCAGAATTTTATATATTTCAATTAGATCACCTCTCATTCTTCTCCAAAGAGTATAGGCCCAACCTGCTCAACCTTTCCCCAGTTGACAAGCCCTTCATTGCAGGAATCAACCTAGTGAACCTTCTCTGAACTGCCTCCAATGCAATTATATCCCTCCTTAAATAAGGGGACCAAAACTGTACGCAGTTTCCTGACCAATAACAAAATGCGGGAATGATGACAACCCGTGCCTGTCAATGGAAGGATTTCTATTTACAGAGACCTTGGCAGAGGTCAGAATGGCGGCATTGTACATTGGTTCTGAAAGCTTCAGGAGGCAAAAGGATGGAAGTGAGAGGTTGGAAAGCTGCACCTCTCTGCACTCCTCCCCTGTGGGTCTCTGATTCTTCACTGGAGGTGATGCTGGAGGCTGTGAGTGCCTGCAGAGAAGTGCTGTTTCCCACAGGCAGGAGGAAGGGGCCAGCTTTCCAGAACAAGCAGGTATAGCTGGATGTCGCAGAAGCAGTGAGCAGCGGAATGTGGACCCTAGAACTTGGATTCAGTGTCGCAAAAGGTTCAATGACCTCATAAGGTCAGTAAAGGTGAGTGGCGCCCCACGTTTAGGTACCATTCCCACACTCTGATTTCCCCAGCATTCTCTGCAGACCAACACACTGTGCAGCTACACTCATTCCTCTCTCTCGAGGCATAAGGACGGTATCATAGTGGTTATGTTACTGGACTAGTAATCCAGAGGACCAGACTAATGCTCCAGAGACATGAGTTCAAATCCCACCACGGCAGCTGGGGGAATTTAAATTCAATTAATTAATAAATCTGGAATAAAATGTAATGCTGATCAAGAAACGACTGGATTGTCGTAAAAGCCCATCGGGTTCACTGATGCCCTTCAGAGGAAGAACTCTGCTGTCTTTACCCTGTCTGGCCTACAAGTGACTCCAGGCCTACAGCAATGTGGTTGACTCTTAACTGCCCTCTGATATGGCCTAGCAAGCCACTTGGTTGTTATCAAACCACTACAAAAACGTCAAGTTAGAATAAAACACGACAGACCAGCCGGCATCGACCTAGGCACCAGAAATCACAAAGGTATACCCTTCCCAGCCAACCCTGCAATGTCCTCCTCACTAATATATGGGGACATGTGCCAAAATTGGGAGAACTGTCCCACAGATTAGACAAGCAGCAGCCTGACATAGTCTTACTCACCGAATCATACCTTATAGCCAATATCCCAGACTCCTCCATCACCATTCCTGTGTAGGTCCTGTCCCACCGGCAAGACAGACTCAGCAGAAGTGGCGGTACTGTGGTATAAAGTCAGGAGGGAGTTTTCCTAGGAGTTCTTAATATTGACTCCGGACCCCATGAAGTCTCATGGTATCAGGTCAAACATGGGCGAGGAAACCTCCGACTGATTATCACCTACCGCCCTCTCTCAGCTGATGAATCAGTACTCCTCCATGTTGAACACCAATTGGAAGAACAACTGAGGGTAGCAAGGACATGGGTGGGGCACTTCAATCTCCATCTCCAAAAGTGGCTCAGTAGCACCACAAATGGCTGAGTGCGGAAGGACATATCTGCCAGACTGGGCTTGCGGCAGGTGCCAAGAGAACGAACAAGACGGAAAAACCTACTTGCTTTCAGCCTATCTGTTGCAGATACATCTATCCATGACTGGTAGGAGTGACCACCGCACAGTCCTTGTGGAGACAAAGTCACGCATTCACACTGAAGACACCCTTCATTGTGTTGTGTGGCACAACCACGTTCAATGGGATAGACTCAGAACGGATCTAACAGCTCAAAACTGGGAATCCATGAGATGCTGTGGGACATCAGCAGCAGCAGAACGATATTTTACCACAATCTGCAACCTAAAGGGCCTGGCATATCCCTCACTCTATTACCATCAAGCCAGGAACTAAACCCTGTTTTAATGAGGAATGTAGGAGAGCATACCAGGAACAGCACCAGGCATAAATAAAAATGAGGTTCCAACCTGGTGAACCTACAACACAAGACAACATGCACGCTAAACAGTGGAAGTAGCATGCTATAGACAGAGCTAAGCAGTCTCACAACCAATGAATCAGGCCAAAGCTTTGCAGTTCTGCCACATCCAATCATCAATGGGGTGGACAGTTAAACTACTAACCAGAAGAGGAGACTCCAAAAACATCTCCATCTTCAATGATGGGGGAGCCCAGCACGTTCAGTGCAAAAGACAAGGCTGAAGCATTTGCGACCATCTTCAGCCAGAAATGTCAAGTTGATGATCCATCCCAGCCTCCTCCTGAGGTCCCCAACATCACAGATTGGTCTTCAACCAATTTGATTCATTGCACATGATATCAAGTAATGGCTAAAGGCACTGGCTCACTGGATACAGCAAAGGCTATGGGCCCTAAAGTACTGAAGACTTGTGCTCCAGAATTAGCCATGCCCTTAGCCAAGCAGTTCATGTCCAGTTACAACACAGGCATCTACTCGACAATGTGGAAAATTGTCCAGGTATGTCTTGTCCACAAAAGGCAGTGCAAATCCAATCCAGCCAATTACCACCCTATCAATTTACTCACAATCATCAGCACAGTGATGGAAGGTGTCGTCAACAGTGCTATCAAGTGGCACTTAAACAACAATAACCTGTTCACTAACACTCAGTTTGGGTTCCGCCAGGGCCACTCAGCTCCTGGCCTCATTACAGCCTTGGTCCAAACATAGACAAAAGAGCTGAACTCCAGAGGTGAGGTGGGAATGACTGCCCTTGACATCAAGGCAGCATTTGACTGAATATGGCATCAAGCAGCCCTAGCAAAACTGGAGTCAATGGGAATCAGGGGGAAAACTCACCACTGGTTGGAGTCATACCTAGTACAAAGGAAGATGGTTGTGGTTGTTGGAGGTCAATCATCTGAGTGCCCAGGATATCCCTGCAGGAGTTCCTCAGGGTAGTGTCCTAAGGCCCAACCATCTTCAGCTGCTTCATCAGCGACCATCCTTCGAAGACAAGGTCAGAAGTGGGGATGTTCGCTGATGATTGCACAATATTCAGTACCACTCACAATTCTTCAGACACTGAAGCAGTCCGTATGCACGAGCAGCAACATCCAGGCTTGGACTGATAAGTAGCAAGTTACATTTGCGCCACACAAGTGCCAGGCAATGACCATCTCAAACAAGGGAGAATCTAACCATCTCCCCTTGACATTTAACAGCTTACTAACGCTGAATCCCCCACCATCAACATCCTAGGGGTTACCACTGACTAGAAATTTAATTGGATCAGTCATGTAAATACTGTAGCTACAAGAGCAGGTCAGAGGCTGGGAACTGAGACGAGTAACTCACTTCCTGCCTCCCCAAAGTCTGTCCATCATCTACGAGGCACAAGTCAGGAGTGTAATGGAAAAGTCGCCATGTATCTGGATGAGTGCAGCTTCAACAACACTCAGGAGGCTCAACACCACCCAGGACAAAGTGGCCTGCTTGATTCACATCCCATCCACCACCTTAAGCATTCACTGCCTCCATCACCGACACACTGTGGCAGCAGTGTGTAACATATATAAGATGCACTGCAGCAACGCACCAAGGCTCCTTCAGCAGAACCTTCCAAACCCGTAACCTCTACCAACTAGAAGAACAAGGGCAGCATGGGAACACCATGACCTGCAAGTTCCCCTCCAAGTCACTTACCATCCTGACTTGGTACCTTCCCTGTTGCTGCATCAGAATTCTGGAACTCCCTTCCTAACAGCACTGTGGGTGTACTTACCACCACATGAACTGTAGCAACTCAAGAGGGTGGCTCACTACCATCTTCTCAAGGCCAATTAGGGATGGGCAATAAATGCTGGCTTTACTAGCGTGCCCACACCCCAAGAACAAATAAAAAAAGCCTCCTCACGTCACCCTCATCTGATTTCAATCTCATACCCATCCCTCACAGTCATCCTCCACCAATGTCCTTCCAGCCTCTCCAAATGTTCCATTTCTTACACATAACTCTCTGCTTTCTCTGCTTGCAGGAGAAGGGAGCGCACAACTCCAGGGAGAAGCAGGATGGACCTCAACTCATAGTCACCCTGACTGCTGCTGTGGAGGCAGCCTTAGAAATTAGCAGGCTGGCAGAGTTGATGGGAATTGGAGATGGGAATATTGGATCTCCCGGATACCTGGTGATAGAATTAAATATTGCACCGCCCCTTGGCACATGACAATCACGAATGTTGATTTGCTGTCACCACTAACTGGACATAGGAACATAGGAATAAAAACAAGAAATACTGGAAATACTGTTCTGATGAAGGGTCACTGACCTGAAACGTTAACTCTGCTTCTCTTTCCACAGATGCCGCCAAATCTGCTGAGTATTTCCAGCATTTCTTGTTTTTATTTCAGATTTCCAGCATCTGCAGTATTTTGAGTTTAATATATGCACATAGGAAATAGAAGCAGGAGTAGGCCATTCGGCCCATCGAAACTGCTCCACCATTCAGTTAGATCATTGCTGGTCATCTACCTCAATGCCAATTTCCCCCACCATCCCCATATCCCTTGATGTCATTAGTATCCAAATATCTATCTTGAACATGCTCAATGATTGAGCTTCCACAGGCCTCTGGGGTAGAGAATTCCCACCCTCTGAGTGAAGAAATTCCTCCTCATCTCAGTCTTAAATAGCCTGCCCTTATTCTGAGACGATGTCCCCTGGTTCTAGACTCACCAGCCAGGGGAAACATCCTATCTACATCCACCCTGTCACACCCTGTAAGAAATTTGTAAGTTTCAATGAGATCACCTCTCATTCTTCGCAACTCTAGAGAATACAGGCCTAGTTTCCTCAGTTTCTGCTCGTAAGACACTTCTGCCATCCCAGGGATTAGTCTGGTGAACCTCCGTTGCACTCATCTATGGCAAGTATATCCTTCCTGTCATGCAGGCCCTCACCTGCCAAGAATGAAGTATATTAATTTCGCCGCATGGATATTAAATTTCAAATTGTTGCTGGGAAGAAGACAAGGGGTTGCCAGGCCCCTGGCTGGAACGACATTTTTGCATATGAACAGACAGTGTTTGTAGACAAAGGACCATTCCCTGACACACACAATACACAGAGCCAAGACATGGTCAGACTAGTTAGTCACATGACTAACCTGCTTGGCAACCTGGGGTTTTCAAAATTCTACAGTTTGAACTGAGAGCCGGCAGAAAGCAGAATGCTCCTGGACTGATACAGAACTCCCCTCCTGTCTGCCTGCTCCCATCTCTCGGAACTCCAAAACCCACTGAAGACACATGAACCCCAAGAGAGAAAAGTCTCCTACTGTGAACAAGGTTCAAGAAGAATACAGGGCCCCAACGAAAAGCAAGATCTACCTACAATCAAGGACTCTACAGCGAGCTCAAAGTACAATAACAAAAAAACCCTCTTCAGAGATTGCCTCAAACGTTTCCACTTTATTTTTCTTCTGCACTTTCTGTCCCTACCTGCATGTGTGTATTGTGTATAAATGCTAGCGTGGGCGCGTCGTGTAGCCATAGGAGTTAACCAAATTAGAGTTTAAGTTTAATAAATTTCACTTTTCTTCTTTAAACCTGAGAAAATCTGTGGTGCTGGTTTCTTTGCCTTATGATTGGAAAGCGGTGAACAAGGATTCACCAAGGGGGAGCTAAAACACACTGTGTTTAAAATAAAACCTTTACAGTAAGACCAGGTGAAGGTTGAAAGGGAACCCTAGACCTCTTTCACACCTAATCGGAACACTTCCTTTGATAAGGAGACCAAAACTGTACACAGTACTCCAGGTGCAGTCTCACGAAGGCACTGTACCATTGCAGCAAGACTTCTTTACTCCTGTACTCAAAACCCCTTGCAATGAAGGCCAACATACCATTTGCCTTCTTAATTGCTTGCTGCACCTGCATGCTAGCTTTTAGTGACCCATGAACAAGGACATCCAGGTCCCTTTGGACATCAACACTTCCCAACCACTCATCATTTAAGAAATATTCTGTCTTTCTGTTTTTTTTATCAAAGTGGATAACTTCACACTTATTCACATTATATTCCATCTGCCATGTTCTTGCCCATTCACTTAGCCTGTCCAAGTCCCCTCCTTGCATTCTCCTCACAACTTCCATTCCCACTTAGTTTAGAAATGTGAACATCTGCACACTGCACAGTTGGACAAAGCCATGTGCTGATTGTTAAAGCCAGAATGCTGGATTAAAGGCAGGATTAATTGGCACTTTACACATTTAAATTACAGACCTGACAGTTCCATGAGGGTTTACTGCATACCTACAAATGTGTCCCAGTAAAAGCTGGAAACGAGAGCCTTCTAGTTGGGTTTCCGACATGACGGCATTTGGGGAGGTTTCTGTCCATTGAGTGGTGGAGTTGGGTGCCTCTTCATCCTGCCCTCATCCAGCATGGACAGCAATGTTAGACCAAGGAAAGTTGTCATGTATTTAACAGCGTGCTCCCAGAGATCATCCATCTCAGGCCTGGATCTGATCTGGGCCTCTTGCTAGTATGACACAGCGGATGCATTTATTCAGTAAGTCATGGTAGGACCCATCTTTAGTTAGTTTTCAGAAAGCTCACGCTGTCCAATAAGATTAATTGAAGCTGCTTTGAGATGCTATTTTGCCAATATTATTGTGGATGTAGGATATTTATTTCCACTGACATTTCTTCACTCAAGTGCAACAAATATCATACCCAAGAAGAGTCTATAATAGATTTACTCCATCTCGAACAGCTCAGTTTAAACAAGGTACGTGTCACTTCAAGGATATTCCATACCCGTTTGAGGAAGACAAGGAATATTTCCACTTGCAAAGAAGGATCCAATAGTTAATGGGCGATAAAGTGATGAGAATTTTTAATATTCAGTTGACGCTTATGTAGCATTCTTCTTGTGTGAAGTACTTTCATTGTTGTTGGCCGTTCAGACTTTCATAGGAAAGAAAGGATTCTAACCAAGCTGTGGTGATTCTGTGTGGACAATGTGGAGAGTGGAAGAAATGGATACGTTGGCAGTTGGGTAGAATGCCAAAAGAGACAAATGGATCACTGTCAATAAGAGGGCAGACAACCAAACCCAAGCCAAGGACATTACAGATGTGGAACAGCAAAACCCTGGGCTTTATCCCAGTATAGAAAATTGTAAGTGACTGAATTTGAAACTATGTGCAAACTGTATGCTTTTACCTTGCCTGAAAACAGAAGCCAATTCACTGAACTTTGGAGGAGCAACAGCCCCAATTATCTGCACTTGTTTATATGTGTGTTTCCAGACAGATAGTTTTTGCAAGTTAAGTTAGCACTGCTCTGTGCTGAGATAAGTTGGAATAAATTTATCTCTACAACAGGTTCCTTCGTTACACCCACCCAGAATACACTCTTTCCTGCTGAACATACATGCCAGAGAATTGCATAATGCCAATGAGTCTCAAAGAACAATGATTGGGTTAGAATTAAGATTTGGCTTTCTTAAGCTATTTACCTATAAAAATCCACCAAGCTCTAATGAATACAACAACAGCTTAAGTTCATTTAGTACCTTCAACATAATAAAACGTCCCAAGGTGCTTTACAGGAGCATTAAAACAAAGTATGACACTAATCCACAAAAGGAGATATTAGGTCAGATGGCCAAAAGCTTGGTCAAATAGGAAGTTTTAAGCAGTGTCTTAAAGGAGGAAAGCAAGGTGGAGAGGCCGAGAGGTGTAGGGAGGATATTCCAGAGCTGGGGGACTAGGCAACCGAAGACACGGCCATCAATGGTAGAGCGATTAAAGTCAGGGATGCATAAGAGGCCAGAATTCAAGGAGTGCAGATATCTTGGAGGGTTGAGGGGCTGGTAGAGATTTCAGAGATAGGGTGCGGTGAGGCCATGGAGGAATTTGAAAACAAGGATGAGAATTTTTAAATCAAGATGTTGCTTGACCGGGAGCCAGTGTAGGTCAGCGAGCACAGGGGTGATAGGGGAACGGTACTTGGTGTGAGTTAAGATACAAGCAGCAGAGTTTTGAATGACCTCAGGTTTATGGAGAGTAGAATGTGGGAGACCAGCCCGGAGTGCATAAGAATATTCAAGTCTATAGGTAACAAAGGCATGAATGAGGGTTTCAGCAGCAGATGAGCTGAGACAAGGGCGAAATCAGGTGATGTCGTGGAGGTGGAAGTAAGCAATGGCACGAATATGAGGTTGGAAGCTCATCTCGGGGTCAAATATAACATCAAGGTTGCAAATAGATTGGCTTAACTTCAGACTGTTAGATATTGGATTTTTCAAAGACTTGGGGTGATGACTAATTCATAAGTTTCAGAAGTGTCCAATAAAGAAAGAAAGACTTGCAGTTGTACAACTTCTTTCACAACCTCAGGATGTTCCGAAATGCTTTACAGCCAATGAAGTGCTTTTGAAGCGTAGTTACTGTTGTAATCTAGGATAGATGGCAGTCAATTTACACATAGCAAGTCCCCACAAACAGCAATGTGGTTAATAACCAGATAATCTCGATTTTGTTGGATGCTGGTTAAAGAATCAATATCGGCTAGGACACAGAGGAGAACTCCCCTGCTCTTTGAAATAGTGCCAGGGGATCTTTTACGTCCACCTGAGTGGGCAGAGGGGAGCTCGGTTTAATCTGTTCACCTGAAGGACGGCACCTCCAACAGTGCAGTGCTCCCTCAGTACTGCATGGGGGTATTGACCGAGATTGTGTGCTCAAGTCCATGAAGCCCAGAACCTTCTGACTCAGAGGCAAGCGTAATACTACTGAGCCACAGAGGACACAAATTCACGTATCAATAAATCTGAAGTTTGTTGACACAAAGCCATTAATTATTTCTTAATTCAAAACTTGCCAATGGGCAAGTGTTTTATAGTTTTGTTCTAAAGAGCATCCACAAATCAGTCTTGTTGACAAAGAAACTGTCAGCCACATGGGAACAGCTCTGTTTACTCAGAATAGAAATCAAGTGATAAATTTACTTGCTTTATTAAAGAATAATATGCCATATAACATTGAACAATTGTTGGCCTTTCTGTTACTGACAGCTGCCCTCAGCATGTTTTCACAATTGATTTGGACATAGGAGGAACAGACAAAGTTTCAAAAAGAAAAATGAGCTCAGCCTTGTGTACTTAACTTTGTGTGTTTCTATGTGCCTTTATATCTGTGTTTGCTATACAGAGGTAATATCCTTGAAGAGATTTTGTTTGCTCATGTTAAAGACAATTAGACCATCGCACACCATGTTACATATGGGAGACGGCATCATGGGGCAAGACTTTATTTACATTACGATCACATCCATTCACCCTGAGAAAAAACTTTATCCTGGAGCTATCCTTGTTAAGACTTGATCTCTTTTTAGTAAAGCTTTTTATTTGTCCTAGTGTTTCTGCTTGCAAGGCTTCTGTGTAGAGTTCTCCATTGATTTGCTGCAGAATTATTTGAGGGGGTAACAGGAGAGCACAAGGATCCTCTGGCCATTTACCCATGCCAGTTTCTAAATCAGTGCTTACTGCCTCATGAGTTCAAGAAGGGCATTCAGGCTGGCTTTTTAAATCTCTACTGAGTATTAACAAATGCCTCTTTTTGCAATGCATTCCTCCAACCCTCGACTGTATTTTTTGACTTACCCTTCAATTTTCCTCTTCAGTTCAAAAGGGAATTGGATATATACTTGAAAAGGAAAAAAATTTGCATGGCTATGGGGAAAGAACAGGGGAGTGGGATGAATTGAATAGCTCTTTAAAGAGCTGACACAGATATGATGGGCTGAATGTCCTCCTGCTCTATCATCCTATGATTCTGCTGTTGGGAAATAGATTGTACAAAGTTTCCAGCTTTCCATGTCATCCCATAACAAGATCTGCAGCTCAGCAACAACCACAAAACACCCCGAGCAATGCTCCATCTAAACTGTACGCTGCGCAGCAACCCAAAATTTCCCGCGCAGGCCATGCACAAGTCGGCCCCTTTAAGTTACCACTCATGCAGAGCCACGCAAAAAAAACTTAAAGGGGCCACAAAGTTAAATCGCCCGCGCACTCCAAACAAAAATTTAGAGGGTACGTTGATCCCACGACGCTTCTCAAAAGCGTTATCTGACAAAATTTGAGATAAGCCAGTATTAGGCAGGTGATCCAAAGGTTGGTCAAAGAGATAGGTCTTAAAGAGTTTCTTGAATCAGGAGATAGAGGTAGAGAGGGGGAAAGATTTAGGGAGAGAATTCCAGAGCTGAGGACCAAGGCTACCAATAGAGGGTGAAGTCACAGTATAAATCCTTATCCTAGCTCTCCCTGGAACAATATGGTAGATCAGAAATGCACTGCACCACCTCATCGCCTTACATTCGCGTTGTTTAGTTTCAACAATGATAAGTCTGCGAGATGGATAGAATTCTACAGCTGCCTAATTATAGAATGGTTACTGCACAGAAAGAGGCCATTCAGCCCATTGTGTCCATGCCAGCTCTCTGCAAGAGAAATTCAGCTAGTCCCACTCCCTCTCCTTTTCCCCGTAGCCCTTCAGGTGCTTATTCAATTCCCTTTGAAAGCCCTTCACCACAGATTCAATTAAATATTAAATCTCGCATCATTGAGCATGAGTTTCAATAGTTCTCTGTTGAGTGAAAGGCTT
Source organism: Heterodontus francisci (assembly GCF_036365525.1). Taxonomy (NCBI): domain Eukaryota; kingdom Metazoa; phylum Chordata; class Chondrichthyes; order Heterodontiformes; family Heterodontidae; genus Heterodontus; species Heterodontus francisci. The sequence goes on along the minus strand of NC_090395.1, from coordinate 64,546,158 downwards.
CACTTTTGGTTTCAGTAGGGGTAAAATCCTGGTGATACCTTTTAGCCCAGTCTACCCTACCTCCTAACCAAGGAAGAAGGGGATTGGGCTTGACCTTCAGTGCTGTCGCTGAAGATCAACTTCACTCCCAGTGCGTTTAGAAAGGAATGGGTATATATATATATTAAAAAACAGATAAAATTGATATAATCTTGCATCTACTACAGATGTGCAGTGTTTGATTCTGAAGGGAATGCCTATATACTGGGAGCTTACATGATCTGGAAATGTTGAACATAGCAAAAAGCAATAAAAATGCCTAGCTTTCCTAGAACCTCCAACCTTGTTTGCCTTCATAGAATAGAATCCTACAAAGTATAAGGCACAGAAAGAGGCCACTTGGCCCATTGTGTCTGTGCCAGCTGCAAAACGATCCACCCATTCTCATCCCAGTTTCCAGCATTTGGCTCGTAGCCCTGCAGATTACGACACTTGAGGTGCATATCCAGACTCCCTTTGAATGAGTTGAGGGTTTCTGCCTCAACTACCCTTTCAGGCAGCAAGTTCCAGACCCCCACCACCCTCTGGGTGGAAAAGCTTTTCCTCATCTCCCCTCTAATTTTTCTACCAACCACTTTAAATCTATGCCCCCTCGTCACTGACCTCTCCACTAAGGGGAATATACGTTCACCTCCATTCTATCCAGGCCCCTCAAAATTTTGTACATTTAAATCAGATCTCCCCTCAGCCTTCACTGCTCCAAGGAGAACAACGCCAGCCTATCCAATCTTTCCCCATAGCTGCATTTTTCCAGTCCTGGCAACATCCTCATAAATCTCTCCTGTACCCTCTCTAGTGTGACTATATCCTTTCTGCAATGAGGTGACCAGAACTGCACACAGTACTGAAGTTCAGTCCAAGATAAATACATTTCAGCTCATCCTTCCAAATTGAAAAACCTCCACAGCCCCCATCCCCCACCCCATCACAGCATCCAGTGGGGCTCCAGAATGAAACAATCCAAACATTCATTTCCAAAATTGATTCTTCTTTGTGTTCTTCCCTGTCAGTCCTCATTTCTTCTTCACCTATTAGAACCTGGGTTCACTTCTATTAGTCTCACAGCTCACACTGAGGTAGTGCTCCAGATATACCTTTTCGATACTGTCTTACATATATTTTTGAAAAGCCAGCTTTCTGGAACCAGGGTGGGTAACAGTAATGGTTTGGAAATGCATCATTTAGTATTCCATAAAGATAGGTTGGGTCTGTTACCAGAGTTTTGTTTCGTTTTAAAAACTTAGAATTCTGTGTGTTTTTAAAAACTGAAAAAGGGTTTTTCAGTGAACTTTGTGGGTTTGGACTGAGTGAAATGCACAGACTGCAAGGCACCTGTTTCCAAACAACTCAGCAGGGGAATGACAGGTCAAGATTTATGATTGTCATGTGACTTGATTGTTGGATTGAAAAGGGCCAGTGAGTTGGACAAGAAGCAGGCATTTGAAATCTGGCTGTGACCTGCCTGGAGACTAGAGAAAAATACCTCTCTCTGTAAAGGAGACTTGCATCTCTTGAAAAGAAATCCTGCATTTGAAAGGTGGCAGATTCCTATTGCCTCCTGTCTCTGAAGAATTCCTGCATGTGTTTCCTGTTGCCTCCTATGTTTTGGGAAATCCTGGAACCTGCAAAAAGCTTCTACTGCTGTGTTGCGGCTGTGAGTCCTGAACAGACAAGTTGCTGCACCACTGCTGAAAGACCTGCATGACGTCTGCTGCAGAGAAATTGCCTTGAATGCCTACCCATCGCAGACTGTTCATCAACCTCACCGGGAGAGACTTCGAGTGGCATGCAACTATTCGACTCTGGGACACCTCACTGTACCGAAAACATCCTAATAAAACTCACTCATTTTATTTTTTCCTTTTTATTTCTAAGTAACAGCTGTAAACCAAAAATCCTTTTCCCTGGTTAACCATTTTTAATAAATGTTTGTGTCTGTGTGCATGACGGCTAAGGAACTAAGGAGCTTTTCATATATATATAGATTTATCTCATTAATGGTTGATACTTATTATTTCTTTTTGAATAAATACTTAATGTTGTTGTTGTTTAAAGAAACCTGGTTTGGTGTGCTTTATTCTGGGGTCAAATAGAGTGTCTAATTTGGCTATTCTTCGGTAGGTGGGAAACTTTCTTGATATGCTGTGACCTGTGGAGTAGTGGGACTGAATTAAGTGAATTACTCCCGCCTTGGTCATAACAGGTCACAAATGGGGGTGGTAGATTTATTAATAGAAAGGCTGCGATTGAGAGGGAGGATATTGGTCAGCAGGAAGAAGATGAAGTGTTTTGAGTGCAGCTGGAACCTGGAGTTTGTCCAGGGTTTTGCTGCTTGGCCTCTGGAGCAACAGATAGAACAGGGAAGGGAATTCCGTAAATTCACAAGCAGAGCAGAAGAACTGAGTAGCATTGTTATCAAGGGAGATTTTAACTTTCCTTCCATTAAGTAGTCTGTTATGGGACTAACACATTTGCTCCTGATAATTGATTCTAACATTTTACCCGGTTATGATGTAGGCTTAATGCAGTTGCACTTGCCTAGGTTAGATTGTTCTCCTCTTGTGTTAAGTCTTGAAAGGTATTCCAATTTCTGGGACCCTCTTTACTCGATAACCACCCTTTTTTCTGAAGGTTCCTGTCTACTCGGTGGACCCCACCTTGCCTTGCTCCCTCCAGACACATTTCAGCGAGTTGACATTGAAAGATTTAGACATTGTTCACATTGTAGCTCTGTGAAATTATAAAGACATTCTCTAATTATAAAAACAGAAATGTATCCCTCACTATAAAATCCTCCAGCTGGCCATGGCTTGATACAGCTTATATTGTTTCTGGCTTCCTTGTTGATAAATAAGAGGGCCTGACTGAACAGTAAGGTGGTGCTCAGACTTGCTGTGTGGCAGGGGAGTACAATGCGTGTTCTCTTTAAGCCCCTCGAGACAAGTCAACTGCTCGGTGTTGAACTAGAAGGGGGAGGGGAGTACTTCTGCAAAGGTCAAGTCACAACCTGGACTCAGGTCATCATGCATTATCCAGAGGTTGCAGGACATGTTGGGGAGGAGTGCGGGGGAGGATGATTTTAAAAGAGAAGAAGAATGTACATTTTAAATGAAGCCAGATAAAAAACCCATCATCCATCAGTATAACAGGGTATTTTGTGCAATTTCCAAATACTTTTTAAGCAGCATCTGGTGCAGGCAGCACTTTGGCTTTGGATTGGTTCTGAATGGGCTGGAATCCTTCGGGTACTAATCCAAATGCTCAGCCTTATAAACTGTACAAATGTAGGAAAAGACAACGTTGCGGGGAGAACGTTCCAGGGCCTCACAAGCAGAGGGACATGCTCAATTCAACAATGACTTTATAAATAAAGATATACTAACGTAGAAAACCTACAGGCATGAAAAGAAAAGCTGTCCCACACAACGGCAATAGCTGGAGCAATATGATTAGGCATGAATCCCCTGCATGCACATCCATTCATCGAATTGTACAGTACAGAAGAAGGCCATTTAGCCCATTGTGCCCGTGCCAGCCCTTTGAAAGAGCTATCCAATGAGTCAATTCAGGGAAAGATAAATACGGGATAAATATGTAGATTCTTGGTTCCCTCTTTGTTGTTTGATAATCAGTTCAGATTACTGATGTCTTAAGTAGTACCAGAAGAATTTTTAAAAAAAAGACTTTACAGTCAGTATATTTTGAGGTTGAAGATTGATGCATTCCTCTCCTGTGCATTTTGATAAATGGCACCTGCCTGGTGAAAGCAGTTTTAAATCAACAGTATGGGTTATAGGTTATAACCGACAGGAAGAGCTGCAAAGTCGAATCAATACCCCAGATATAAAAGATCAATGATTCTTTAGGCTGTTATCAAGTCTGGCCTTTAAAGTTTTCTGTTTCCTCCTCACAGCTAGTGAAAACAATTCCTCTCATCAAGGGGGAAAATGGTGAACCCAGTGCAGAGGGGGAAAAAAAGATTCTTTTTTTCACCAAGTTATAAATACAAAGGTTAGTACTACCTATTTGTACAGCTCGATTATTCTCACAGTTGTGGCAAGCTGCTTCAGGATCACAAAATGTCCGAGTTAAGTTGAGTGAGAGAGACAGATTAAAAAGAGATTTACTGGTAAATGGAATTTGATACCAATGACAGGATGTTTATGTCAATTTGCTTTGAATTAAACAAATGAGAAGGAGGTCCTCTACTCTTTTACACATTTTTTGTGTTTGTATGCAGCCCATTAAATGGGTTTTGGCCTGCAGTAACAGGTGTGCCTGGTGTTTCTATTGACAGAATAGAGGTGTGTCGCTTCAGTTCATACAGATTAAGTGTCCCATGTTGTCTTCATTAACTATTTCTCTTCCAGCATTTTTCCCTCTTACCCTTTGTGTGACTTATGCTGGGAAATGGCTCTCGAGGTGCCAACAGCCCTCTAGTACTTTACAAAGGCAATCTTCATTTATGAGCCCGGTCATGCATGTTGGTAGGCTGTTTTACCATGGCGGGCATCACAAACTCAATCCTGTCTTCATGCAATACTCACACTTGCTTATTTTCCAACAGCATTCAATGATTAGCGATCAGGCACAGCAATGCTGCTAAGACTTCCTCTTACAGTTCAGGGACATTGAGGTTACCTGGAATGTCCCCTCCCCTGAGATCTGCTAATTTAGCATAAATCATGGATTTAATCGTCCTGATCTTTATGGCTCAGTGCAACCTCATGTACAGCATCACCCTACTTTACAACAGTGAGTGCACTTCAAAAGTACTTAATTGTCTGTGAAGTGCATTATCATGGCCTGAGGCTGTGAAAGGTTTATATGCAAGTGCCAAATTTTTGCATAATCCACTAAACATCAGGAAAACTTCCAATTATAAATTGCTGTTGAGTTAGATTGTGCCGTTCCACCACAACCCTTCGAACAGCCAAATCCCACAAAGAGCAAATGGGGATGATTTTGCAAGGGAGGGCTCCCGCTTGTCTGTCACAACTTAGATCAAAAAGCCATGGAAACCCAGAGAAACGAAAGGGGAAGTTCTGCGGATATTCACCACCCCCCCCCCCCCCCCCCCACCCGCTCCCAATCTGTTTTTGGTGATCCAGATTGAGGGATGAATGTTGGCCAAGACACCACTAGAAGGGAGCAAACAAATACAAGCTGTTGTTTGTCAGAAACTGAACTTTGTTCGTCAGATTAACAAAGACATTGGATATCAATTTGAAGCTATCGTCATGAGGACCCCCACCTGCCAAGAATGAGGCATATTAATTTCATCATATGAACATTAATTTTAAATTGTTGCTGGAGTGAAGAGATGACTTGTTTAAAGAGATCAGCAGTGGCTGGAAAAACATTTGCGTACTAAGAGACAGTACTTGGAGAGACAATGGGAACTGCTCACTGATTCAATTAACAGAGAATGGTCTGGGCACTGGTGATCCACATCTTGTCGGTGTAAGAGACAGCACTACACCGCCCCCTCCCCCCCACCCCCCACACCGAAAGCTTTGAAATCCACATACCGCAGGAGCGGTTGTTCCCAAATAAGGAGTTAGTCACATGGCTAACCTACTGGCCAACTTGGAGTTTTGAACTGTGCTCACAGGACAGTTTGAAGACAGAGACTGCAGATTGCAACTGAACTTGGAACAAGAGCCTCTCTCCTATCTGGCTGTCTCTTACTCACTAATCTCCGAATCCATTGAAGTCACTTAAACCTCAAGACAGAAAAGACTCCTACATCGAAACAAGTTTTAAAGCATGCACTGGGCCCCAATGAAATGGCAAGACTTACCGGCAACCAAAGACTCTACATCAAACTTAAAGGATCATAAATGAAACCCAGCCATTGTCTTAAATATTGCCCCTTTATTCTTTCTACTTTTCTGTCTCTATCTGCATGTGTGTTTATCGCATATGCATGCTAGCGTGGTCGCGTTGTGTATTCGTAGTCGTTAATCGAGTTAGATTTTAAGATGAATAAACTTCCACCTTTCTTGTTTAAATTTAAGAAAACCTGTCTGATTGATTTCTTTGTCTAACAATTGGAAAGCAGTGAACAAGGATTCACTGAGGGGGAGCTAAAACCACGGTGTTTTAAAAATTTAATCCTGTTGCTGTTAAACCAGGCAAAGGCTGAGAGGGAAATCCTAGACCCCTTTCTTACCTGGTTTAGTTTAGTTTAGAGATCCAGCACTGAAACAGGCCCTTCGGCCCACTGAGTCTGTGCCGACCATCAACCACCTATTTTATACTAATCCTACACTAATCCCATATTTCTACCACATCCCCAACTGTCCCTATATTTCCCTACCACCTACCTATACTAGGGGCAATTTTATAATGGCCAATTTACCTACCAACCTGCAAGTCTTTTGGCTGTGGGAGGAAACCGGAGCACCCGGAGAAAACCCACGCAGACACAGGGAGAACTTGCAAACTCCACACAGGCAGTACCCAGAATTGAACCCGGGTCGCTGGAGCTGTGACGCTGCGGTGCTAACCACTGCGCCACTGTGCCGCCCTAACAGAAACATAACAGAAATTTGGGGGCTAGCGTCCTGGATTTGTCCCACAGACAAACAAGAAATTGGAAGTGGGAAGCCAAATTGATCCCAATCAAAAAGAGAAAAGATTTCAATACATGTTTTCTTGTGGTTGTGTGTGCTGGAATACTAACATGTCTGTGACTGAAGTCAGTAACTCCGCAAGCCAGGGTGAAGTAACTTGGGATAAGTTAAAAGCACCGTTTATGGAGGAGTTGAGGAAAATTGCTGAGCAGTGTGGGATCACTGTACATGTCAAGGCTAGGAAGTCTGAACTCCTAAGACTAGTGGCCAACCATTTTTCCCTTGAATCTGAAGAAGCAGAAACAGGGTTAGAGATAGACTCCAACAGGGTATTCCTAGCAAAGATACAATTGGAACAGAGGAAACTCGAATTTGAGGAAAGAGAAAAAGAGATAGGGGGACAGGAGAGAGAGAAAGAAAGAGCCTTCTAGAAGGAACATGAAGAGAAAGAGGAGAGAGAAAAAGCGAGACAGGAGAAAGAAAGAGAGAGACAGGAAAGAGAAAGAGAAAGAACCTTCCAGAAGGAATCGGAAGATAGAGAGCTGAGGCGACTTGAGTTAACTAGGGGCGATTAACCCCAATGAGAGCATGGCCAATATGGAGGAGCGTAATTCAGCGCTGGGTACAGAATTGTTAAAACTTTCCCAATTGATCCCAAAATTCAATGAGGGAGATGTGGAAGCATTTTTTTTATCTTTTGAAAAACTGGCAAGGCAGTTAAAGTGACCGGCTGAAGCTTGGACTCTGCTGCTACAAAGCAAGCTAACAGGAAAAGCCCATGAGGTTTATTCCCAGCTGCCAGATGAGAGTTCATCCAATTATGAACTGACAAAAAATGCTATCCTCAGGACATATGAGTTAGTACCAGAAGCCTATCACCAAGCCAGGGTGAAGTAAGCTGATTAAACTTACCTAGAGTTTGAGAGAAATAAGCAGCTGGCTTTTGACCAGTGGATGAGGGCTCTTAAAGTACAGCTCAGCTATGAAAATCTCAGAGAGATAATCTTACAAGAGAAATTTAAAAACTCTGTCCCACTCTCCATAAAGACATATGTAGAGGAACAGAAGGCTCATAGAGCCCGGCAAGCCGCAGTCCTGGTTGACGAGTTTGCTCTCATTTGTAATTCGGTTTCCCAGGGGAAAACCTTTCCTAGTCACCCCCACAAATCCGAAAAGGACAAAGGGTGGGAAGGTGATAGAAGTCCAAGCAGTCCTGGGAGAAAAGGAAAAGCAGGAGACCAGGGGCCCCTCCTCCAGCCAAAAAGGAAGGTGCTGTAAGTAGGAGTGAGACCCAGAGACCTGTATACTTCCATTGTAATAAAGCAGGGCATCTAAGATTGACAGCTGGAAACTAAAGGGAAAACCTGTAGGGTTAATCAGGGCACATCTGCTCAGTGAAGGAGAAGGGACGCTGATGGAAAGCACAACAGAACAAGCTGTGGCTTTACCTGCAGCAATAGTAAGACCCAGGAAGCCTACTGCTGCAAGTTCAAGAAAATTTAATAGGGTTCCTAAAGGCTATTGGGATTTTGTGTCTGAAAGGAGAGTAACCCCATACCCCTCGAGTGAGGCAAGCAAGCCCAAAGTAATTCTCAGGGACACAGGGGCCACTAGATCCCTTTTACTGGGCTTGACCAGGCCTGACCTTTTCCCCAGAGAGCGCAGTAAATATCAGAATGATGGTGAATGGTATTGGAGGGCCGTGTATGCCTGTACCTTTACACCAGATGCACTTGGAGTGCGACCTAGTTTCAGGACCGGTGACCGCAGGGAGTGTCCCTAGTTTGCCTGTGGACGGGGTTGACCTGCTTCTAGGTAATGTACTGGCAGGGACGAAGATGGTAGCCCCCCAATAGAGAAAGAGAGACTGCAGGAGGTCAGAGAAACAGGGCAGTGGCAGGAGACGGTCCCCTGCAGTTTCCCTGAATGTATAGTGAATCAGGCCATGATCAAACCAGCTCCCCCAGAAGAGAATGAATTGGCACTGCAGGCAGATGACTATGAGGTCTGTCCGTCTGAGACTTTCTTCGGAAAGTTAGGAGACCCAGGGAATGAGTTAAATGGATCTTCCCTAGCTGAGGCTCAGCGAGCTGACCTGGTACTGAGAGAGTTAGCACAGGCTGACCAGTCTGAAATTGAAGCTGAGGGAGTCCATGACTGCTGCTATTTAAAGAATGAGGTACTGATGAGGAAATGGAGTTCTCCTCACAGACCTGAGGGCAAGTAGTTCACCAGTTAGTGGTGCCACAGAGGTACTGGAGAGAAATATTAATAATGGTCCATGAGATTACAGTGGCTGTACATGTCGGTATATGAAAAACCAAAGCCCGCATAAGACAGCAGTTTGACTGAGCAAAACTCCGCAAAGATGTGGTGGAGTACTGTAGGAGTTGCCACATGTGCCAGGTTGAGGGGAAACCCCAACCTGCAGTGAAATCTGCACCCCTAAGTCCTGTATTGGTGTTTGGAGGATCCTCCAGCAAAGGGCTGGTGAACTGTAAGGGACCCCCGCCGAGAGCAAAAGGGGACAGGCAGGCACAAGGCTGGCAAAAGGTTAGAAAGGAAAGGGGAAAAAGGGACCAAGAGGGCAGGTTAAAGGAAGTCCGGGAGGAATCCTGGATGAAAACTCCAACAGCCAACCCCGAAATATTTTTTAAAGTTAGACCCCACATCCTCCTATGCAAATACAGACACTAGAAGCACCCCACCAGAGTTGCTAACAGCATCTACAGGAACCTGCAGAAACAAAGAAAGTCCTCAAGAGGGCAATGAAACTGTGATGGTGATGCCTCACCTAGTCTAAGTGCTGCAGGGAAGTACAGTAGAATCTGGACAAATTCCTGTAAGCAGGAGTGTCCCAGAGGACAAAGGGATGATTTGCAAGGAATCCTCCCCCACAGTCAGGAGAAAAGGGAACCAACCATCCCCTGTTACGGTTAAACCAGGCAAAGGCTGAGAGGGAACCCCTAGACCCTTTTCACACCTGGTCGTAAGACTATTTTTACAAAGGGTAATTAACCTATAATGGACATTCTTACTGTATTTGTATATGTTTGCATTGGCATTTTGTGCTTCATTGAATTACATATAATATACAGCACAGAAACAGGCCATTCGGCCCAGCCAGTCCATGCCAACGTTTATGCTCCACTCAATCCTCCCCCCATCCTTCCTCATAGAACTCTATTAGCATAACCTTCTATTCCCTGCTTCTTTATATGTTTATCTAGCCTCCCCTTAAATGCATTTATTCTACGAGCCTCAACCCTCCCTGTGGTGCTGAGTTCCACATTCTCAGCCTGAAACATTAACTCTGTTTCTCTCTCCACATATGTTGCCAGACCTGCTGAGTATTTCCAACATTTTCTTTTTTTATTTCAGACTTCCAGCAACTGCGGTATTTTGCTTTTGTATTCATGGTACGCGGGGCTGGTTAAATAAGCTGTGGGCTGAGCCCAGGTTTTAGTACCTGCAGAGCAGTGTAAATGCCTCAACGTAGTTTTGTTATCGCCCCTGTGACCCACATTTGTTTGCAGGTATTGGAACTTCTAATCCAGTGATGCTCCCTGATAAATAGCCTATCATACTTGGGCTTGGCACCGGCTGAAACAGACCTTTGCTTCTGAGAGGGATTGGAATGGATTCAGTTGGCTGAATTTTATAAGTTCGCTGCCAAAATAAAATGGCCGCCCGCCCGAGCAGGCCACACGCCAAAGAGCCGCTGCGATTCCAGGCGCATCGTCTCATTTTAATAGCTGGGCTGGGTAGCCATCCACCCCCCAACAATCACGTGGCAGGGGTTGGGCTGTCCGTCCCTGGCAATGGTGTCAGCTACCCGTGTGCAAGTGCTGACCCCATTTTTAAAGGGCTGTTAGCGCGACCGGCATATTTAAAGATAGATTAAAAAAATACATTTCCTTTGCCCCTCTCCCACCTGCCCAATAACAATTACATTAATTATTTGCCCTTCCCCCACAAACAACACTTAACCTTTACCATCTGACCTTCTTCCCAAAACTGCACAAACTTTAAACTTCCTTTCCACCATCCCCTACACCCATAGTGTCAATTTGACCCCATCCCACACCCACCCACTCCTACCCGCACTGAGAAACCTACCTCCTCCCCCCTCCCCACCAGGGTTGCCCCTCGTTTTCCCAGACAGGGATCGGAAGGCACGGGAGTGCCGACTGCCAGGCTGAAGATCGCAGCGGGACGTCAAAATTAATGGTAAGTACATGCAAATTTATTAATTTACTTTATTTGAATATGGTGATTGTGCTCCTGTCGCCGAGCGGCAAGCGGGATGCCATGGTGCCCCGCCACCACCGGGAGGATCGGGCTGGGCCCTGCCGGTGTCAAGGTCCATGGGGGCCTCATCCGGGGCCATCTTCAGGCACCCCCCCCTCCCCTCCTGCCCCTACGTACCATGGTTCCCAACGGCGAGGGCTCCTTAAAATCCAGCCCATTGTGACCATTCTGTATATCAGGTAATTGGTATATCAATGTAAAGAAATGAAATCAATCTGTGAGAGCACCTGACCAAAATCACCTCTGTGAGTGCGCCAGATCATGTGCACAATGCACAAAATGGACATCAATGGCTTCCCTCAGTACACATCAAGGTGGAGTATCTTAAGTATTACCAGAAGCTTGTTGGAGAATGGAAGGTTTTACCACAAGGAATGGTTGAGCAAAAGGACATTGCCTCATGAAAGAGAAAATTGGATAAATATTTGGCGCAGAGAAAGTTACAGGGTTAGGGAGACACTGGCATAAGTTTTGGCTGGCCCTAGCAAAGTGCTGCGTGATCCCCTTGTGTAAGATTCTGTGGTTCTAAATTCGTTTTCTGTGATACACGAAGTTACAAGGCATTCGATGTAGGTTTCCAGGCAGAGTATACTTTAGGTTTCCAGCTGTCATTCGATTCCATAGGAAAGGAAAGTGAATGAAGTAAAAGAAAGTATTTCTTCATTGCCTCTGCTGGAAACGGAGCAACTACAGGAGAGGCAAGGAGGAAAGAGACAGAAGATGTCATTGCTGCCCATTTACAGGTCTTTGTTATAAGGTCCTTTACTGACAACTTCTGGAGTTTTACATTTCTCTTAATACTATTCTCAATTTTTGCCCCGCCTGGTGACACACACAAATCTCAACTGAGAGAATGAGCTGGGTGGGCCTGCTTCTAGGCCTATTGTAGTACACTTCCCTACAGTGAAAGATGGTAAATTAGTTATTCGTGTGTACTTCCTTAATGGCTTTGGCACAGGGGGTTGGCTTTCCAGCTGCCATTTTGGCTGGCGCTGGTTTATAAAAAGAGAAAGGAGAGAAAACCGTTTTTAAAAGGCTGTCTCTGGGCTGGTGTAGCTCCACAGATCGCTGGTGCACCAGTTTGTTACACTTTTAATTTCCCAATCTCAGCCTGACTGTTATGCAGAGATCAAAGAGGCAAACAAGAGACAAGTGGGTGTGCTTTTGGAGAGAAGGAACTGAAGTATATGATACAAAAGCAAGTCGGTGACATTGGCCTATGAAAAAAGACATATTTATTGGGCCTAATGGTCTTTTCCTTTAACTAAAGACTCTCCTGTTCTACGAAGGCAAGATGCAGAGTCACGAGAATGATAGCAGGTCTAAAAGGAGTTAAATTATGTTGACAGGTTGCATTAACAATGTTTGTATTCTCTTGCCTATAGAAAATTAAGGGGTGATCTAATTGAGGTGTTTAAGATGATAAAGGATCAGAAGAAACTAATTCTTCTGTTGGGGGATTCCAGGACAAGGGGACATAACTTTAAAATGAGAGCTAGGCCATTCAAGGGTGAAGTCAGGAAGCACTTCTTCACATAAAGGCTCGTGGCAATCTGGAACCCTCTCCCCCAGAAACTGTTCCAGCTGGATGGTTCAAAACTGAGATTTCTTTTCGATGAGGGATATGGAACTGAGTAAAGGAGTAAGATGCAGGCCAGCCATGATCTAATTGAATAACAGACTAGGCTCAAGGGGCTGAATGGCTCATTCCTGTGCCTATCTTTCCCAATAAGGATGAAAAATATCATTGAATCGTGGAGTGGTTAAAGCACAGGATGGGGTCATTTGGCCCATCATGTCTGTACTGGCTCTCTATAAGAGCAACTCAGCTAGTTCCACTCCCTAACAGCACTGTTGGTGTACCTACACCCCAAGGAATGCAGCTGTCCAAGAAGGCAGCTCACCACCGCCTTCTCAAGCACAATTAGGGACGGGTAATAAATGCTGGCCTAGCCAGTGATGCCCACATCCCATGAACGAATAAAAAAAATGCACGTTTCTAATGGCCCTGCAATTTTTTTCTCTTCAGCTGCTTATCCAATTCCCTTTTGAAAGCCACAATTGAATCTGCCTCCAACACACTCTCAGGCAGTGCATTCCAAATCCTAACCACTCAGTGCATTAAAAAGTTCTTTGTCAAGTCACCTTTGCTTCTTTTACTAATCACTGAACTATGGTGTCCTCTGGTACTTGACCCTTCCGCTAATGGATACTGTTTCAAGGGAAACAGCAATAAGATTTCTCCTACACATTCTCTTGCTGCTGTATCAGAACTGGCATTGATCGATGCCTCGGAACCTTCCTGATCTCTCAGCAGCATTTGGCATATGGTCCACGAAAACCAGGAACTTTGAGAGATCCTTACGCTCAAATGAAAAAGAAATTCAACTGTTGCAGTATTGTTGGCTATTAAGTGTATATTTCATTAAAGAATGTGACAAATCAGTTATAAACTGATGAGGTGTGCACTGCATGAAACAAAACATATGCCTTCATTTGCAGCAATACACAAATACAAGTGACTTCCATCATTATATATCAGTGGTATACTGTTGGAGTGTTGCCCAGAACTTTGCGAGACAAGAGTCTTTTGTGAATTGTGATTTTTAACAGTGGTAATATTGTCCATGTAATTCTTACACTCTCTACCAGGAGGGATCGAGAGCAGCAAAGTGGAGATGGGACTGTAAACACTTGGGAGGAAAGAGGGAAAAAATTGTCATTTTACTGGCAAGGCCACTGACTGCAGATTCATAGTTGGTTTACATTAGAAACAGTTGGCTTGCAAGCAATCCCCTATAACAATTAATTTTAAAAATATATAAAGAAAAGGATGACCTCACTCCTGCACATACACCCCCTCACAGAAACCTTGGTTTCTCTCATTCTCACAAGGGACTGTTTGCTACTGCTTGCAAAGCTATTAACACATAAACAACAAAATAAAAAAATATTGGACCAGCAACATGATGGCATCGCATCTGTTTAATCAGATGCCAATCAGGCACCTAAACCTCCAATATGGCAAATAGGAAATGCATGATGTTACAAACAAAACATAAAAAGTACTTCATTGGCTGTAACAGCACTTTGGAACATCCTGAAATTGTGAAAGGCACTATATAAATGCAAGTCTTTCTTTCTTTACGAGCCAGGAATACACCACCTGCCATATTGGTGCCAGGCTGGCAAAACCAGGTCTGCATACGGCCTAAGCAATGGTTCTTACAGCAGAAAAATTAACCAAATGTTCCCACGAGTCCCAAATGATGGCACTGTGCTGTTCGAATTCCTGCCGACTTTGGGTGGAAGTCCAGGCTTAAATATTTAAATGATTGACAATCTCTCAGGGCCTTAGCATGCGTGCTTGCCACTTATCCAGACCCTAACCCTTCATGCACTGATCCCGCCCAACTTAAAATTAAGGCCTGATTGACAGTAGGCTATTTGATCATAGGGCATGTCAAAGCCAAACCTGCTGCTGTCCTTACCTGATGACTCCTGCTGTACACTTTCCTACAGGGTTCAATAGCCAGCAATCTGCAGGTTTCCATTCACCACAGGTAGGGTTGCCAACTCTAGTTGGATGGATTCCTGGAGAATTCATCACATGATCACCCACAGTCCCATCCCCTCAAACCAGTTAGCCCAACTTTTTAATAACTATTTTAATCCTCAGTGATTTTTTTTCTCTCCTGGGTCGCTTGCAGCAGTGCCTGGCAAATTAAGCTTTCATTGCTGGAGACTTCAGGGCAATCCTGGAGGGTTGGCAACCGTACCCACTGGTGTGGAAGCCTACTGTATTTGCCTTGTTGCAATCTCAGCTAAGATGAGTCAACTCAGCATCAGATTAGGGATCAAACTTGGCATCTTCCTGATCTGGATGGTTCAATTCCACAAGAGTCCATCCACTCACTACCTGAGCCTTTGGAGGAACGCTAAAGACTCTGTACAAAAAGGAAAACACTATCTTCTTACCGCTCAGAGGCCTCACTGTTTCAGAGCTGATGCAATTGCAACCTTTGTGACTATTAATACTTCATGGAAATCATAAACCAAAACGTGGCATCGGCCTCACATTCCTAACTGGACTCGGTTTCAACACTTGCCAAGTTACGACGTGCTGTTCAACTCAGCCTCTGGAGATTATCGTTCTATTTTTATATACCAGTAGAAGTGAGGCAGTAATATTTTACATCATGTGACAGCTATGGGCCACTTCAGCCCAGCAACACTGAATGCAGCTGCCATTGTAATCTCAAGTGCCTTCCCTTCCCTCGCCACTTCAAATCCTGAAGATTCTTTGGTGAGATATCAGTGGAAATAGAGCTCATCAGAGACTAGAGCATGAAGTTGGCAGGCAATTTACTTGGTCAAAATCATGGAACTCCCTCCCAAAGAGCAGAGTACATGTACCTACACCACCTGGACAAGAGCAGTGAGACAGTGGCACAGTGGTTATGTTGCTGGATTAGTAATGCAGTGGCCCAGGCTAATACCCTGGGGTCATGGGTTCAAATCCCACCAAGGCTGCTGATGGAATTTAAATTCAATTCATGGCATCAATTAATTAATAAAATCTGTAAGCCTCAGTAATAGTGCCATCAATTGTCATAAAAACCCATCTTGTTCACTGATGTACTTTGGAGAAGGAAATCTGCCATCCTTACCTGGTCTGGCCTACATGTGACTTCAGACCCACAGCAATGTGGTTGACTCTTAACCACTGTCTGAAATGGCCTAGCAAGGGCAATTAGGGATGGGCAACAAATGCTTTTCTGCCAGCGACACCCACATCCCATGAAAAAAAAAGGAGCCTCACCAGCATCTTCCCAAGGGCAATTAGGGATGGACAATAAATGTTGGTCTTGAATGAATAAAAAAAAAGGTCATTGGAGGCCATCATAGCTAACTTGATCTTGCCCTTCATTTGATGTCCACATGCGCCAGCAGCTGACACTGGAAAGTGAATAGGAGATGGAAGTCTAGTTGGTTTCCTCCCTACCCAGAGACACTGAAGCTAATCCTGATGCCATAACCATGACCCACTTCTCCCCAACCACTCCTTCCATACTCCTAGTCAGCTGATAGTGCAGAGCAAAAACTAAACCTGGAGCCTTTCTGATCTGAAAATGAAGTCAAACATTATTCATAGGGGTGACACATTTCATTAGAGATGTCACACAGTTTGAAATCATATCAAAATAATGTATCTGCGCACTTACCGATGTCTCAGTGATACCTGCTCTGCTGTAATGTATCTGAAAGATCCTAGTCAAGGGCAACCTGGCAACAAGTATTTTGTGTAGAATTTTCCATGTAGTTACCTCATGAACTATCACCCAGTGACATCATGAATGGAGGCGGGGCACTGCTCTCCATTCATGATGTCGTGGCAGAGGGGAATTATAAAGTCATCGACCTGATATGTTAATTCTGTTGCTCTCTCCATAGATGCTGCCTGGCCTGCTGAGTATTTCCAGCATTATCTGATTATATTCCAGATTACCACCTTCAGTATTTTGCCTTTGGAATTCTACAACTTATGTTTGCTGCTGCCTCTAGTTTTAAAGCATAACAAGATCAAGAATTAGGAGCCAAGTAGGGTTTCAATTTGCCTCAGTATTCCCATTAAGCTCACAACCTTTTGAGTCTCCTCAGAGGGATTTTACAGAGATATCCAAGATAATTAACAGGATAAGAAAGACTTCCATTTAAATAGCACCACTCATGATGTCAGGATGTCCCAAAGCCCTTTACAGATAATAAAATACTTCTTTGTTTGAAGTTTAGCCATTGTTGTAATGTAGGAAACACGGCAGATAATTTGGGCACAATAAGGGGCTGAATTTTACGCCGTCCCAGCAGGTCGGATGGTGGCATGGGGGCGGCGTAAACCTGAGCATGAGGCTCCAGGAGGCCTACCCACTCCGCTCCCGCCTCCGGTCAACTTTACGGCGGTCGGGCGGTGGGGGGAAATGGCCCGCCCTCCCGAGGCCAATCAAGGCCCTTAAGTGGCCACTTAAGGGCCCTCGCCCACCTCCACGGGTATTTTACCTGTGGCAAGCGGGCATTCTGGGGACGTGAAAGGCCGCCCAGCTACAGCTGCCAGCCTTTCCACATGCCGGGGGCGGGGTGGGGGTGCCATGGCAGTTGGACATAGGGTGCCCGATTGAGGGCCGCCCCCGCCTCCCAACACACCCCTGGGATCCAAGACGCCCCCCCCACCCCTCCCTCCAAACGACCACTCCAGCCTCACCAGGCAATGACGATCCCCCTGGTGAGGCATGCCCAACTTACTTTCACTCCTGGCTCCATGGCGTTGGCTGGGCTGCAATCCCAGCAGTGGCCACCGCTCCCGGTGGCGCTGCTGGGACTAAGAGCTGGCAGCCCACTGATTGGCCGGCAGCTCACTGAGGTGAGACTTCCTCCCTCAAGTGGGTGCAAGTCCCGCCTTGGAACAATTAAAGCCCGGGGACCCGTAAAAATGCGGGACGGATCCCCGGGCTAGGCGGAAGCGGGTTCGCCACCGACTTTTACGTTGGTGGCGAGTTCCCGTTCGCCAAAGGTAAAATCCAGCCCAAGGTCTCATAAACTGCAATAACCAGACAATCAGTTTTTAGATATTGGTTGAAGTTCAAGTATTGGCCAGGATACTGTGAACTCCCCTGCTCTTCTTCAAAACAGTGCCATGGAATCTTTTACATCTACCTGAGGGGGTAGATGGGGCCTCGGTATAACATCTTACCTGAAAGATGACATCTCCGACAATTCAGCACTCACTCAGTCTAACAAAAAATGTTTTGTCCTATTTATGTATCAAAAAAGGTGAGGAAATAGCATTCCTGTTATCCCTGACTTTTTCAGAAAACCAATGAGATTTCCCTTTAAATTTTCCCTGCATTTTCTTCCCTTGTGCTCTAAAGATGTACTTTCTGCAGCAGAGGTCACTGGACAATTTTCCTCATATCCCTTGCTTCCTGAGCACACTGGATCGTGCTGGGACATGGCTCATGGAAAGAAGCATCCACATGAATTCTTCAAAAACAGATAATTCACCAAAAGATACCTGAATACAATGAGCTGCCCAAAAGGACATTACACAGCTCCCACAGTAACAGCAGACTTATACATCTGACTGACTCAAGTTATCTAAGACTGCCGATCAATTTGAAAACCACAGATGTTCCTATGGAATAACCGTGATATTGGCCACAAACTGAATCTACAGCAGTTTTTATATTGGGGTTAAATCTTTGCAACAAATATTTTGTTTGCCCTTCATCTGAACATTACATTTCTTTGGTATCACATGATTTGACAAATTGCCCACTGGACCACCATGGGAGCACGGAGCATTTTCCTGCTACATCCCAAATAATTTGTCTGCAATATTTCTTAAACTATTAGCGACCATTTCATTTTCCATAAGATTATAAGAATGGCTTGGAAAAAGCATTTAATCCAATGTGTTCATCCCTTTTCCACAGATCCACTCCACCCACTCATCTTTTCACCGTATCTTTAAAGCCTTGTTTCTTTCGAGTTGTCTATTGAGCCTATTTACACCTCATATGTCAATTGTCAGTACCATATTACACAACTCCATTACTCTTTGGATGCAACAGCCTAAACGAGTCATAAAAGAAGCTGGTCTAGAGAAATATAAATAATCTGGTTGTGTTTATTCGGAACTTTCCTGAGGTTGGAGGTGAGACACGGGTGCTAGCCCATGCTGGGAGTGTTCATTGCCGAGACTGGATTGCAAAAGTAGACAATTGACTAAAGTCATCGCCTTGAGAAATACTCCAAACCAGACATTTTGGGGTAGAATTTTCGTCCGACTAAGGAGACAGGACCGGAGATGGGTGGGCCCACAATTTCCCACTACTGGTCAGTGTGCCAGTCTCCTGCCATGGCCCCGCATCCAGGCCATTTTTGTTCAGGCAGGATCGAGATGGGGGGCGGTGGGCGGTGACGGGGGGGTGGGGGGGGGTGACGGCTACCCTTCCACAAGCACTGGGCAGCCAATTAGGACAATTAAAGGGTCTATTAAAAGCCACTTTCCACACACCGACTACAATTATCCAGTTTGCATGCAGGCCCCCCGTTGAAGCTGAAACATGGCCGAGGGACAGAGGCAGCCTCCCAGCAGCAGACCAGAGTGGGGGTGGGGTTGGTGACATGGTGCCAGTGCTCCATCCTGCTAGGAGAGGTCCCTCACCACTGCACCCGCCATAGCCATGGACCACAGCTGCGGCCACTAGCCATCTAATGGAGGGGCTTCCCCTCCTCAACAACAGTCTGGCAGCTGCGGCCTTTTTGAATTAAAACATTTATAAAAGCTCTTCAGAGGAATGCCTCCATCTTGAGGTGCCCTCTCTTTCACCTACCTAGATGGGCAGCTTCCACCTCTGACAGCGGGCTTTTTAAAAAATTAATTCATGGAATGTGTGTCGCTGGGCAGGCCAGCATTTATTGCCCATCCCTAATTACCCTTGAGAAGGTGGTGGTGAGCTGCCTTCTTGAACCGCTGCAGTCCATGTGAGGTAGGTACACCCAATATGCTGTTAGGAAGGGAGTTCCAGGAGTTTGACCCAGTGACAGTGAAGGAACGGCGATATAGTTCCACGTCAGGATGGTGTGTGACTTGGAGGAGAACTTGCAGGTGGTGGTGTTCCCATGCATCTGCTGCCCTTGTTGTTCTAGTTGGTAGAGGTCGCGGGTTTAGAAGGTGCTATTGAAGGAGCCTTGGTGCGTTGCTGCAGTGCATCTTGTAGATGGTACACACTGCTGCCACTGTTTGTCAGAGGTGGAGGAAGCGAATGTTGTGGATGGTGTGCCAATCAAGTGGGCTGCTTTGTCCTGGATGGTGTTGAGCTTCTTGAGTGTTGTTGGAGCTGCCCCCATCCAGGCAAGTGGAGAGTATTCCATCACAGTCCTGACTTGTGCCTTGTATGTGGTGAACAGGCTTTGGGAAGTCAGGAGGTGAGTTACTTGCCGCAGGATTCCTAGCCTCTGACCTGCTCTTGTACCCACGGTATTTATATGGCTGGTCCAGTTCAGTCTCTGGCTGCCAACCTCTCAGTGCTGGACAGCCTCCTATAGGCCCTCCAGCCTTGGGAACCCACCCACCATCCCTAATTGGACAGCGAGCGCACACTCTGGCCAGTCTTCTCATTAAACATCACATCGGGTGGTAACACAATGCTGAGTTGGGACCCAGAAATGCACCCAACGTCGGGATCCCGGCCCCAGAACAAACATTCAGCCCCTAGTTTCCCAATCTCATCAGGTGGAGAAGGTGGTAAGCTGAGGCTTGATACTTCCCCTCCAATTCCCCCCCCACCCCACCCCACCTGCTCTTCTGAAGACATTGACTATAATTGTGTTCTATGAGGATCAGTCATCTTCCAGTATATAAACCAACTGAGTTTAGACATCAGTGTTGGTGGGCTGTTCAACTATGGCAAGCATGGCCAAGTCAGATCCTGTGCTCATCTGACATCCACAAACACACATGTTCCTAACGCAGAATTTTGGCTGAGTTCCTCCTTTCTAGCATAAGGAAGGTCAATTGGAGTGCTGTCACTACTGCCAAACTAAAGACAGCCAAATAAATAACTGGCAAAATAAATGTCAGGGAAGGGAGAAGAAATTTTACAATCAGCGAGTTATGATGATGTGGAACGTATTGCCTGAAAAACATGGTGAAAGAAAATTCAATAGTAACTTTCAAAAGGAAATTGGATATATACTTGAAAAGCAAAATTTGCCAGGTTATGGGGAAAGGGATTGGGTCAAATTGGCTAACTCTTTTAGACAGTAGGCACAGGCACGAAAGCCCGGACGGCCTCCTTCTCTGCTGTAACCATTCTATGATTCTATCAATTGGAGCTTGTAATTTTCCTTGTCTATATGGCCCAGTTCCACAACAGGCAGTGCCTTTAGTACTGAGCCATATTGTGAATGGAAGATAGTGGCGGGTGGGAGCAAATACATAACTGAAAAGCAATAAGTGAGTTTCTCTGGGCTACTGTTTTGCAACTGGAAGAAGGACACTTTAAAATTGGTTAGAAATGTGGTGCAAATACTTTTAGACAGAAAACTAACAAATAGGAAAAGGATGATGGCTAAATGTACTTTTTTTACAAAATATATTTTATTCATAAAAATCTGTAAAAAAAAATTACAGAACAGTTCAAAACAGTTCCAAGCTGACATTCCAGAAAGGGCACTAGAAATCAGTTTTCTTCAATATAGAATGTGAGTTGCCTCACAACCCTTCCATTCCATTTTACACGCAATGTACATTTGAATTACACAGCAAAACCATATTTTGGTGCATACTGCCCGAGGGGTTTTACACAGGTTCCAGCCCCTTGGTTCACTATGGCGGGAGGACCTGACACAGTCGCCTTTCCCCATTGAGCCTTTGCCGCGGCTGCCCCAAGCTTTAGTGCGTCCCTCAGCACGTAGTCTTTGACCTTGGAATGTGCCAGTCTGCAACGCTTGGTCGTGGACAACTCTTTGTACTGGAAGACCAGCAAGTTTCGGGCAGATCAAAGAGCGTCTTTCACTGAGTTGATCCTCGGACTTAATCCTAGGGTGTTAAAAGAAGTGGCTAGTGAGATAGTTGATACCATATCCAAAGGATCATCCTCCGCCATTTTCGCCACCTCCAGCGTGATGCCACTACCAGTCGCATCTTCCCCTCCCTTCCCCTGTCAGCATTCCGAAGGGATCGTTCCCTCCGCGTCACCCTGGTCCACTCCTCCATTACCCCCACCACCTCGTCCCCGTCCCAGGGCACCTTCCCCTGCAATCGCAGGAGGTGTAATACCTGCCCATTTACCTCCTCTCTCCTCACTATCCCAGGCCCCAAACACTCCTTTCAGGTGAAGCAGCGATTTACTTGTACTTCTTTCAATGTAGTATACTGTATTCGCTGCTCACAGTGTGGTCTCCTCTACATTGGGGAGACCAAGCGCAGACTGGGTGACCGCTTTGCGGAACATCTCCGCTCAGTCCGCAAGCAGGACCCTGAGCTTCCGGTTGCTTGCCATTTCAACACTCCCCCCTGCTCTCATGCTCACATCTCTGTCCTGGGATTACTGCAGTGTTCCAGTGAACATCAACGCAAGCTCGAGGAACAGCATCTCATCTACCGATTAGGCACACTACAGCCTGCCAGACTGAACATTGAGTTCAATAATTTCAGAGCATGACAGCCCCCCATTTTACTTTCATGTTTAGTTATTTTTTCTTCCTTTTTTTACATTCTTTTTTTACATTTTTTACAATCTTTTTTTGCATTTATTTCATTTCATCTTAGTTTGTTCAGTTTGCTTACCCACTGTTTTTTTCAGGTTTTTTTTCAGGTTTGCACTTGCTGCTGTTCAATATTCAGTATATTTACACCTAATCTGTACTAATGCTTTGTCTTTCAACACACCATTAACATATTGTTTACTTTTGCTCCGTGACCTTTTGGTCAGCTATGTGGCCTGGTCCAATCTGCACCTTCTCCTTTGTTATCTCTTGCCCCACCCCCACCTCACTTGCTTATAATCTGTGACTTTTCTAATATTTGTCAGTTCCGAAGAAGGGTCACTGACCCGAAACGTTAACTCTGCTTCTCTTTCCACAGATGCTGCCAGACCTGCTGAGTGATTCCAGCATTTCTTGTTTTTGTTTCAGATTTCCAGCATCCGCAGTATTTTGCTTTTATTTATTGAGATAGTTGATACGTTAGTTTTAATTTTACGAAATTCCCTAGATTCAGGGAAGGTTCCGCGAGACTGGAAAATAGTGAATGTAACTCCTTTATTCAAAGAGGAAGGGAGACAGAAAGCAGGAAACTACAGGCCAGTTAGCTTAACATCTGTCTTAGGGAAAATGTTAGATCCTATTATTAAGGATATTACAGCAGGGCACTTAGAAAAATTCAAGGTAATCAGACAGAGTTAACATGGTTTTGTTAAAGGGAAATCATGTTTAACCAATTTATTGGAGTTCTTTGAGGGAGTTACATGTGTTATGGATAAAGGGGAATCGGTGAATGTATTGTACTTAGATTTCCAGAAGGTAAATGATAAGGTGCCAAAGGTTATTGCAAAAAATAAAAGCTCATGGTGTACGGGATAACATATTAGCATAGATAGAAGATTGACTAGCTAACAGGAAACAGAGAGTAGGCATAAATGGTTAATTTCCTGGTTGGCAAGATGTAACGAGTAGTGTGACACAGGGATCAGTGCTGGGGCCTCAACCTTTTACAATTTATATAAATGACTTAGATGAAGGGACCGAAGGTATGGATGCTAGTCTGCTCGAGGAACCATCTGACAGGATCACCATCTCCTTTTCCCGTAGGGCCTTGAGGACATTCCGTGCAGGCCACTGCCTGATGGATTGGTGGTCACAGGTGTTTTTCTCCACCAACTTTTCCACGAAGGATAGGTGGTACGGCACGGTCCAACTGAATGGAGTGTTCAGCGGCAATGTGGCCAGACCCATCCTTCACAACACCGGAGACAGATAGAACCTCAGCACTTAGTGACACTTGGTGTTTGTGTACTGGGGTTCTACGCACAGCTTGATGCAGTCGCACACAAAGGTGGCCATCGGGATGAGGACAACGTTGGGTATGCTTTTTCCCCCTTTATCTAGAGGTTTGAACATCGTGTTCCTCCAGACATGGTCCATTTTAGATCTCTAGATAAAGCGGAAGATGGCTCGGGTGACCATCACGGTTCAGGAGTGGGGTACGGGCCAGTCCTGCACCATGTACAGTAACAACGAGAGCTCCTCACATCTTATAACCACATTCTTACCCACAATGGAGAGAGAATGCTGGTCCCACATGCTCGGTTTATGGTTTACCATGGCTACTTGCTCCTTCCAGGTTTTGCCGCACGTACCGGCCCCTCCAAACCATATCCCCAGCACCTTCAGGTAGTCTGACCTGACGGTGAAAGGGACAAAGGATCAGTCAACCCAGTTCCCAAAGTTCCCAAAGAACATGGCCTCGCTCTTGACGCGATTTACTTTGGCTCCCGAGGCCAGTTCGAACTGGTCGCAGATGCTCATCAGCCTGCGAACGGATGGCGGATCCGAGCAGAAGATGGCAACGTCGTCCATGTACAGGGAGGCTTTGACCTCAGTGCCTCCGCTGCCTGGGATTGTCACCCCTCTTATGCCCGCATCCTTCCTAATGGACTCAGCAAAAGGTTCGATACAGCAAACAAAAAAGACAGGGAAGAGAGGACAGCCCTGTCTGACTCCAGATTGGATCGGGAAACCTTTTGATTCCCACCCATTGATTGAGACTGTGCTTCTGATGTTTGTGTAGAGCAATTGGATCCAATTGTGGATTCCTTCCTCAAACTCCATTTTGGAGAGCACGTCCATCATGTATGTGTGCAATATCCTGTCAAAAGCCTTCTCCTGGTCCAAGCTGATGAGGCAGGCGTCCACTCCACTGTCCTGTACATAGGCGATCGTATCCCTGAGTAGCACGAGACTATCAGAGATCTTCCTGCCGGGTACAGTACAGGTCTGGTCAGGGTGAATCGCCAACTCCAGGGCAGACTTGACCAGACTGGCGATGACCTTGGACAGAATCTTGTAGTCAACATTAAGCAGTGAGATGGGCCGCCAATTTCTGATTTCCGCCCTCTCCCCCTTCCGCTTGTAGATGAGGGTGATGATGCCTTTCCTCGTGGATTCTGATATGCTGCCAGCCAGAAGCATACTCTCGTATACTTCCAGCAGGTCTGGGCCGATCCAGTACCACAGGGCCGAATACAACTCAACCGGTAAGCTGGTGCTTCCGAGCGTTTTACTTGTCTCAAAGGACCTGACGGCCTTTGTCAGCTCGTCCAGAGTTAGTGGTTTGTCCGTGATAGATGACAGGAAAGACTGGGAGGCCGTGCTGTTTGTGGGCTTCACGTCATACAGCCCGGCATAAATGGATTTGTTAATCCTTAGTATGTCGGACTGCGAAGACGTTACCGAGCCATCCTCTTCCTTCAGGTTGCTGTTCGCAGAGCTCTCTCTGTGTACCTTTTGGAAGAAGAAACGCGAGCACATCTCATCCTGCTCAACGGAGCGGTCTCTGGACTGGAAGATGATCTTGGAGGCCTCCACGGCAAAGAGCGAGGCGGGCTGGCTCTTTACCTCTTGGAGATCCTTCTTGACCTCGACCCCCATCGACTGCAGCCAGAGCAGATTCTGCATTCTTTTCTGGAGTTGGGACATTTCCCTCTGTCTCTCTCTCTCACCTTCTGAACACCTTTGAGGATAAAGAACCTTTTGATTTTCTGGAGTACTGGAGACTCAAAGAGGGGTTTCACTGCTCTCCAACCTTTGTAATCCCTTTTGAGTTCCTCAATGCTCTCTGGAGTTAGCAGTTTTACATTCAGCTTCTATGTCCCCCTGCCAAGCCACTGGTCATCCTGAAAGTGACAGTTGGCCAGTAGGAAGCAGTGGTCAGAGAAGAACACCAACTTGACGTTGGTGGATCTGACCGTGAATGCATGGGACACAAACAGGAAGTCAATCCTGGAATGGGCAGATCCGTTTGGTCTTGACCAGGTCTATCTACGCTGCGCTCCGTCTACGGGGTTGCTGAAGACGTCGTGCAGCTTGGCATCTTTTACTGTTTCCATTAGGAATCTGGACGAAGCGTCCAGTTTGCTGTCGTCCCTGCCAGATCGTCCAGCTGCATCAATAATGCAGTTGAAGTCACCGCCTAGAATGACCGGCCTGGACATTGCCAGCAGCAGTGGGAGCTGCTGGAGGACAGTCAGCCGCTCACTATATTGGACCGGGGCTTACATATTGATTAACCAGAGCGGAGCATTGTTGTACATTATGTCTGGCATGGGGAGGTGACCGCCATCACCTCCTTAACTTCGGAGATGGTGAAATTGCCTCCCTGCAGCAGAGTACCCAGGCCAGAGGAACGGGAATCATTTCCCCCGACCAGGTCGATGGCCCTCGGGACCACCATTGCAACCATTGCCTGTAGGTGCTGAGGTAAAGAATTCCACACTCCTGCAGAAACAATAGGTCGACTTTGACCTTGGCAAGGTAACCCAAGGTCGAAACACATCGCGTAGTGGATTTAATGCTACACATGTTATTGGAAGCAATCTTTATACTCATTTAAAACAGGATGTTGCTTACCACACCAGGTGTCCTTACTAGTCCCAACCCTTGGGTATTTTCCTGCATGCCCATAGTGTGCACAAGCTGTTGCACATTCATTGGGCTCAGAAAACCCTTCTGGTCAATCAAAGGGGATTTGTTCCACTGGGGTGACATCGGTGGGGTTTGGATTGTTCTCTGCTGGTGGTGCCTTTCCCCTCTGTTCCTCCTCGAGGATGTTTCTGCTCCCGGCTTCCTGGAGCTGGGGTGCGCTGGGCATCTCACTGGGTTCAGCGCTTTGGGGTTGGGGCACACTGGGTCCATCTCTGCTTCCAGTGCCACAGAGCTGGGGGGCTTTCTTTTCCAGCTCCTTTGCGCTCTGCCACTTCTTTTGCATGTGCCTTCTTTCCAGCCCTTCCTCGCCCAATGAGGAGGAGCTGCTGTAGTCTGTCTCAGACGGTAGCCTCCTCTTGCCACTGGTTTGGGTGGTGACCTGTTCCTTATTTTGGGGCTTCTCCTTTGTGGTTTTCCTTTTGACCACTTGCCAATCATCCGGTTGTTCCACTGCTGCCTCCTCCTCCATGGATTCTGTGTGTTGAGGAGGAGTTTCCGGGCAAGGGTTAGGTGTTGGGTCACTGGTTGCAGCTGCCTCCCCTTCCTTATCCTTCTCAGACAGATTTTCCTCGCTGCGGGGAGGGTTGCTGGTCTCCTTTGCAACATGAGGCGGGTTCACCGTTCCTTCCGTCAGCCTTTCCTTGGACCTTGCCATCTGTGCGTAACTGAGGCAGCGTTTGGGGCAGGTCTTGTAGAGGTGGCTGCCCCACCACACAGACTGCAGCACTTCTCCGCTTACAGTACTTTGTGTGATGGTCTTCCTGTTTGCAGTTCTTGCAGAAAACTGTGCTGCAGTTGGCTGCCTCATGACGGGCTGCCCCGTGTAGACCAAGAAGCCTCGCCTTCCCAATGATTGCGAAGCTGGAGGGAGGATGGATAATGGCTCCGTTGGCATCGACCTTCAAGGTGACCTTGACCTGCCACTTGCTGGTCCAAATCCCAGATGGGTCCTTGACCTCGGTGCTGCTGCTGGCCACCTTGATGTACATGGCAAGGAAGGTGAGCACATCCACGACAGGAACAAGGGGGTTGTAGATGTGGATTGTCACCACCCGGCTCCGTTGCAATGGCAGCATGGAGAGTGGTTCCGCCGTGAGGATCGACAGCGGCGCCTGGTTTCTTCACTCCTTGAAGATCTTCAGGAAGTTGATGCATCCCACCATGTTCTTGAACGTCACATCAAAATAGCCACTGCTGGGGAAGTCCTGCAGGCAGAAGATGTCCACAGCTGGGATCCACAGCATTCAATCAGGATTTGCTTAAAGAAGAAGGCGCGGTCAATGGGTGCACCTCCTTTGCTATCTTTCACCACCACCCTAACAGTGTTACGCACCCCCTGGCCTGGAGCTCTGGTGCTGGTTGCAGCCATTTTTTTCTTGAAGCTTTCCTGGGACAGGCACTAAAATCCCAACCAACAGGAAAACAACAACCACGGTAAATCTCCAACCCAAAGGGCGAAATGGCGTAAAAATGGTGCTGAAATCACCACCCCCCAAGAAAACCCAAATAAAAACACAAAAACAGCACATGGGCGGCACAGTGGCACAGTGGTTAGCACAGCTCCAGCGACCCGGGTTCAATTCTGGGTACTGCCTGTGTGGAGTTTGCAAGTTCTCCCTGTGTCTGCGTGGGTTTTCTCCGGGTGCTCCGGTTTCCTCCCACAGCCAAAGACTTGCAGGTTGATAGATAAATTGACCATTATAAATTGCCCCTAGTATAGGTAGGTGATAGGGGAATATAGGGACAGGTGGGGATGGGGTAGGGATATGGTATTAGTGTAGGATTAGTATAAATGGGTGGTTGATAGTCAGCACAGACTCGGTGGGCCGAAGGGCTTGTTTCAGTGCTGTATCTTTAAAAATAAGCACCTGCAGGATGGTCTCTCCCCTGCCAGGATGGTTAAATGTACAATAGGGTCACAGAGGCGATATACTTTTAAGGACTGACTAATTAAAAATGGAGCCACTTGACTGCAGAATCCTCTGAAAGTGATACTGGGTTTGAGAGAACAGGATGCATGCTTCACACAGACAAACCAAAATCTGTTTCTAATTCTGCAGTGTTTGTGACTGGCCAAATTGCTGACGAACTACATCAATTGCTAAATCTGCTTTCCACACTGTATCAGAGAGACTTTTCATAACACGAGGGAGGAATTATTCACTCTTCATTCACAATCTTAACTTGCTGCATTCTGAACTAATCCAAGTCCATCCAACTCCCAAACACAAATAAATTTAGTTAAAGCATTAAATTCACATTGATGGTAAAATGAAAATTCAGCTCTGCTCTTTTATTTATACCCAACCCATTTTTTAAAAAGTCCTTCAATTTATCAATAGAATGCAAATTACATTCATAATCCACTAAGTGAAATCATGCAACTCATACCAATGAATGTTTATCAAAAGGTGAAGATAGACATAAATTGTACCACTGTATTCAAGATAATTTCAAGAATCATAAAATCATGCTGCACAGAAGGAGCCCATTCACCACAGCATGCCTTTGTTAGCTCTTCAAAAAATTTGTCCCAATACTCCACTCTTTCTCCACTGCCCTGCAATTTTTTCCTTTTCAAATATATATCCAATTCTTTTTCAAAAGTTACTATTGAATCTTCTTCCACCACCCTTTCTGGCAGTGGATTCCAGATCATAAATCGCTGTGTAAAACAAAATTCTCATATCCCCTCTGGTTCCTTTGCCAATTATCTTAAATTGGCATTGTTACGACGGAGGCAGGAGCAATGCACTGTCAATTCAGTCCCATCACTCCACAGGTCACTGCATATTATTTAACATTTTCCCACCCAACCAGAAAACAGCCAAATTAAACACTCTAGTAACCCCCTGAGAATAAAGCAGACCAAACCAGGTATCTTTAGGCAACAACAAATTAATTATTTATTAAAATGAAATCTTAAACATTATTAAGATAAATCTATGTCTAAAGACCTTATAACTTCTTATTCTAACCTAACTCCCCCATTCACACACATCAACGGTTAACCTTTTTTTTAATGATGTTTTAAAAATTAACTGTTTCTTAAGAATAAATAAATAACTGGGTTATAAGTCTTTGTGGGTTACGTTCCTGATGGGTGAGCTATCCTAGTGTAAAAATAATCGGATGTCACTCAAAGTCTCCACGCGAATTTGATGAAACAGTCTTTCCTTGATAGGCATTCAAAGCCTTCAGCTGCAGCAGACATCAAACAATTCTTTCAACACGGGGTATAACAACAGGTCTATATTTGGATTTTAAAATTGGTAGATTTCAGTCGAAGCTTTACTGTGAATTCCAGAAAACACAATCAGTCAAGAGAGATTCAATCTTGAAGCAAAGATTCCTTAGATTGGAAGTGAAGAAAAAGTAATTTTTCTACCTCCAGCAATATGAATGTTCTCTTCAAAAGGGGTTTTTTCTCCTTAGGCAATTAACACAGCCTCTGGCTCATTGTAGAACTTCTGCCGAGAGAATTCTCTTCTTTCAAGGCAAGCAAGCTTTGTTATTGTCTCAATACTGGATTTAACTGTTTTTTACCCACAGTTAAATTGAAACATTACACCATGTGACCTCTCTCAACTAGACCTGTTGCCTAGGTAGCAGGTGCAGCTGTGGCACACTGTTCTCAGAAATCTCTGTCTGTCTTAAAGGTACATTTTTTTAATCAGAGAAAATAAATAGTTCCGTGACAGTGTACTATGGTTGCTGATTCTCTTGCCAATGGAAGCAGTTTACTCTATCAAAGCCCCTAATAATTTTCAACATCTCTATTAAATTTCCCCTTAACCTTCTGTTCTCCAAGGAGAACAATCCCAGCTTCTCTAATCTCTTTTCTTAACTGAAGTCCCTTATTCCTGATATGAGTCTGATGAACATCCTCTGTGTTCTCTATAAGAAGCCATTGATGTTGAAATTGGTCCCAAAAAAAGGAACTGAATCTCAGGTGGGATCCATGCAATACCATTCGTTTTACACAACTGTCCAAGATGACTTGGAATGTCCTGTCCCCCACTCTCACCACCGGTGTCATGGCATGAAAAATCAACCATGTGACATGGTACTGGAGTCACATGTAATCCAGACCAAATAGAGGTGGCAGGTTCCAGTTCCTTAAAGACATTAGTGAACCAATGGGTTTTTACAACAATCCAGAAGCTTTAATGATTATTTTATTCAGCAACAGCCCACAAATTACCAGTTATTGAATTGAATTTCCCAATTTACCATGGTGGGATTTGAACCCACAGCTTTTGAATTACTGCTCCAGCACCATCTCAGATAATCTACTGTACCCTGGTACCCTGCTTCCTACCTGGCCATTTTGGTATTGTAACAGAGGTCACCTGCGTAGCAACTAGACCCCAGCAATGAATCAACATCTTCAGGGAGGAGAGGGTAGAAAATTAAGAAACCTCCTGGATTTGTTGCTCCTTGGCTTTTTGATGCATGTGTCAGTCAGACGATCAGCACCTCTCCATTGGAACACATACTTACTTTGCAGCCAAACCATTGAGTTGATTGAGTTGCAGTATCTGATGGAATTTGGCAAAGGGGCCACTTTTCAAATGAAACATTAAACCAAAGCCTCATCTGTGGATGGAAAAGTTGGAAGACGTAGAAAAAAAGAGTTCTAGTGTCCTGACCCATATTTATCCTTCAACCAACATCACTAAAGCAAGCAGTCAATAATTTTATTGCTGATTTGGGGGATCTTGCTGTGTGTAAACCCTGATGCCTTATTTCCCTACAGTACAATAGTGATGATACTTTAAAAAAGCACTTCATTGTCTGTGAAGTATCTTAGGACATCCTGAGGTCATGAAATGCACTATATAAATTCAAGCTTGTTCTACGTGAGCCTTGCACCCCATCATTCAGAGGTTCCTTGGGGTGGATACCTCAGATCTCTGTGGGCCTGTCGCAATCGTCCATGAAGTCGCAAAGCACCACATTTTGACATTAAAAACCGATTCCTATAAGTTGTATGACTTTCCTGTGACATCCGGTGATGAGATCATGGTGCTCTCATGGAAAGCAAGAGAAATTTTCTGTAACTGAGATAATTCAGAACATTCTCCATGTCAGTGGCTCACATCCCTCGCACCCTTCCTTCTGTACTAATCAAAACCATGAACAAAATTCAATTTCCCACTGGAAAGATGAGCAACCCATGTAGAAATTCCTCGAGAACAAAATTGATCTTAGGAAATATTAATTTCTTATATCAGGGCTGCACTCTTCAGCCTATGAGATAACATCAATCAGATGTAATGCTACAGCATAATTTCTGCCCTGTATATGGCGTTACAGAACATGCTGAAACTGCACTAGCTGTTGCCTCTTCATCTAAATGCAATGGAATATTACTATTTTCAGTTGCTACTCCGTCAGTCACTCCAAGTTATCCTCATTGTGGAGCTACAAGCTTGGAAATTACTGTGAATGTTATTGTAGCATGCTTACGTCAAATTGTTCACTTTGTTATCTTAATGGAGATGTTTATCCATTATTCGAATGCAGTGAGGAATTTGACATAAACACATTAAGCATTCATAAAGTAATATCACTCTCACTCATTTCCAGGCTATCGTAATCACAGCAAAGATCCAATGAGCACAATTTACATCAAACATTTTTTCTCATCCACTGGTATTTCCCTAAATAAATGTCACGATAATGGACCATAATTTGCTGTAATGGCATTCCAGGGTTAAAATGCGTACAAAAAAATATTTAATGGGGAAATGTGAAGCTGTTATTTGAGTGGGATTTATTTGGGAATTACCAGTGGAAATAAAAATGTTTGACGTTCATTACATTCAACAGGTCCCTGATGTGTGACTGCTATTGATTGGAAATAATGATGAGTGGTGTTACTGTACAAATGCTTAATGTAACTCCCTTCTTGAAGGTATACACGTGTGGCTGTGGGGTGAAGATGACGTTGGGCTCAATTGTGGGTGAATTTGAGCCTGCTGCCACCTTAGCTCACACAAGGAGACTGGCTGCTTAAGTGAGGTACTCAGGGCTGCTGGCAGCCATGGAGCTCAACGCCAACAAGAGCCTTTCAAGAGTGAAGAGAAAGATGGAAAAAGTATTTGATACAGTGTCACTCTTCAGTACCATTTGGTTTTCATAATTAATGGGAGTCTGAGTGGTAATAAGATGTTTATTTTAAGCTTGAGCAGTGAGTATTTAATTCATAGATTTTCATTGCTACTTTCATAACCTGACAACTTTCATCACCCCTGCTCATTGAACTGATGCTCACTTTGATATGATCTAACTGGATGATGTCACAATGGACTGAAGGGCCTGTTTCTGTGCTGTATAAGTCTATGACTCTATGGATGCTATTTGCCAAAAAGTACCTCGATGTGGAAACGCGCTGGTAGCAAACATACCTCGACGACATTTAATTGCTAAGAAGCAAACATCACTCATTCCACAGAAAAGTTTCCTACAGAATTTTTATTTGAACCAGATGTGTTGATGCAATTCAATGGTTTGCTGTTTATGGTAAACCTCATTGCAGTGGCAATGAATTCTCATTGAACATCATCATATTTAAAGTATGCATGCATTTACAGTAAGCACTCAAAAGAAGTGGAAACGTGTCCAAGAGTTTTATCAAAAACTTGCAACAAACAGAATGGATAAAAATCAGCGAGGTGTTAGACTTTGAACAAAGAACAAAGAACAAAGAACAAAGAAAATTACAGCACAGGAACAGGCCCTTCGGCCCTCCAAGCCTGCGCCGATCCAGATCCTCTACCTAAACATGTCGCCTATTTTCTAAGGGTCTGTATCTCTTTGCTTCCTGCCCATTCATGTATCTGTCCAGATACATCTTAAAAGACGCTATCGTGTTCGCATCTACCACCTCCGCTGGCAACGCGTTCCAGGCACCCACCACCCTCTGCGTAAAGAACTTTCCACGCATATCCCCCCTAAACTTTTCCCCTCTCACTTTGAACTCGTGACCCCTAGTATTTGAATCCCCCACTCTGGGAAAAAGCTTCTTGCTATCCACCCTGTCTATACCTCTCATGATTTTGTACACCTCAATCAGGTCCCCCCTCAACCTCCGCCTTTCTAATGAAAATAATCCTAATCTACTCAACCTCTCTTCATAGCTAGCGCCCTCCATACCAGGCAACATCCTGGTGAACCTCCTCTGCACCCTCTCCAAAGCATCCACATCCTTTTGGTAATGTGGCGACCAGAACTGCACGCAGTATTCCAAATGTGGCCGAACCAAAGTCCGTTACAACTGTAACATGACCTGCCAACTCTTGTACTCAATACCCCGTCCGATGAAGGAAAACATGCCGTATGCCTTCTTGACCACTCTATTGACCTGCGTTGCCACCTTCAGGGAACAATGGACCTGAACACCCAAATCTCTCTGTACATCAATTTTCCCCAGGACTTTTCCATTTACTATATAGTTCACTCTTGAATTGGATCTTCCAAAATGCATCACCTCGCATTTACCCTGATTGAACTCCATCTGCCATTTCTCTGCCCAACTCTCCAATCTATCCATATTCTGCTGTATTCTCTGACAGTCCCCTTCACTACCTGCTACTCCACCAATCTTAGTGTCGTCTGCAAACTTGCTAATCAGACCACCTATACTTTCCTCCAAATCATTTATGTATATCACAAACAACAGTGGTCCCAGCACGGATCCCTGTGGAACACCACTGATCACACGTCTCCATTTTGAGAAACTCCCTTCCACTGCTACTCTCTGTCTCCTGTTGCCCAGCCAGTTCTTTATCCATCTAGCTAGTACACCCTGGATCCCATGTGACTTCACTTTCTCCATCAGCCTACCATGGGGAACCTTATCAAACGCCTTACTGAAGTCCATGTATATGACATCTACAGCCCTTCCCTCATCAATCAACTTTGTCACTTTCTCAAAGAATTCTATTAAGTTGGTAAGACATGACCTTCCCTGCACAAAACCATGTTGCCTATCACTGATAAGCCCATTTTCTTCCAAATGGGAATAGATCCTATCCCTCAGTATCTTCTCCAGCAGCTTCCCTACCACTGACGTCAGGCTCACCGGTCTATAATTACCTGGATTATCCCTGCTACCCTTCTTAAACAAGGGGACAACATTAGCAATTCTCCAGTCCTCCGGGACCTCACCCGTGTTTAAGGATGCTGCAAAAATATCTGTTAAGGCCCCAGCTATTTCCTCTCTCGCTTCCCTCAGTAACCTGGGATAGATCCCATCCGGACCTGGGGACTTGTCCACCTTAATGCCTTTTAGAATACCCAACACTTCCTCCCTCCTTATGCCGTCTTGACCTAGAGTAATCAAACATCTGTCCCTAACCTCAACATCCGTCATGTCCCTCTCCTCGGTGAATACCGATGCAAAGTACTCGTTTGGAATCTCACCCATTTTCTCTGACTCCACGCATAACTTTCCTCCTTTGTCCTTGAGTGGGCCAATCCTTTCTCTAGTTACCCTCTTGCTCCTTATATATGAATAAAAAGCTTTGGGATTTTCCTTAACCCTGTTTGCTAAAGATATTTCATGACCCCTTTTAGCCCTCTTAATTCCTCGTTTCAGATTGTTCCTACATTCCCGATATTCTTCCAAAGCTTCGTCTTTCTTCAGCCGCCTAGACCTTATGTATGCTTCCTTTTTCCTCTTAGCTAGTCTCACAATTTCACCTGTCATCCATGGTTCCCTAATCTTGCCATTTCTATCCCTCATTTTCACAGGAACATGTCTCTCCTGCACGCTAATCAACCTCTCTTTAAAAGCCTCCCACATATCAAATGTGGATTTACCTTCAAACAGCTGCTCCCAATCTACATTCCCCAGCTCCTGCCGAATTTTGGTATAGTTGGCCTTCCCCCAATTTAGCACTCTTCCTTTAGGACCACTCTCGTCTTTGTCCATGAGTATTCTAAAACTTACGGAATTGTGATCACTATTCCCAAAGTAGTCCCCTACTGAAACTTCAACCACCTGGCCGGGCTCATTCCCCAACACCAGGTCCAGTATGGCCCCTTCCCGAGTTGGACTATTTACATACTGCTCTAGAAAACCCTCCTGGATGCTCCTTACAAATTCTGCTCCATCTAGACCTCTAACACTAAGTGAATCCCAGTCAATGTTGGGAAAATTAAAATCTCCTATCACCACCACTCTGTTGCTCCTACATCTTTCCATAATCTGTTTACATATTTGTACCTCTATCTCACGCTCGCTGTTGGGAGGCCTGTAGTACAGCCCCAACATTGTTACCACACCCTTCCTATTTCTGAGTTCTGCCCATATTGCCTCACAGCTCGAGTCCTCCACAGTGCCTTCCTTCAGCACAGCTGTGATATCCTCTTTGACCAGTAATGCAACTCCTCCACCCCTTTTACCTCCCTCTCTATCCCGCCTGAAGCATCGATATCCTGGGATATTTAGTTGCCAATCATGCCCTTCCCTTAACCAAATCTCAGTAATAGCAATAACATCATACTCCCAGGTACTAATCCAAGCCCTAAGTTCATCTGCCTTACCTACTACACTTCTTGCATTAAAACAAATGCACCTCAGACCACCAGTCCCTTTGCTTTCATCATCTGCTCCCTGCCTACTCTTTCCCTTAGTCGCACTGACTTCATTATCTAGTTCCTTACAGGCTTTAGTTACTACCTCCTTATTGCCCACTGACCTCATTTGGTTCCCAACCCCCTGCCACATTAGTTTAAACCCTCCCCAACAGTGTTAGCAAAAGCACCCCCAAGGACATTGGTTCCAGTCCGGCCCAGGTGTAGACCGTCCAATTTGTAATAGTCCCACCTCCCCCAGAACCGGTCCCAATGTCCCAAAAATCTGAACCCCTCCCTCCTGCACCATCTCTCAAGCCACGCATTCATCCTGACTATTCTTTCATTTCTACTCTGACTAGCACGTGGCACTGGTAGCAATCCTGAGATTACTACCTCTGAGGTCCTACTTTTTAACTTGGCTCCTAACTCCCTAAATTCTGCTTGTAGGACCTCATCCCGTTTTTCACCTGTATCATTGGTGCCTATGTGCACAACAACAACTGGCTGTTCACCCTCCCCCTTCAGAATGTTCTGCAGCCGATCTGAGACATCCCTGACCCGTGCACCTGGGAGGCAACATACCATTCGGGAGTCTCGTTTTCGACCACAGAACCGCCTATCTACTCCCCTTACAATCGAATCCCCTATGACTATAGCCCTTCCACTCTTTTTGCTGCCCTTCTGAACAGCAGAGCCAGCCACGGTGCCATGAACCTGGCTACTGCTGCCTTCCCCTGGTGAGCCATCTCCCTCAACAGTATCCAAAACGGTATACCTGTTGTGGAGGGAGATGACCGCAGGGGAGACCTGCGCTGCCTTCCTATTCTTTCTCTGCCTTTTGGTCACCCATTCCCTTTCTCCCTCAGCAATCCTAATCTGCGGTGTGACCAATTCGCTAAACGTGCTATCCACGACCTCCTCAGCATCGCGGATGCTCCAAAGTGAGTCCATCCGCAGCTCCAGAGCCATCATGCGGTCTAACAAGAGCTGCAGCTGGACACACTTCCTGCACGTGAAGGAGTCAGGGACATCAGCTGTGTCCCTGAGCTCCCACATTGAGCAAGAGAAGCATAACACGGGTCTGAGATCTCCTGCCATTTTTAATCTTAAGCTTAACTTAGTCTGAAACTTAGAAAAAATAAAAAAGGAACGAAAAGTTTTTACCAATCACACGATAAAAAAAAAGTAGAAAAAGCCTTACCTTATCTGCACACCACCGAGTCCTTTTTTTTTGGTTGGAGGAGGAGGGCGGGTGGGAGACACTACCCGTGTAGTTTCTCGGGTTCAGAAAAGGCCCAAATATATAGGGTTTCACTTACCCAGCAGCCCCTTGGTCCGCCGAAAACAAAAGGGAATTAAGTTTAAGCTGAAACTGACCTTCCCAGCTGCTCACTCGCTCGCACTCTCTGCTCCCGAATAAGCTGCTGCAATGAAAGGTAAGTTATTTTAAATGGCCCAAATATATAGGGTTTTACTTACCCAGCAGCCCCTTGGTCCGCCGAAAACAAAAGGGAATTAAGTTTAAGCTGAAACTGACCT
This sequence comes from Heterodontus francisci, assembly GCF_036365525.1. Lineage (NCBI taxonomy): Eukaryota > Metazoa > Chordata > Chondrichthyes > Heterodontiformes > Heterodontidae > Heterodontus > Heterodontus francisci. The sequence goes on along the minus strand of NC_090395.1, from coordinate 64,508,836 downwards.
TCCCAGCTGCTCACTCGCTCGCACTCTCTGCTCCCGAATAAGCTAACATTCTATACCCTGGATTCAAAGGGGGTAATTTTGACTTTGGGCCATAATGTAGAATCTGTGATATTGGAACAGATTTCAATAGAAATGAGATTGGGGGAGAGATGGCCCAAAGTAAAGATTATGCCCCACCTCTCAATGAGTTTCAAAATTCCCAGCTCTCAATGAGATATGCAGGCAGGATGATATTTATGTAAATGACTTGGATATTGAAATGTAGAGTATAATTTCAAAATTTGCCAATGATTCCAAACTTGGAGGTGTGGCAAACAGTGAGGATGCTACCAATCGACTATAATAGGACTTAGATAAGCTAGCAGAATGGGCAGACAAGGGGTAGATCGAATTTAGTACAGAGAAGTGCAAGCTGATGCATTTTGGCAGAAGTGATATGGAGAGGCAATATAGACTAAATGGCACAGTTCTAAACAGTGTGTAGGAACAGAGGGACCTTGGGGTGTGTGTGCATAGATCTTTGAAGGTGGCAGGACATATTGAGAGAGTGGTTAGCAAAGCATATGGGATATTGGGCTTCATAAATGGAGGTATTGAGTACAAAAGCAGGAAGTTATGCTGAACCTTTATAAAGCTCTGGTTAGGCCACAACAGCAACATTGCGTTCAGTTCTGGCCACCACACTTTAGGAAGGAGGTGAGGGTCCTTGAGAGATGCAGAGGAGATTTACCAGAATGCTTCCAGGGATGAGGAAATATAGCTGTAACGTTAGGTTGAAGAAGCCAGGGTTGATCTCCTTGGAGCAAAGGAGGTTGAAGGGAGAACTGAAAGAAGTATACAAGGTTATTGCAAAGGTAGACAAAGAAAAGCTGTTCCCATTAGCTACAAGGACTAGGGGACACAGATTTAAGGTTTTGGGCAAGAGATGTAGGGGCATGCGAGGAAGAATTTTTTTTTAAAGAAGCACATGGTAATGACCTGGAACTCACTGCCTTTGAGGGTGGTGCAAGCAGAGACGATCAATAATTTCAAAAGGAAATTGGATGGGCACTTGAGGGAAATAAACTTGCAGGGCTACAGGGATGGAGCGTGCAAATGGGACTGACTGGATTGCTCTACAGAGAGCCAGCGTGGACTTGATTGGCTGAATGGTCTCATTCTGTGGCATAATGACTATGACAAATTTCAGCCTAGTCATCAGGAATACAGTGAACCAGATAGAGAGAAGAAAGGGGAGGAAAGAACAGCAACTGGAAGTCACCCAAGACACATGGCTCCAACTCCTTGTGGCACCTGAAGCAAAAGTGGAATTGGCAGCCCCTGTGGAGGCAGGTTAGATCATCTCGGCCATCTGCATTTGAAGATGAATGGAGGTTACGGATTAGAACGAGATTAAAAATTGAGTTGCAAAATGGCGTGCAAATGATGCAAACTTTACATGGAACATTGTGATGATTCGTTGGGATATTGACTATCCATAATGAGCACAGATACAACCCGGTTTAGGGTTGATGTCAGGAGGCACTTCTTCACCAGTTGGTGATTAATGCCTGGAATGGTTTTCTGGGCAGGGCAGTGGAGGCAAAAGCTTTGGAGTCAGTCAGATGTTGTGAGGGAGAAAGTCATAAGGTTCTAGGGAAGGATAATCTGAATGGGCCAAAAGTCCTCCCTCACCTGTATTATAACCTTGTGATCATTGTGACAATAGGGTTGTTTTGAAGATATCAAGTCACTTACAGTTTGTTAGCAACATTGTTTCAGAGATTCCTCCCTCCTGAAGGCAGTGTTACTGGTTGGAGAACAGGTCCACAGACAACCACTTGCTGGGGTAGTTTCAGTACACTTGTTATTTACTAAACATTTCCCCTCTGAAGGAATGCAAAATATCCGACTGAAACACTTCATAGGATTCAAAAAGCTTGGAAGCGTCGAACTTGAAAATACTACTGCAGCATGACTTTTCCAAACCTTGTGGAAGGAGAAAATTTAAAAAGGTAAAGTAGATTTTTTTTTTACGCAACTTAAATTGTTCAATTTCCAGAGGAAACATTTTAAACTGGGGCTTAGAAATAAATATTTATTTTTATATAGATACAGCACTGAAACATGCCCTTTGGCCCACCGAGTCTGTGCCGACCAACAACCACCCATTTATACTAACCCTACAGTAATCCCATATTCCCCATCACCTCCCTACACTAGGGGCAATTTACAATGGCCAATTTACCTACCACCTGCAAGTCTCTGGCTGTGGGAGGAAACCAGAGCACCCGGCGAAAACCCACGCAGACACAGGGAGAACTTGCAAACTCCGCACAGGCAGTACCCAGAATCGAACCCGGATCCCTGGAGCTGTGAGGCTGCGGTGCTAACCACTGCGCCACTGTGCCGTCCATAGTTCTACAGACTGCTTTTGGAGAAGTCAGTGGTAGGGTGTTGGGAGACAGAGACCACCCCTATATTTTCCAGCTCTTTTACTATGCAATAATAAATCAGTGTTTCTGTGATAACTGCATGATCTTCAAAAATTTACTCAGCAGCTCCCCTGTCTGGTATCATGCTGCATCACAGTGTTACGAAGGAGGCGGGAGGAGTGCACTGTTTATTCTCGTCCCACTTCTCCGCAGGTCACAACATATATTTAAACTTTTCCACTAACCAATCTGGTCAACCATATATTCTATGGTTCCCAGAATAAAACACACCAACCAGGTTTCTTTCATAAACAACAAAATTATCAGATTATAAAGCAAGTCTGAACCAATAATGAAGTAAAACCAACCTGCACAAATTGAAATATTAAATACAAATTCAATACAAACAAGGAATATATCCATTGTGACGCTGACAGCTCCTTAAATATTGTGGTTATATGTGGGATGAAAGTGTTTTCCCTCCCCCCTTCATAACTACAGTTGAAGGAACTACTTTCTCTGCACCAGGCTATATTGCTGTCTTCTTTGGCCTCCTTATCTCGAGAAACAATGGGTAAGCGCCTGGAGGTGGTCAGTGGTTTGTGGAGCAGTGCCTGGAGTGGCTATAAAGGCCAATTCTAGAGTGACAGGCTCTTCCACAGGTGCTGCAGAAAAATTTGTTTGTCAGGGCTGTTGCTGTATATTACAGTATTACCATGCAACAGACTGACAGGCAGCTCCAGGAACTTCAGAACAAACACTTCTTGTGCACCAGTCACACCAGTTCCGCCCTAGGAGCGCGAAACATGACAAGTTTGTCTTATCAAACATCTTGGGCCTTAAGATGGCAGCATCTTGCCACAGGGCCTCATACTAAAGAAAAGTTGCTGAGTACAATTTAAAGCATGAGAACAGAATGGAGCAACACTGTTTTCAGAATGGGTGTATTGCATGATTTGACTCATGGCAAGTTCACAGTTGATGCCAACAGATGAAAGTGATCGGTAAAGACTAACTTTCGAGCAATATAGTGGCTGCAGGATGTCCTTATGCAAATACCACACCTACCATGCTTTCTTTAGCTAGATGATTGGATAATTCTTTTTCTTTCTTTCTTTCTTTTGGGCCTCCTTATCTCGAGAGACAATGGATACGCGCCTGGAGGTGGTCACTGACAGTAATAACTAAGATCATTCCTCAAACTTGTGAAGAGATTTACTGCAAATTGAGACCATCAAAAATGATGTAAATGCTCAGATAGCTCTGCAGTCATATGGGTTGTGCTTTCAGAACAACAAAACAAATCTGCAAACAAATGAATATAGGTTCTGAATTTACCCCTGTTACCCCTCCATGAGCCATATCCAGCAAATCAAAGGCTTTTGAAGGTGTGGCGTGTAAAACTGGGCAGTAGTGTCCAGTTTTACACTGGCTGTCCGTTGTACAACCCAGTCCAATTTTCCTTTCAAAGGTAATGATACATGCACTTACCTATAAAGAAAGACACACATACACACCCCTCAGGACATCCCAAAGCACTGCAGAGATAATGAAGTACTTTTGAAGTGTAGTCATTGTTCTAATTTGGGAAATGTGACAGCTAATTTGCACACAGCAAGATTTCACCATGAGATTACAACCAGAATGACCAGATCACCTGTTTTAGTGATCTTGGTTGAAGGATAAATATTGGGTAGGACACCAAGGAGAACTGTCTACTCTTCTTCAAAATAGTGCCATTGGATCTTTTGTCTCCACCTGAGGGGACAAACAGGGCCTCAGTTTATTGTCTGATTAGTCACTCCCACTGATGTGCTGAAGTCTCTGGAATAGGATTTGAACTCACAACCTTGTGCTTCAGAGGCAATAGAATGCTATCAATGAGCACATTTGACACCAGCGGGCTCTGTATTGGGCAGCCAATCCATCTCCAGCCATATTGTATCCCCACAGCGTTGAAATTCACCCACATAGAACACAAAATGCCACCATTCAAAGAAACTTGTATTTTCCGCATTTGATGGTCCACTTGATGCAATTTCAAGCACAATATTTAATCTCATTAGAAAAAAAACAAATCATCAGGCTGCATCAACTGCTGCTCAGCAGCTTCCATGTATGGTATTATGCTGCATCACAGTGTTACGACCGAGGCGGGAGGATTGCACTGTTTATTCCAGTCCCACTTCTCCACAGGTCACAACACAATTTAAACTTTCCCACTTACTGAGCTGGTCAACTGTAAATTCTTTTTTCCCCAGAATAAAACACACCAACCAGGTTTCTTTCATAAAACAACAAAATTATCAGTTTATTATAAAACAAGTCAACCAACAATGAAGTAAAACATACCCACACAAATTGAAATATTAAAGCCCTTTATTTATCTTAGCCCCTCACACAAACACATACATACACCGGTTAATCAGAAAAATAAGATATTTTTGTTTAGTGCTGTTACAAAGAAAAAAGAAGAAAAAAAAAACACTTAGGCTGAATACATGTCCTTGGTTTTGGTTTGCTGTCCCAAATGTGTATAGACGGCTGTTACTGGGATCTTCCTAGAACAGTTATTTCCAGGCAATGTTGAAGAACAGTTTGGGTAGGCTTTCCAAGAAATGCAGCTACAGAGGCTTCAGATAGGTCTTACAGCAGAAATGCAGCAACAAGAGTTTCAGTTCCCACACATTCAATATGCAGGGTTTCTTCAAATACAGTTGGAAATAGGAAACTCACACACTGTAAATGTAGGATTTCTTTTCAAGAGAGGGAGCTGGGTCTTCTTCTTTGGCAGGCAAAAACCAACTGTCTGTTGTAGTAGTTCAAACTGAAACTAAAAAACATTCCAGAAGTCAAGCCTCCTGACATCTATAAATCTTGACCTGTCACTTCTTTGTAAACATCTCCCCAAGTCTATTAATAAAGAAAAAGCCTTCTGTTTTTGACTAGATATCCTGTTTTGCTCAGGTAACAGAAATGATCTCCTCATAGCTATTAATTTGCAATAAGTGGTAAAACTGTACCTTGAATTTTGTTTTTATTGAATGAAAAGTACAGAAGGTCAGAGGGACCTTGGTGTACGTGTCCATCGATCACTGAAGGCAGCAGAACAGGTAGATAAGGTTGATTAGGACAGCATACGGGATACTTGCTTTTATTAGCAGAGGCATAGAATATAAGAGCAGGGAGGTTATGATGGAGCTGTATAAAACACTAGTTAGGCCACAGCTGGAGTACTGTGTACACTTCTGGGCACCACACTATAGGAATAATGTGATTGCACTGGAGAGGGTGCAGAGGAGATTCACCAGGATGTTGCCTGGGCTGGAGCATTTCAGCTACGAAGAGAGACTGAAAAGGCTAGGGTTGTTTTCCTTAGAGCAGAGAAGGGCGAGGGGGGCCCTGATTGAGGTATACAAAATTATGAGGGGCATTGATAGATTAGATAGGAAGAAACTTTTTCCCTTAGCAGAGGGGTCAATAACCAGGGGGCATATATTTAAGGCAAGGGCAGAAGATTTGAGGAAAGAATTTTTCACCCAGAGGGTGGTTGGAATCTGGAACACACTTCTTGAAGAGGCAGGAACCATCACAACATTTAAGAAGTATTTAGATGAGCACTTGAAAAGCCATAGCATACAAGGCTACGGGCCAAGTGCTGGAAAATGGGATTAGAATAGGTTGGTGCCTGATGGCCAGCACAGATACGATGGGCCGAAGGGCCTGTTTCTGTGCTGTATGACTCTATGACTAGGTGCCTAGTGAATGTGAGGCTTCTATTACACGTGCAAGATGCAGGTTTGGCAGCTATTATCAAGGGACTGAATTACAGGCAAAGACTGGATAAAACTTGGGTGCTTCAGCCTTCAGTTAAAGAAACTGACAGGCCCCTTTTAGAGATGTAGAACCCAACAGAGAGATTAGGAAAGGTAAACCCGGAATAGTACTGCAGATCATATCACTGCAGTAGGACAAGCGGGCTTAACTTCAAGTCAGAAAACAGCAACTGGAAATGATATTCAGAAATTCTTTGCACACAAATGATCAACACTTGGAATGGAGCTGAGTACTGAAGTACAGATAACATTGCTAGAATCACTTATGAAATTGCTGAGAGCTGTCACAGGCTAGGTTTGTGTAATCTTTCTGGATAGATGTGTGAAGATGGGCTGAATGGCTTCCTCATCTGTATCTATTCTGCAAACACAAGATTTATCGTTGACTTCAAAAAAAATTAAGTATGAATATACTTGCAATATTTCTATTATTATTTCTATTTTATAGAATACTCAGCCTTGGCTCAGTGGTCACATTCCCATCTGAGTCAAAATGTCATTGGAATAGGGCTTGAACCAGATACCTGAGCACGTAGCCTCGGCTGACACACCAGTGAAATAGAGGGAATGCTGCACTGTCAGAGGTGCTGCCTTTCAGATGAGACATTAAACCAAGGTGCCCTCTCAGGTGGATATCAAGGATCACATGGCACTATTTCGAAAGGAGCAGGGGAGTTCTTTAAGTGTCCCGGGCATCAGTTCTCCCTCACCCAATATCACTTTAAAAAAATTGGCGATTTGTCTCATTGTTGTTTGTGGGAACTTACTATGCACAAATTGTCTGCCTTGTTTCCCTATATTACAATGTCGATATATTAGCTTGCAACAGGTGCAATGTGCGCTATGTGAAATTTTAAAATTGTAAGCGGTACAACAGTCCACCTGGGCACTTTTACAATCTTCATCTGTAACCTTTTTAATGTTAAGGAACAACTAACATTCCATTAACTCCTTGCTATTAAAATGTAATTGCCATTGAGAGATTACGGAGTGTATCTTTAAGTTCCCTGACTAGATTGAGGCAGGGCTGGCAGTACAACTTGTCAGTTCCTTGTTGCTATAAAGCGCTCAGTCTCACAAAGGTACCTGTAATATTATTGCATCCTGAAATAGGTTTTAATCAGTGATCAGCATAAGTGAAGTTTTTGAGAGAAAAGGTTATATTTTTAAAGATACAGTAAACTCCAAGGGAGTCATTTTAACTTTGGGCGATTGATTTTCCTCTCCAGTAAAGTCAATGGAAGGGTAGAGTCATAGAGTTTTACAGCACAGAAACAGGCCCTTCAGCCCAATGTGCCTCCGCCAACCATCAAGCACCCATCCAAACTAATCCCATTTCCCCGCACTTGGCCCGTAGCCTTGTATGCTATGGCGTTTCAAGTGCTCATCTAAATACTTCTTAAATGTTATGAGGGTTCCTGCCTCTATCACCCCTCCAGGCAGTATGTTCCAGATTCCAACCACCCTCTGGGTGAAAAAAAAAAATTCTGCAATTCCCCTCTAAACCTCCTGCCCCTTACCTTAAATCTATGCCCCCTGATTATTGACCCCTCCACTAAGGGAAAAAGTTTCTTCCTATCTATCCTATCAACGCCCCTCATAATTTTGTATACCTCAATCTGGTTCCCCCTCAGCCTTCTCTGCTCCAAGGAAAACAACCTCAGCCTATCCAGTCTGTCTTCATAACTGAAATGCTCCAGCCCAGGCAACATCCTGGTGAATCTCCTCTGCACCCTCTCCAGTGCAATCACATCCTTCCTATAGTGTGGCGACCAGAACTATACACAGTACTCCTGCTGTGGCCTAACCAGCATTTTATACAGCTCCATCATAATCTCCCTGCTCTTATATTCTATGCCTCTGCTAATAAAAGCAAGTATCCCCTATGCCTTCCTAACCACCTTATCTACCTGTTCTGCTGCCTTCAGTGATCTATGGACAAGTACACCAAGGTCCCTCTGTACTCACTAGGGTCCTACCATCCATTGTATATTCCCTTGCCTTGTTAGTCTTACCAAAGTGCATCACCTCACACTTCTCAGGATTAAATTCCATTTGCCACTGCTCCGCCCATTTTACCAGCCCATCTATATCGTCCTGTAATCTAAGGCTTTCCTCCTCACTATTTACGACACCAGCAATTTTTGTGTTGTCTGCGAACTTACTGATCATACCTACTATATTCACGTCTAAATCATTAATGTACACTACAAACAGTAAGGGTCCCAGCACCCATCCCTGTGGTATCCCACTTGGTCACAGGCTTCCAATCACAAAACAACCCTCAACCATCACCTTCTGCCTCCTTCCACTAAGCCAATTTTGGATCCAATTTGCCAAATTGCCCTGGATCCCATGGGCTCTTACCTTCTTAACCAATCTCCCGTGCAGGACCTTATCAAAAGCCTTACTGATGTCCATGTAGACTACACCAACTGCTTTACCCTCATTTACACATCTAGTCACCTCCTCGAAAAATTCAATCAAACTTGTGAGCCACAATCTTCCTCTGACAAAGCTATGCTGACTATCCCTGATTAATCCTGTCTCTGAGAATTTCTTCCAATAATTTTCCTACCACTGACGTTAGACTCACCGGCCTATAATTACCTGGTTTATCCCTGCTACCCTTCTTGAATAATGGTACTACATTCGCTGTCCTCCAGTCCTCTGGTACCTCTCCTGTGGCCAGAGAGAATTTGAAAATTTGTGTCAGAGTCCCTGCCATCTCCTCCCTTGCCTCACATAGCAGCCTGGGATACATCTCATCTGGGCCTGGGGATTTATCCACCTTTAAGCCTGCTAATACAGCTATACTTTCTCCTTTTCAATGCTAATTTGATCAAGCATATCACAATCCCCTACCTGATCACTACACCGACATCATCCCTCTCCATAGTGAACACAGATGAAAAGTAATCATTCAAAACCTCACCTATGTCCTCCGGCTCCACACACAGATTGCCTCTTTGATCCCTAATGGGCCCCACTTTTTCCCTGGTTATCCTCTTTCCCTTAACATACTTATAAAACGCTTTGGGATTTTCCTTTATCTTGTCTGCTAGTGATTTTTCATGTCCCCTCTTCGCTCTCCTAATTACTTTTTTTAAGTACTCCCCTACACTTTCTATACTCCTCTAGGGCCTCCGCTGTTTTCAGCGCTCCGAATCTGCCATCATCCTCCTTTTTTTCCCCTTTTTCCAATCCTCTATATCCCTTGACATCCAGGGTTCCCTTGATTTGTTGGTCCTACCCTTTACCTTTACGGGAACCTGTTGGACCTGAACCCTCATTATTTCCTTTCTGAATGACTCCCACTGGTCTGACGTAGACTTTCCTATAAGAAGCTGCTCCCAGTCCACTTTGGCCAGATCCTGTTTTATCATATTGAAATCTGCCTTCCCCAAATTCAGTACTTTTATTTCCGGTCCCTCTATGCCATTCATCTCGGCCTCCTCCTGAAGTCCCTAGCATCACAGATGCCAGTCTTCAGCCAATCTGTTTCACTCCATGTGATACCAAGAAATAGCTGAAGGCACAGGATACTGCAAAGGCTATGGGCCCTGACAACATTCTGGCAATAGTACTTCAGACTTGTGCTCCAGAACTAACCACACCCCTAGCCAAGTTGTTCCAGTACAGCTACAACACTGGCATCTAGCCAGCAATGTGGAAAGTTGCCCAGGTATGTCCTGGATGGGTGCAGTTCCAACACTCAAGAAGCTCAACACCATCCAGGACAAAGCAGCTCGCTTGATCGGCATCCCGTCCACCACCTTCAACATTCACTCCCTAGTGGCAGCAGTGTGCACCATACACAAGATGCACTGCAGCAACTCACCAAGGCTCCTTCGACAGCACCTTCCAAACCCACGACCTCTGCCACCTAGAAGGACAAGGGCAGCAGATGCATGGGAACAGCACCACAAGCAAGTTCCCCTCCAAGTCACACAACATCCTGACTTGGAACTATATCGCTGTTCCTTTACTGTCACTGGGTCAAAATCCTGGAACTCCCTTCCTGACAGCACTGTGGTGTACCTACACCCCAAGGACTGCAGCGGTTCAAGAAGACAGCTCACCACCAACTTCTCAAGGGTAATTAGTGATGGACAGTAAATGTTGGCCTAGCCGGCGACGCCCACATCCCACGAACGAATAAAAGAAAATTGCTGGATAATAAAAAGCCTGCTCTTTATTTCATTAAAGCAGTGCAAAACTTTACTGCTGACATTAAATATGGAATTGTGCTAGGTATTGCATATTGCAAGAATGTTCTCTACTTATAACACATACGCTGTTTAACCATATGTAATTTTACACTTGGGGTAACAAAACACTGTTTTAAAAGGCCAATACTTTCCCCCCAAAAAACATACTGCAGCAGTTGAAACAGAATGCTATTAACCAGATGCCCACTGAGTAAATAATAGGCTTCTTTGTTTGGCAATAATGATGCTTGATTTAAAACACATTACATACAGGATGCAGGATCTTATGTTGTTGATCATTACAACTTATTACCATTGTTCTTTAATCAGAGTTCATGACCACCACTAATACAAGGGTCATGAAGGTTTTTTTTTTAGTCAAACGACCCATCGCAGTGCTTTATTGGCCTGGTAATCCAGACATATTCTGGAGTCATTGATATGCTGGTGATGCACGACACTTCACAAATACGGTTTTTATCAGTACTAACTAACTGTAAAATAAAGTGTTCACACAAAATATTGCTTCACTTAATGCATCTTGCAGGATAGCAACTGTTGCACATTCAGGCTGTCACTTTTATAATACCAGCTGGTGAGAACAAAGTAAAACTTCTAAATATATCTCTCGTGCATTTTTAAAATCATTCCTCAAACTTTTTAAAAAATAAACTAGTTGGGGTATTCTCTGGCACAGCACATAGGTAATTTAGGTTTCAGATATTTAGCATCTAAGATAGATCTGTGTTGAATACAGTCTGTTCTTATACAGCCATAAGTTGCATTTATATAGCATCTTTAACTTCAAGGTGCTTCACGAGATCATTATCAGACAAAAATTGACACTGACAAAGGGGAGGACATTAGGACAAGTGACCAAAAGCTTAGTCACAGAGTTTTAAAGTCTTAAAGGAGGAGAGGTTTAGGGAGGGAATTCCAGAACTTATGGCCTAGAGGGCTGAAGACACAGCCATCAATGTTGAGTTGAAGGCCATTGCTAATACTGTGCTCAAGCTAGAGACTTATTACCGAAGGAAATTTCAGTAGGTTGGCAGCCAGTTAGGATACTAGGTTCTAGGCCTTGCAGATAACCACGTTATAAAAAAAAACCTTGACATGTGACATCTGAAGTGTAGGAACATATGTTGGGCACAAGATCTCAGTAGTGTCTTCACACTCCATTTGTTTACCAGCTCCAGGGAGTCACACTCTGCTTCGTTCTGGTGACAGGTCAACCCTTAACTCTGAATTCAGGATGCAATTAAACTATGGGGCTGATTTTCCTGCCCTGGACAGGAACAGCACATCTGGAGTACATCACACCAGTGCACTTGAATTTCCTTCCCAGCTCCTTAAAATGCCCAGGGGTGATTCCCAACTGGGCCTTGTGCTGCAAAACAGGGCAAGAAGCTAGAACCAGTGGTAAAAATTCTTCCCCCATCACATTCCACACACCCCCACCAGGAAAAAATATAGAATGATCCCCTGTGTAAGCACACACATTGTTTTTCAGCATAATTGGTCTTTGCTGATATTTATTCTCCCCATAAGCCTCCCACTCTTATTTTTGCAGTCCAATACAGAATTATAAAATATAATTGCCTGCACCTGCCATAGAATGTCAGTTGGAGCTGCAGGAATATTTAACTTGGGTGGATGCTTAATTCCACTGAAGAATGAATGCTCTGGTGAATTGTAGCTCTGAGGTTTTTTGTTTAATTGGTCACCTGGAAAAACTTTTTAGGATCATAATTGTTTATGGGATGCATGTAAAAGTTGTGATTATAATTTAGTAACAATTCCTACACTGGTCTAAGAAAATCTACTGTTGAGGCGAGTGGAGTACTAGAGTGATGCACTTTTGAAAACTGTATGGATGGCAGTGTTGAACTAGATTTCATCCCTTCACCCCATTTCTATCAGTTTGCCATCTTCCTTTTGCAATGTTAGAAATTCACCAGCAGGTGGTAGTAGGGAACAGCAATTGTTCACCCTTTCACCCTGAAGCACATCTACTTTCTTTGCTATGTCCGTTATGCAAAGTTTTATGGTGTGTTTTCTTTTAGAGCGCCTCCTCATTGAAGGCAATTAAATTACATGAACTGGACTTTGAAAGGGCCAGCACATTTCCCAATTTGAGGGGCCCATTAACTGTTGCTGTACTGCAGGGTGAGTTGTCTTGTCCCAGAATGATTGGCGTTCATGGATGCACAACCTCACCCAGCAGCAATGGTTCTCTGACATTTTTACAGATCTGCAACTGTACTGGGTTAATAAACTGATGGGAACCGGTTTAGAGCTAATTCTTGATCTGTAACCTCCAAGGTGGTTCCAAGAAAGCATAGAAAACTCAGGTGAGACAAGCAAGTCTCCCATGGCATTGCTCATGGCACGTCAGCCAATATGCTGTTATAAAAGAAAGGAATTTTATACATTGTACTACATTTAAGTTTAGAAGGGTGATTGAGGTGAAGCATGACTGTTTCTTCCCAGGGCCATTATGTGTGCAGCACAGAAAGGAGTCATTGCTGACCAAACTGTTGGTTATCTGCCCTACTTTATAATGTGGCTCAATATTAATTAATTTGATAACAGTCCTATGAAGAGCCTTGGGACATTTTACTAGATTAAAGGCATATAGATAAGTTTCTCTTGTCCTCACTTTACAGACGCCAACTGCTTTGCTGATGTGCTCATTTTTGGGACCAGACGAATGGAGTGCAGTGTTTAACCAGTTCTGTAGTTTCCTAGGCAAGTGGTATCTACATTGATCCAAGATTATTCACGAGTATTTAACCCTTCCAAAACAATTCAGATTGGGAGTGGGGGAATTGAGCAATTGAACAGATGGCAAGAGTAGGAAGGCAAAAGGAACAAGTGGAACATCTTGAGCTCCATAGTGAGCTGCAAAAGCTGCTTCAAAATAACTTAAGTAAGCAAATCCAATAATCACCTCACTTATTAATGACATGCAAAATCATGGGAGACACTACCATGACATAAATGCACTACGTAAAATGTTGAATTTCTTTACTCATAAATGCACACATCAACACAAGTAATGAAGGCTATCCTGATCAAATCTGTTGATAAACAAGCAGTATAACTACAAAATCCAACAAGCAGCTGTCACATCCTCAGTAGAATTCACTCAAATCCATCTTCAGATTGCCCTGATCCACTTCAGATCCTGAAGCGAAGCAGTATTTTGAAACAAATGCTAACTTGTCCTAGCTACTTAGGATGCTATACTTTTGTACCCTAGGAATGTACCCATGTAATGTGGACAATTCAGAGGGCAGGGGTTGAAATAAAAAGGAAATTGGGGAATTATAATTAATTTAGCATCAATAGTGGGGAGACATTATCAAAACCTGAACCATGTAATATAGAAGACACAAGGAAATATACTAGGAATTACTACTGCTGATTTATTTACTGCCTTAAAGAGAAACACAATGGCTACAGCTAACCTGAATTCTCATATTTGATGAAAGCGTGGCACCAGCTGCTTTTAAAAAGATGGGACACAAATTTCATATTTCTATTAACTGGGTTGAAAGAAATCTTGGCTGTAGAATACAGAAAGTGATGCAAAGCAGTTTTTAGGGTTTGTGTAACTCAAGCAGCCAGTGAAGCTTCCTAGAGCTTGGCTCCTGGCCTTTTAAGTGATACAGAGAAGCGTGCTTCTTCTGACATTCATTTATTTGGCCAGTTTAAGGGAAAGTGATAGTCTTCAAAAGGCAGCTAGCTGTACTTTTAAATTGAGCAAGCTGGAGATGAAATGTGTAAAAACGTACACAATTAATGAATCCCAAGGGGCAATCATGGAAAAGAATGTTGCAACAATTAACCACTCAGTAATTTCACATTAAGTATCAAGTTCTGGAATGCATTCAAAAAAATATTGATTTAAAACCCAAAACATGTTACTTTGAAAAAAACTCGGGCTATTTCTGGAATGCAAGTTATGATTTTAGACCTTTTTTAAAAAATCCCCAAAAAGACACCAACGCACAGCAGCAAGGGGTAATTGTAAAAAAAATAGATAAAGCTAATAGATAGGCTAAAGCACTGAACACCCACCATGACCACTCAAAATGAAGGTAGTACATTGGGAGTAGCTAACCCAGCTATTTCTATAGCCTCACTCCAACATCTAAAACTAATGGTAACTACACCAAATAGCTATGGAATGTTCTTTGCAAGTGTAAGATTTTACTAAGTAACTTCTACTTCTCCAATCTGCGTGAAGTTTTAAAAGCTGAAATTTCCTTCGTCTCAGAGGTGTTTCCATCGTGATATTTCTACAGAAACCACAATGGAGAAGACTGATAGTTAAGAGGATGGTAAAGGCACTAAAATTAAATAGGTGGAAGCAAAACAGAGTTCAAGAGTCCACTTGAATACGTACACCACTAAAAAAGCAGCAATTAAAATTACAACTGAAAATTCATCATATAATTCTGTGTTCACTTTTCTCTAATTGCAATGTGTTTCTCTGTACTTTTCCTGATAAGCTTCTTGGATGTTGCATTTGTTGCTTTTCATCCCTAAACTAATTAGGTTTATTCATAATAATGCTTATAGCTGTTTATTTATCAAAATCCTGGAACTCCCTTCCGAACAGCACTGTGAGTGCACCTACTTCACATGGACTACAGCGGTTCAAGACAGCTCACCACCACCTTCTCGAGGGCAATTAGGGATTGGCAATAAATGCTGGCCTAGCCAGCGACGCCCACATCCCATGAATGGATATAAACATTCATATTTCTCAATGTTTCTTGACTTCTGTCTCTATTTACATTTGACAAAAGACATCTGCAGCAGTGCTGGCAAGTAAACTACTAGTGAAATGCTCACAGTCCTTCACAGGAGCATTAAACAAAATTTTTGACACCAAGACACATAACGAGATATTAGGACAGATGACCAAAGAGGTATGTTTCAAGGAGCATCTAAGAGGAGGAAAGAGAGGTGGAGTGGTTTTGGGAGGAGTTTGCAGAGATTAGGGCGTTAACAGCAGAAAGCATGGCTGCCAATAATGGAACAATTAAAATTGGATGCACAAGAGGCCAGAATTGGAGTGCTGTTATCTCCTAGGATATGGGGCTAGAAGAGATTACACAGATGGAGAAGGAAAAGGGCATGCAGAGATTTGAAAATAAGTCAAATACATTAGGCACCACAGCCCACTTGTAAATAACAATGGTGTTTTTTTCCCCATTACCTATAGTCTGTTCCTTAGCTGCTGTTTCCTTAAGTGCAAGTGCTTCCAAATCCACCCGTTCCCGGTTTATTGCAAATTAAGAATCTTGCTGTGGTTAAAATTCAAATAATGGCTTTTAAGTGAGATGTTAACTTTAGAAAGTTCAAACTCTTCTGACAAAGCTCACATTTCCCAGCATCAAGCATAAACAAAGTATGTGTTAGTAAAATGGGATTAACAAAATTGAATTAAAACCAGGTAGGGAGAAAAACCCTTTTATAAAGCAGATCTTTAACAATGTAAATGGGATGCTTATACAAAATGAACCCCACCACCAAAATGATCTCATCTTTAAAGACACAAACAAGTCCAATATGCTGAATACATTCAGATTTATAAAGTACAAAATAACAGACAAAGCTACGCACATAGAAATTAGCACTAAAATGCAAATATGTGTTTCAACTTAACCCTTTGAGTAAAAACACCAGTTTTAGCACAATTAAGAGCACCTGGGTGTGTAAATCCGAAGGAGAACAGATATCCCTATTTCTAAATGGCTACAGTATAAAATGCTGCCATTCTTCTAGAATAAAGAACTGGTGACGACATCTATCGATAGAAAATGTCCATATTTCTCTGTTGTGATATTCTTCTCCCCCACCCTACATCATCAACTTCCATGACAAACCAGATAAAAGAAACAGGCTGTTTAGAATTTCACGTCAATTAAGGCAAGAAAGCAGTTCACAATACTTTCCTCATTAAAGCCTATATATAAATGTGAGCATGAACATTACTCAGCACTTAACAAATGGATGACAGAGGTGTTGTAGGCTGTATATGTACAAAACCATTCCTGGGTACACTACCCATTCAAATATATAGTGACTTCAATAAACCACTGGCCTTTAAGTAATGGCCTTGCACAGACATGTAACACAACATTAACGACGGGAAAAGGTTATTTGGCCCATCCCTCGTGAAAATAGGACTGCTGAGTAGTTAGAAGCCTGTTAATGGTAATGTTGAGCTAAATTTAAATACTTTCAAAGCTACCTGATGTATTCACATCTCCCAACAGAATGCTTTCATTAACCTTGTGCAAGTTAACTGGCATCAGCTACATTTCAGTCAGCAATTGCTACTCAAATGTGCAGTATCACTTTTAGTGAAGCCTACAATTTAACCAATTTACAATTTGTCCTGATGCATTTTCTTTCAAGTGTTAACATACATTTTGCCTTTCGCCCCTCAGCAGGGTCAAGTCCCACTTTAAAAAGGTTTGCTCCTCTGGATACATGCACGTTAGAAACCGATTGTAAATATCTGGTACAAAACAAAAACAGTGTACGGCTGCCACAATCCAGTTCTGTGGAAAGTAGTTTTCTGAAAGCTGTAGCATCTAAGATGGCAAGACCACAGATTCTCTTTATGGGGACATTCCCTTTATCCAAATGTTCCCATAGAGGAAACGCCAGTGATGTACATATGAAATTCCGTTAATAGCAACATGAGATGTCTGGAGTAGATCCAAAACAAGTCTGAAACACCCGATTGAACATGTTTTCACAGTGGATAAAATCATCTGTGCTGTTAATTTTCTCCAGACCATGCATGAGTTAATATCTAGTCTTTTTTAAAAAATAAAAGCTAACTATAAATTCATCCATTTATTTATTTAGGAAAAATAGAATCAGCCCTCATTACATTGGGATCACAGTGATTACTTTGTTCAAAAGTATTATTTTTGTCTGAACTACCCAAGTTACTCAGGCAATAACGGATTGACTGTAGCACTGACTCAAGAGTAATTTCTTCCACCATTTCACAAAGAAAATGTTTTGGCATTCCTCTAAAGCAACCATGTTTCAATTCTGATACATACAGGGTACACTACAGTCCTGTAATATTCAGTGAAATTAGACCAAGTAATGCATTGTAGAAGAGCACTTCAGTTAAAACCATGCAAAAACTAAAACTCACTATCCATTTTTCAAAAAGTCCACAAAAGATGAAAATTGAATGAAACTATCCTATATTTTATGTACCTGTCGGAAGTATACCAAAAACTCCATTTTAAGTTCTCAGTTAATGGTTCTCCCAGTACAATGTTAATGTATTCATGCCTATGAATTATCCTACATAATCTCTGGAGTACTAAAAAGTCATTGCAAACATTCCTGCTAATCAATCAATGTGGGCTGCAGATACAAAACTTGCTCACAAAAGGGTCCATTAGTACAAAGCACATTTCTCCTCAAAAAAAAATTGAAAAGCATTTTGCAGTATCTTTCTGCAATTGGCAGAAAAACACAGTCCAGGATATGGACTTAAAACTAGATGGACCTTGTTTTTTTTTATTGTCTAGCAATTCCTATTCAAAGGGTTAAGTAAGTAACACTAAGATTACAGCAGGTTGAAATTATATATGCTGCCCATTTTTCTTTCAAAATGTACAGCCAATTCTCTTCAACGTGCTTAAAAACTATTGCATCACAGTGAACCATACATAAACTTTAAGTTGGATTGATTTTGTCCCCATTCTTCCAGAAATGCAGAGCTGTGAATGACCCAAACGTCTGCTGTTTCAACACATCTAACTTACACTGTACTTCAGCCTCATTCCAATTTTAATATTTAGTTCATTGCAAAATTGAATCATAATTAAATTGTATCTATATTAATCCATAAGAATATGGAGTGAAAAGAAAGTGAAAAACTGTTGGGAGCAGGGAAAAAAAAAAAGGTAGAGGCATACAGATGATACTGAACAGAACTGGCTGGCTAACATGTGCGATATCAAAATTTAACCCAGTTTTTGGCACTTTTCCATAAGCAGGAAGCTATAATGAAATGCAGCTGAATTCAAACATAGGCATTTGCCATTTTCCTTTTTATCTTGCTGCTATGAATGCAAATTCCCTAACATATGTCTCAAAATGCCCTAAGGGATGGCTGGTTTTGTTATTTTTATACCATCAGTACAGTTCTGGCACATTGTTACATTCAAGTATAAAGTGTAATTTAAATCTTGGCATCAAGGGAGAAAAAGGAGCTACCCCCAACTAGTGGAACCCAGCTGAAGTTCACTTTTACAAAAGCTCTTTGGAGAGCACTATATAGCAACCACATGGTTTCACACACATTATAGGAATGTCAGGCATGCCCTTCACATTAACTTCATCTAGGTCACTATTAAAGAGATTACAAAATATTTACAGATTCCTCCAAGTCAACATATAATTGCCCTTTTTCCCCCCAAAGTAAAAAAAAAAATCTCAATACTCCATGAGAACATTTCATTTCAAAGGTATTCCTCAATATATTGGGCAATGATACCTTTCCCTAATAACTCTACTTTTGGCAAGGTGCACTTTTTAGTTTCTCACAATCAATGATTCACATAGAGAGAGACAGAGAGAGAGAGAGAGAAAAAGAGAGATGGGCTCAGTGTCTATTAGATGATACAATACTGTATTCATCGAAACTACAACAGATATCTTTAAAAACCTATGCAACAAGTTGAGGCAATGAAATATTGACATCACACTACATATAGCACACTGGTTTTTTTTTAAGGTTGTATAGTCAAAGCTAAATGCAACAACCCCTCCGTCAATATATGTATTTTAATCTTAAAGTACTGCACAGGAACATATCCTTGCAGGAAAAAAATTATGATCTCTGAAGTGGAGTGGGGGGATAAAATTGATACTTTTCAACATGTACCATGTAACAGTAAACATTACAGGGATGATATAGATCTAAAAATCAGTGGTCGCCAGACATTCTAGTTCAATGGCTCTCAAAGTGGGGTCTTTTGACCTCTGGGGGTTTGCAAAATAATGTAAAAGTGCTTAATAGGCAGGGCTGGCCTCATGGGTGGGCACCATGGTCTGGACCAGGTGCAGGGGGGGGGGGCAGGGTGCAGTGGTCAAGAGTAAGTGAACAACCGATGGTTGGTGACAGGCTTGGTGCAAGCTAGGAGTGGAGTAGACGCACCACATATGCAGCGCAGAGTGGGCTAGCTGTCTCAACTACTAGGAGAGCACACAGGATCGACAGACTTGGCAGTTAGAAGCAGACACACCTACATCCATCTCTCAGATATCTGAAAGTAAATGCCTGTTTTCTTAAAAGCATTATTAAAACACTCTTTACATGCAGCACTTTCATATTATATAGCATTATAATTTAGATAGGGATTGTTGGATTGCTGATTATTAATCCATTTGAAAAGACATCCTAAACCCAAAAAAGCTCAAGAACCACTGTTCTAGCAAATAGATCTCAGCATGCCCAAAGATTTCTCTAAGTTGATGCAAAAGATGGTTACGTTTAGGTGTACTACTCTGAACACATTGTTATGTTTTTAAAAAGCTTTTCTTTCCCACCCCTTCAACTAATCCTTTTCACAGCCTCCAAAATAATTGCTCAAAGAAACCATTTTACACCAGCAGACATTTAATGTTCTGTAGCGAAAATAAAAACCAAAGAAATTGAAAGCCCATGTGAATTGGATGTTAACATCTTAAGAATTGGCTGTACAAGTTCTTTTTTTGTAACTTACAAAGATATGGCTGCTTTAACAAAATGCTGATACAGACAAACAATTGCGCAGTTTTTCAGGATTCAATCACATTAATTTTAAACATTTCAATCTGCAAAAAAAAAAAAATACAATTCAGTTCACAAGATCAGACCGGACGACTCGGTGATTTTTGGTGGTGTGCAGCTTTTTTTTTTCTGGCTTCTTTGTTTTTCAGTACCATACCTCTAAAGTACTGAAGGTACAACAAGCAATGACAATTTTGCGATAGCTTTTCAGGATTACAGCATCTCACTTCATCACTCATTTATTAGGAACAGCTTGACAGTACTATTTTAGATACATTCATCACTTGCAATGCAATATCTCCCACGTGTGAACCTGTTAGATTTGAATTACAAAAGGTCGCGTCCTTTTAGACCCCAAAATATTTTTTTTAAAAATCCAGGCAGACCCATAAAGTTTAAGATATTTTAAAAATACAATGTTCAGGTTTAAAAAAAATCTTAACACTAAAATGGCTGAAAGTGACCAAATAAATCTTACATTTGGACTGAAATAATATACTGTGAACTATAAATTTGTGACCACTTGTTATTTAGTTATGCTGGAAGGATACAACAGGGGTTCACATTTTCAATTAAAATGGATGGAATCATTTTAAGACAACTCAAGTTTTTTCTACTTAACAGACCCATGATTTGCATGTAAAAATCTACAATGCTATCGAGACAAATTTTAGAAACTGCTTAGACAATGTACTGGGAGACTACAGATGGTAATCAGTTAGCATTGTTGTAAATGGCAGATGCTTTTCCTTAAAACACCAGAAACAGTTATTTACTCTGTTACGGTTACTATTCAAAATGGTGGTAAGCAAAATCTACACCTATTTTTTGAAATGAAGCTACATCTAAACTTATAGGTCATTTGGCTACATGTATGTACAGCACCTAAATTTTACAAGGCTGAGATATTTAAGCTGATGTTATATTTACAGGAGTTTTTGATCTTGCCCTGTTTTAAAAAAAAACTTTGTTGTCAAAGATTTCAGACAAAGGAATCCAAGAGGGACAGATAATACAATGGAGACTAAGAAACTGGTCTGCAGTTATATTTTGCTGGTATGCAAAAAATGAATGAAATGCTTGCTATATAAACTGCACTTGTTCATTACAAGTTTGCATCTGGTTTATCCTTTTTGCACACATTTAGATGCTGTCAATGAGAAGATGGTAAAGTTAGTCTCCTAAAACGATGAGATCAAATAGGCTGAAGGGTTTGCCTTCATCCGAACATACCGTGGGAATATTTTTGCTGCTAAACTACTTTTGCAGTGCTGGCCAGATTTTTCATAACTTCACTTGATATTGCCATTACAAAAAAAAAATGAATAGACAAAAATACTAGCAATCCATGCTAGGTTTGCAGCTCCTAATCTTGAAAGGATCAAAGCAACTCCCATAAAATGCCAAGCCAAATTTAAATGATTTGATTTTGTTAGTCGCATCTACAGGACACAAAAAGGGACAGTCTCTTTAAAAAAAAACCACACAAGTCCTGTGTCTAAACCTTGTGAACCAAGCTGTCAGTGAAGTCATATTCTATCCCTACTTATATAAAAAAATATCCCCTTGTATTGTTCAGTCATCACCAGAATTAACTTCTTCCTCCTCTTCCTCCTCCTCCTCCTCTTCCTCCTCCTCATCTTCTGGCTCTTCCTCATTTGTTTCTGGCGGAGGACTCTTCTCCTTCTTTGACTCTTTAGCAGGGCTTTCAGGTGGTTGCCCTTTAGAAGGTGGCGATGCCTTCGTGGCAGCAACCCGTCCCTTTCCTTTGCCTTTCACCGGACTAGGAGTTGCAGGGGTGACTTAAAAAGAAAAATACACAAAAATAGGTAATTATATTAAACATACCTCAGAATTGCACTATGACAAATCTTTTATGATACAGAGAGGACCATTTCAAAACAAGTCAAGATTCGAATACAGTATGAAAACTCAAGTTAATCTTACAAGTACTATTAAAAAGTCAAAAGGCATGAAATATTACAGTATAACTGTAAAAGTTTAGAACATTACATAAAAACAGCACTAGAAATCAAATGTTTTTGAATTTATAAGAAAGCAACTGATAGGTGCAATTACATTGCTCAGTGTAGGCTATAGGCCACCAACTGGTGGTAAGGATGAAGAGGAATATGAAATTAGTGTAGGATTAGTATAAATGGGTGGTTGATGGTCGGCACAGACTCGGTGGGCCGAAGGGCCTGTTTCAGTGCTGTATCTCTAAACTAGGAACAAATTTGCAAGGAAATTACAAAGGTGTGCAAGAATTACAGGGTAGTTATAATGGGGGACTTTAGTTATCTGAATATAGACTGGGATAGTAGTAGTGTAAAGGGCAGAGAGGGGCAAGAGTTCCTAGAGTGTGTCCAGGAAAATGTTCTATAGCAGTATGTTTCCAGGCCAACACGAGAAGCACTGCTGGACCCAGTTCTTGGGAATGGGGTGGGCCAAGTGAATCAAATATCAGAACAACATTTAGAAGACAGTGATCATTGTATCATAAGGTTTAGATTGGCTATGGAAAAGAACAAGGAATCCAGAGTAAGAATAATTTTTAACTGGGGGAAAGCCATCTTTAATGGGGCAAGAATGGATCTGGGCCAAATAAATTGGTATCAGAGATTGGCAGGAAAAACGATAGCAGAACAATGGGCTACCTTCAAAGAAAAGATAGTTTGGGCACAGCCAAGGTATATTTCCCTAGAAAGGGAAAGGTAAAGCTTGCAAATCCAGTGCTCAATGGATGACAAAATACATAGAGATGAAGATGAAGAAGAAAAAGTGCTCTTATGACAGATGCCAAGTAGATAATACAATGGAGAACCAGGCTGAATATAGAAGGCATCACCACCTTCTAAGGGGCAACCACCTGAAAGTCCTGCTAAAGAGTCAAAGAAGGAGAAAAGAGTCCTCTGCCAGAAACAAATGAGTAAGAGCCAGAAGATGAGGAGGAAGACTGGAAAGTTATGGCCAGTGCTTTCACAATTTCCACTCTTATTTCCCTCAGTATCCTTGGATGCATCTCATCCGACCTGGTGCGTTACCAACTTTAAGTATAGACAGCCTATCTAATACCTCCTCTTTATCAATTTTAAATCCTAGTATATTAATTACCTCCTTTTTCACCGTGGCCTGGGCAACATCTTCTTCCTTAATAAATACAGACGCAAGTATTCATTGAATACCATGTGTAATTCCCATTTTTTTGTTCCTAATCGGCCCTACTCCTCTATTCACCACCTTTCTATTTATATGCCTATAGAAGACTTTGGGATTCCCTTTTAAGTTAGCTGCCAGTCTGTTACACTCCCTCTTTGCTTCCCTTATTTGCTTTTTCATTTTCCCACTGAACCTTCTACAACCAGGGGTGGTGCCAGTGGACTGGAGAATTGCAAATTCACCTGTGTTCAAAAAAGGGTGTAAAGAGAAGCCCAGCAATTACAGGCCAGTCAGGTTAAAGTCAGTGGTGGGGAAACTTCGAGAAACAATAATTTGGGACAAATAGTCACATGGACAAATGCAGGTTAATTAAGGAAAGCCAGCATGGGTCTGTCAAGGGAAAATAGTGTTTAACTAACTTGGAGTTTTTTGATGAGGTAACAGAGAGGATTGATGAGGGCAATGCTGTTGGTGGTGTACGTGGACTTCCAGAAGACATTTGATACAGTGCCGCACAACAGAGTTGTGTGCAAAGTTATAGCTCATGGAATAAAAGGGACAATAGCAACTCAAATATGAAATTGGCTGCGTGACAGGAAATAGAGTAGTGGTTAATGGATGTTCTTCAGGTTGGAGGAAAGTTCGTGGTCCCCAGGGGTAAGTTTTGGGACCCTTGCTCTTCCTGAGATATATTAATGACCTCGGCCTTGGTGTACAGGGCAGAATTTCAAAATTTTCAGATAAGATGAAACTTGGAAGCATTGTGAACTGTAAGGAGGATAGTGTAGAAGTTCAAAAGACAGACAGGTTGGTAGAATGGCAGATGAAGTTCAATGCAGAGAAATGTGAAGTGAACCATTTTGGTTTAAAGGGGCGCAAGAACAGAGGGACCTGGGTGCATATGTGCATAAGTCATTGAAAGAGGCAGAATGGGTTGAGAGAGCGGTCAATAAAGCATCCAAGGCTTTATTAATAGTGGCATAGAGTACAAGAGGGTTGTGTTGAACTTGTAAAAGACATTAGTTAGGCCTCAGCTGGAGAATTGCGTCCAGTTCAGGGTGCCGCACATTTGGAAAGATGTGAAAGCTTTGGAAAGAGTGCAGAAAAGATTCACGAGAATGGTTCCATGGATGAGGAACTTCATTAATGAAGACAGATTGAAGAAGGTGGGACTGTTTTCTTGGGAGAAGAGAAGGCCGAGAGGTGATTTACATAGAAACATAGAAAATAGCAGCAGGAGTAGGCCATTCGGCCTTTCGAGCTTGTTCCGCCATTCATTACGATCATGGCTGATCATCCAACTCAGTAACCTGTTCCCGCTTTCGCCCCATATCCTTTGATCCCTTTAAACCCAAGAGCTATATCTAACTCCTTCTTGAAAATATACAATGTTTTGGCCTCAACTGCTGCCAGTGGTAGAGAATTCCACAGGCACACCACTCGCTGGGTGAAGAAATTTCTCCTCATCTCAGTCCTGAATGGTTTACCCCGTATCCTTAGACTATGACCCCTGGTTCTGGACAGCACCACCACCATCAGGAACATCCTTCCTGCATCTACCCTGTCAAGTCCTGTTAGAATTTTATAGATTTCTAGGAGATCCCCCCTCACTCTTCTGAACTCCAGCGAATATAATCCTAACCGACTCAATTGCTCCTCATATGTCAGTCCCACCTTCCCAGGAATCAGTCTGGTAAACCTTCGCTGCACTATCTCTATACCAAGAACATCCTTCCTCAGATAAGGAGACCAAAGCTGCACACACTATTCCAGGTGTGGCCTCCACAAGGCCCTGTATAATTGCAGAAAGACATCCCTGCTCCTGTACTCGAATCCTCTCGCTATGAAGGCCAACATACCATTTGCCTTTTTTACCGCCCGTTGGACCTGCATGCTTACCTTCAGCAACTGGTGTACGAGAACACCCAGGTCTTGTTGCATATTCTCCTCTCTCAGTTTATAGCCGTTCAGCTAATAATCTGCCTTCCTGTTTTTGCTACCAAAGTGGATAACCTCACATTTATCCGCATTATACTGCATCTGCCATGTATTTGCCCACTCACTCAACTTGTACAAAACACCCTGAAGCCTCTCTGCATCCTCCTCACAACTCATCCTCCCATCCAGTTTTGGGTCACCTGCAAATTTGGAAATATTACATTTAGTTCCCTCATCTAAATCATTAATGTATATTGTGAATAGCTAGAGCCCTAGCACCGATCTCTGCGGTACCCCACTAGTAACGGCCTATTTGGAAAAAGACCCACTTATCCCTACTCTTTGTTTCCTGCCTGCCAACCAATTTTCTATCCATTGCAATACACTACCCCCAATCCTATGCGCTTTAATTTTACATGCTAATCTCTTACGTGGGACTTTGTCGAAAGCCTTCTGAAAGCCCAAATAAACCCCATCCACTGGCTCCCCCTCATCAACTCTACTAGTTACATCCTTGAAGAATTCTAGTAGATTTGTCAAGCATGATTTCCCTTTTGTAAATCCATGCTGACTCTGTCAGATTCTACCACTGTTCTCCAAGTGCGCTGCTATAAAATCTTTGATAATGGATTCTAGAATTTTCCCCACTACCGACGTCAGGCTGACTGGTCTATAATTCCTTGCTTTTACTCTACCTCCCTTTTTAGATAGTGGAGTTACGTTAGCTACCCTCCAATCTGTAGGAACTGTTCCAGAGTCTATAGAATCTTGGATGACCACCAATGCATCCACTATTTCTAAGGTCACTTCCTTAAGTACTCTGGGATGCAGACCATCAGGCCCTGGGGATTTATCGGCCTACAATCCCATCAATTTCCCAACACCATTTCTCTACTCATATTGATTTCCTTCAGTTCCTTTCTCTCACTAAACCCTGTGTTCCCCAACATTTCTGGTATGATATTTGTGTCCTCCTTTGTGAAGACAGAACCAAAGTATGCATTTAGTTGGTCAGCCATTTCTTTGTTCCCCATAATAAATTCCCATTTCTGACTGTAAGGGACCTACATTTGTCTTCACTAATCTTTTTCTCTTCACATACCTGTAGAAACTTTGAGTCAGTTTTTATGTTCCCCGCAAGCTTGCCCTCGTACTCTATTTTCCACTTCTTAATCAATCCCTTGGTCCTCCTTTGCTGAATTCTAAACTGCTTCCAATCCTTAGGTCTGTTGTTTTTCCTGGCAAATTTATATCCTCTTCCTTGGATCTATTGCTATCTCTAATTTCCCTTGTAAGCCATGGTTTGGCTACCTTTCCCGTTTTATTTTTGCGCCAGACAGGAACAAACAACTGCTGCAGTTCATCCACGCGCTCTTTGAATGTTTGCCATTGCCTTTCCACCGTCATCCCTTTAAGCAACATTTCCCAATCCATCAGAGCCAACCCGCGCCTCATACCTTCGTAGTTTCCTTTACTAAAATTCAGGACCCTAGTCTCAAAATCAACTACTTCCTTCTTGATGAAGAATTCGATCATATTATGGTCGCTCATCCCCAAGGGGTCTCGCACCACTAGATTGTCAATTATTCCTCTCTCATTACACAATACCCAGACTAGGATGGCCTGTTCTCTAGTTGGTTCCTCAACATATTGGCCCAGAAAACCATCCCATATACATTCCAAGAATTCTTCCTCTACGGTATTGTGACTAATTTGATTTGCCCAATCTATATGCAGATTAAAGTCACCCATAATTACAGATGTTCCTTTATCGCATGCATCTCTAGGTAGGATAGAGTTTTTCAAAATAATAAGAGGTTTGGACAGATAGGCAGATAAGCGACTCTTGTAAGGATCGAAAACGAGAGGGTACAGATTCAAAGTAATTGGCAAAAGAAGCAAAAGCGACAAGAGGAAAAACTTTTTTCACGCAGCGAGTGGTTAAGGTCTGGAATACACTGCCTAAGAGTGCAGTGGAGGCAAGTTCAAATTAACGCATTCAAAAGGGAATTAGACTGTTATCTAAAAAGGAAGAATATGCAGGGTTCCGGGAAGAAGGCGGGGGAATGACACTAGGTAAATAGCTCATTTGGAGAGCCGGTGCAGATACGATGGGCCGAATTGCCTCCTTCTATGCTGTAATGATTCTGTGAGGCGAGATATAGTCAGCAGCATACTGGACACTGAAAGATCATAAAATCAGCACCTGAGCCTTCCTTGACTTGGAAAACATTAGAAATTAAAACATCTACATATGACTCAATAAGTAGTCAAATGAAGGTAACAGTTGGGGGAAAATAACTGGCATTAAATTGCTGATATATGTCACCATGTTGCAGCAGAGACCAAAATACACTGAACAGGAAGCTTCATTTGTGCTAGGTCAGATAGAAGCACGAAGCAGAGACGGAGATTTATACTTGAATGTTGAACTACATTCAAGGAAGCATAATCCTAATTACAGTAAATGATGTATAAAAAAATCTTGCCCATTTGTTAAACCAAATGGAGAAGAACTATGGAAAAACATAACAGAAGTATGAAGTTCGATGATACAAGACTGCTTAGAGCATGGCAATACAAAGGCTTGATCCATCAAATGTCCAGCTGTAGCTATAGAGAAGCACAAAATTCTGAACAAAATGGTACTTCCTCTCTGGAAGGACGAAGTATTTACTTGAAATAACGATAGCATCAGACTCCCCAAGACATTAAGCTCAAACTTTTCAATATAAACTTTATAAGTCGAGCAATTTTAACCCCAACCCAAATATTGGGCACACAAACCCAATGCTTTAATGGCCTGCAGCCTACAAAAGAGCTACGTGACGACTACTTAACATGAATAGACTTTTCTTGCTTTGTTAAAGGAGGACCACAAGGTTTTGTGATAACTTAAAGAAACAGAGTCCTTGACACTTTCCAACCAACTTGATTGGCAGCTGCCAAATTATTTGTATTTGGAAGCTGAAAATGGGAAAGGAAAAGCCAAGAGCATACAATCATTTTTCAAAAACCTGTATGTAAAAATACAGCTAAAATTTGATGCTTGTTGACTTCTTTAATACTGTAGAAATATACAGAGCTGAGTAATATAGCTCGTCAATGTTGAAAGGAACCAAGAATTAGGTCAAGAGAACTTTGCTCAAATTTGGCAAAAGTTCATTAGAAGTGATTCAAAAATCACAATGACAATGTCTCAAATGCTGAGGCGTTACATCAATTCTTGGCAACAGCACAGTTGGACATTACTGGGCACAACTATTTTTCCATAGACTTAAATTCTGTGGCAATCTGGAGAAGTATTACCAAGAAAGACGTTAGTTATTAGTGGATAGACAGACTACTGCAAATCCAACCAAATTTCAATCCAGCAGAATTGAGGAAAGAGAAAAGAAAAAGGCTTCTTGCACGTTAGAACTGTGTTTATTTTGAAGCCGACAAGAATTCGTAATTCATAAAAACTTAGAATCATTAAACACGCTTGAGCACAAACCTCTATAATATACAATATTAGAGATTGTCTCAGAATTCTTTCTACCCCAAATTTAGTTTTTGCAGCTTCACTGCCCCTTCTGAAATATTAAAAAGGATGTTTGAGTAAGTGTTTCTAAAGCTTGGCACTGTAAACTGATGAAAAGTCATAAGAACCAGAAGTAGATTCGGCCCCTCAAGTCTGCTCTGCCATTTAACAAGATCATGGCTGACCTTCCACCTCAACTCCACTTTCTTACCCTAACCCCATATCCCTTGATTCCCTTCGTACCCAAAATGACAAAAATGGTCATAAATGCAAGGAAGACCAGTAAACCACTATTCCAACAAGAAGCAAGTATGGCAAGGAGTAGTTTTAAATCATGAGAATATTTCAATAGTAACCATTCACAATGAGCACCAATGCCCCAGTGCATCTGAATTAACTTCCAACCGCCATATCAGTTGCAAACTTCCTTTTCCATCTCTCGCTGATCAATTTCGCTGAAACTACGGTCATTCAATGCTCTTTTTAGATTACTCCAAGCTCCAAAAATACACCATCTTATATACGTAGAATTGAAAACTCATCTCAGTTCCTGCCTCACCAGTGATTCCTTCTTTCTGGAGCTGTCATTCTTTTTAAAGCTAAGCTTAGAATTACTCAAGTATTTGATTTATCTGCTTTCTTTTTTACAACCATGATGGTGAACTACACTATGGTTCTTTGCCTTTAACCTTGCTTTATCAAAGGAACTTGAAATAATCCTCAGTATGGTAACTTTTCCATCAATACTAGCATGGCACTTACCTGTAGCACTAAGCCTGGGTTTGGGCGTCTTCTTTTCTTTTTTTTCAGGTACTGTTTTAGTCTTCCTTCCCTTTTTGCTTTTCTTCAAAGAGCTCTCGTAGTCGCTGTCATCATCATCTTCCACATAAAAATCCGCATCACTTCCAGAATCCCCTTCTATAATAATATTGAACAATTGTGAAATTCAGCCATACAACCATTACTCATTTCCATGTTGGCCCCACTAAACACTATTCAAGACTTTAACAAAAACATCAAGTTTAGGATTTTAAAAACATTTTGTCCTCTTTCATACACACCAACATGAGATCTGTGCTGATGCTTATTAAGCACGTGCACACACACATGCAAAGGCAAGATATATTACAAGATGGTATAGCAGTTATTAGGGACAGGAAACCTACAGATTGTGAATTCAAGGGCCACCATGACAAGTTGTGAAACTGAATTCCAGTAGCTTACTGACATTACTGGATTCCAGCTCAAATTATCTGGTTGGCTGTTAATGCCATCAAGGCAAGTAGCAACGGGCAACAAATGCAGGCATGCCAATATCACCCTCATCATAAGAACAAATAAAGAAGGTGCCTCAGCTGAGGAGCCTCTACTGATGAAAACTTAATTTAAAAGGTTATTTAACATTTGGATACAAAATGTAGCTAAAGATATCCTACTATTCGCCATTAAATCTGTGAACCGATTGCCCATAACATTTGAAATCAAAAAGGACCATTGGATCACTTCCAACATCAGAGACACAAGTCCTAGGGTATCCTGTTCTTTTATACCTCTACAAAATTCAAATCCCATCACCTTCTCAAGGGCGATTAGGGATGGGCAACAAATGTTGGCCTTGCCAGTGATGCCCACATCCCAAGAATAAAACCCTCCCAACAAACTTCAAGGGGTAGGTATTCACTCATCCAACCAAACAAGTTTGTCAGCCAAAGCCTCGAGAATTGGAAGAGAGGAAGTAGGTTTCCTCGGGTAAAGAGTCTCCTCCCCTGAAAGCTCTTCGGATAAGGGCAAACTCATTACTGATGCTCTGGTTACCAAATCAGCAGGGATCTCTAATCTAGCATAAAAATGCCTCATGTTTAGTCCAGCGCTTGCTGTCATCAAAAGTATGGAGTGAAAGCTGAAGGTTGAGATGAGAATCAGAGCAAGTAGACATTTCTGCATCCTTGTAAATTGGTATAGATTGTTACTAGTGCTTTTATTGAAGAACAATCCTGTGAACAGCTTTACTGATTCTATCTGATTCAGAGTTTTACACAGAGGAATGGATTAAGTAAGCTTCGCT
This sequence comes from Heterodontus francisci, assembly GCF_036365525.1. Taxonomy (NCBI): domain Eukaryota; kingdom Metazoa; phylum Chordata; class Chondrichthyes; order Heterodontiformes; family Heterodontidae; genus Heterodontus; species Heterodontus francisci. Next base: position 64,477,858 of record NC_090395.1, on the reverse strand, counting down.
AATGTACATCCCACATGGATGGTAAAACGGTTATCAATGTGATCATATAGGTTTTGTATCCATAGTTAGGGGCAAAATCCTCAAATCAGCACCAAGCCTCTTAAGCTCTTGTTCCATCAATATTTTAATAAAATTGGAAGTTACAATAACCGAACATGCACCTCCCACAACCATACCGAACAAAAATGCCCAATGGAGCCTCCCTCAAAATGCTTTTGATGCAATCACGCATGTCGCTTGATAAATGCCTCAGTGAGACTGAATTGCGACGCAAATCATTTTATGATTCAACCTCTTCCATTAGAAACATTTTTTGGGGGGATTTTAAGCAGTGGTACAACACAGAAACTAGGCCAAATGGCCCACTGAGGCTGTAATAATACTTTTCTTTGAGCCACCTACTCTAATCCTTTCCAGCTTGCTCTCTACTGCCTTCACTTTTCCAGTGCTTCAACAACACTTTTTGGTGGAAAATTTCAATTCTAACTCTTTCAATTCTTTGTGATTATTTCACATCTTTACCCTCCCATTAGTGTCTCTCTGACCTAGTGAAAACAACCTTCATAAGTCTTCATAAATTTGAAGACTTCCATCAGATTACCCCCTTAACATTCTCAAGCGGCACTTCATAACTATAACCTCACATCCTAGTAAATCTATTGTGCAACCTATTCCTTTTATATCTTTCCTATTACAGGGTTCCCAAAACATACTTAACTAAAATAGTCTTCCATGCAGTTCAGACAGAACAAGTAAATTGAGTGATCAGATTCCAAAAAGGTCATGTGCTTCCAACCAGATGCAGTACTTTCAAATAGGAATGCCGTTGCCAGTGAACAAATTGAAGATTTTAGGAATTTAAGTAACAAATAAGCTAAAAGTTAACTTTCCATGAGTGCTTGTAAACAATAAGCTGGCCATTTTTTTGCCTTTGGGAAATTTCCTGAACTTTTGCTTTCAAAGATCAACAGAGTCCAGGTCAAGAATATTCAGCTAACATATATGGCTCTGAAATATTAACCAGCCAGATTCATAAAGAAAGGATAAACCACCACATTTATTTTAGCCACCTCTAACTGTACCCCCAGAACTACTTAAACTGCACAAACGAAGCTATATGGACTTCAGGTAAAAAGTGTTTTCAAATGCTTGTTCTCCAGTATCCAGCAACAAATCTGTACTCTTCCTTACAATCAGGTCCTTTAACCATATAACGGACACAGAAACAAAAATAAATTAATACTTGAAATTATCCTCTGTTCACTTTTCATGATGACCAAGTTTAAAACAAAAATTGTCTCAAGTCAGCTTACATTGACAAACAAGACATATTTAAAACACATGGTTTGATGAACATCTTAAGACTGAAAAAAGATAATCGACATAACACTATGCTCACAGAAAAGCAGCTAAAATTACTGAGCACTTAGACAACAGTTAACACAAATAAGCACACGTTATACCATCCAATTAAACAAGCAACTATTTACCTCACCAGCAGCAAACTGCTGCATATAAAGGCTTAGAAACCCACTACAATAGGTTTGTCATGCAAGTTTTCCCTGGCTGGCTTGTGATACCTTAATCCAATCATTGGGGAATATATAGAAGCAGAAAATAGTGTGCAATATTTCTATTCTCCAGGTACCATGGAAACCACTTCATGTGCAGGACTGGCGGCATAACATTGGGACTCTGGCAGTATCTTGGAACTATTTATTGACTTTGTTTTGCAACATAACTACACAGCATTACTTACATCCAGAATGATTGAGAGTTTCCAAAACAGAATATAGGATTACATACAAATAAAACAGGATTCATTTCTAGTAAAATGGCTCCAACTTAATTTCATATCAAGTAATTTAGACTCTAATTTCCCAACATATTACATAAACACCAGCCTACAATTACATGAACTATTCAGGATTTTGTTCCCACCTCAAAAACATAAAATTACTGTGCTATTGCATTTGACTTCATTCGATTTACCATATCTATGCTGTACAATTTATTAAATGCAACCTTGCCTTCAAAAGAAATATTAATCGTAGTTCTAAATTATAATCCGAATATATGATAGCGAGATATATTCATTTCAATGATGACGCTTAACATTGTAATACATAAGTAAGCCAGAGGGTCAGGTAATTTAATGAAATTTGTTTTCCCTGCTGCTCCCAGTCATCTTCCCTTCTATTGCCTGTTTCAGTCCCACAGGAGTACTCTCTCATCCAAGCATCCATTCTTCATAAGACTAGAAGATCAATAACATTTTTAAACCTATGGAAGGACCAACGGCTAAGCTCAGTCCTACTTTCACACTGACTAATTTTTCCTCCAAGCACCTGACGGCCAATGATCGGCTAACTCAGAGACAAGGGAGTTCCTGGTCTGAGATGCATAGCATCACCCCTCAGATATTATAATAATCACTAGAGGGCAATATTACACTCTTTCCATTCAACTAGCAGGCACAATTACAATCTTACCATGCACAGAAATGCGCTTGAAGCCTTCTAAAGGCACAGATCAAATCACTCACTTTCCTGAATAGCCTCTTCATCTTCTTCATGCTCTTCTTCACTCCCTCCATCATCCAGCAGGATTTCTCTCTGTTTGCTTGCAGCTTTAGACGCAGCTTGCCTTTTCTGACGACCATCTTTGTGGCCCTTTTCATCTTCACTCTCATCATCCCCTGCTAAATGATGCAAAGAGACACTGGATTTAATTTTAAAATCACTTAAATCCACAGTGCTAATACTGGCAGACATTACAGACACTTGTAACGCTTAGTGTATTGACACCTTTCTGAAGTAGTGATGGTAACCTCACTCAAATGCCATAGGGATGGTTGGAGGACATGGAAACAAAAATTACACCAATTCAACTGGGAGCACTACACCGAAGTTGGGTCATATAAGTAAGGCAGAGTAAAAGGACCTTTCCTCTGCAGTTAGCTATGTTCTACATGACCTGATGTTGGCACGGCTGACAACCATCTCTCAGACAGGCAAACTGCGTGTTTTTGCATCATGGTACACACCATGTAGTGATTTCTGCACACCCTATATTTTCTAACAGGTTATGAAGGTCATGCCGCAAGGTTGTGGCGATCAATTGCAGCACATCTACCACCACAGGTAAAGACCAGAAGCATCAGGCAGCTTATATCTTGTGGCTGTTAGGCACATGATTGAAGCACATCACCATAATCCTTTAGTGGCATTGACCATTTGAAGTCATAAATTTCAGCATCATTGGCACTGTAATATAAAGATGTCATCAGCAGTGTAGTTATGGAGAAATGAAACTGGTCGAAATGCAAACAACAAATTTACAAATCTGATACCGTCAGTTTCTCAAGTGGCTGTATCCATCAGATAGCATATTGTATGCGCCAGTGCAAACACTCGTGGGCCAATTGCAAACAAAAATTGATTTTAAATGAGCATGCTGTTTCTGTGGCCAGAATAAATTTTAAAAATTGATTGGAACAAATGAATCACATTTACAGGATTGTTATAATTTGTGATATTGATAGACCTTCATCCCATTTGTCAATCATGGTAATGTTCTGAACTTGGCTATCACAAAAAAGGCAGGCATTGAAAACAGAGGGTCTGTGGGACATTAGGACAATAACATTTAATGCCTAGAGTACTGACATTTAAAAAAATACTTCAAACCATCCACTACAATGTTCTCTTGTACAGCTTTTCCAGACAACTCAACAAGAATCGTTAAAAGAAACCAATGCATCAAGTTGTTCTAGGCTCCACAAAGTCTCCATTCTTGATCATCTCTCAATACATTCTCAGGCACATTATTTACTCATGTGTTCCACCATTTAGTTTCCAAAAGAGTAAAAATCAAACGCAGCATTAAAGGCAGATTTTACAACTGTTTTAAGAAAGTGAGGCATATTTTTCCAGAGATAAATGGGTTTTGATAACTTCTACTTTACAGAGCACTCTTCAAAAGTAGCATCTAGATCTTAGCACCAGCTCCCTCATATCTTTGTACGTTTGCTCAGTTTCAATTTTGAGTTTATCCTCTGCTCAAATCATTTTCCAGAGATAAGCGCTTTGTCACCAGGTGGTTTCACATTGATCGGTCGAGGGAATCTATGAACTCTGTTGAATTAAACCAATTGAGATCTTAAATCCCACAAAAGTTTACTGGTTAAAAGGTTTGAGTTCAGGAAAGAAAACCACACATCTGGTCCTAGCTTCCCAAGTGGTTTAGAAAGGCATGGCAAACACAGGAAATTACCAGACTACAAAATGCTGATTGCTGGAAACCAGATAAAATAAAACTTCAGGATAAAGCTGCCTCATCAGTAAAGGCCACTTAAGTCAGATAATCAAAAGCAAGGAGGGAAAATATCTAGGCAAAGAAGCATTAGGTTTCATGCAGAAACATCAAAGATGGAGAGAGCCAGCCATCACAGTGAACATTAAAAAAAATTACTTGTTGAAATAATCACTAATGCGTCTCACGTGCCACTGAGATAGTTTGAGATATGGAGCATAATCACCATGTTTAGTTGGTGAGGTGGAGCGGTGTTCAACTCAACTTGTCCCTTTAACGCCAGTGCATAGAGGAGCTCTAAACAAGCAGATAATGTGGTAAATTAAAGGCTATTTGCGGAATTAGCTTTAAATTGGCAGCTCTCTTCAATCCCCTTCCCCCCACCCCTTGCACAACCACGCCCAACACCTCCCCGGGGTGGAAACCAGGTCATGGATGTCACGCTGCAATTCCATTGCAACTCTTTGAAACAGACAGACTGAAAACTTGTGTATTTATAAAATCACTGAGATCCTCTAATTAGTAATGTGCGTTAGCAATTGGGACTTATAGATTACATATTGGAAGCAAAAAGAGAAGAAATATCCTAAAAATGGTAAGATTTTAAATAAAGCACAAGTACCTTGGTATACACATATACAGGTCATTTAAAAAAGGTAACAGCGCAAGTAAATAAGGCCATAAAAAGGCAATTATGATATGGCTTTTGCTTGTCAAAAGTGTAAATAGAGGGCACACATTTAAAATAAATCAAAAATATTGAGGCGTTCAAACAACTTTCATTAAACAGAGGATGGTCTGATTGTGGAATTCTTCTTCTTAAACCAGCACTGAAGCTGAATATGCAAATTCTCTATAAAGGAAACTGAAATATTTACTGAACAAGAGGAATATTAAAACTTACAGGGACCAAGCAGCACAGGGGGATTGGACTGGCACGCTCACAATTGGGAAAATATCATCGCAAACACGAAGGATGAAGTTTGTGCTGTTAAAATTGTCAGAAGATAATACACAATCCAAAGTAGTAACAGAAATATCCCCAAAAAAGGCTTTATGCAAATAAAACAAATCAACTGAAAACATTCCCCATACAGGTGAACTTACTGGCCAACAGAAGCAGCAGTGCAGAGACAAGAGTGTGTGCAAAAGCATAAATGATTCTATTCCATTCTGAAAATGAAACCCATTAATATCCTTCAAATCTTCAGCATATTTTGTTCCGGCTGCCAGTCACTTCAATTTCCGACAGAACTGAAGTGCACACGAGTGTGGAAGAAAATGAGAGAACTTACATTTATATAGCACTTTTAATGTAATAAAATGTCACAAGTCGATTTACAGCACACTAGAATAAAATATGACACAGCCACTTAAGGAGATATTAGAGCAGATGGCCAGAGTTAGGATTTAAGGAATGTTTTAAAGGAGGAAATGAGGTAGAGAAATGGAGAGGTGTAAAGAGGGAATTCCAGAGCTGAGGGCCGACACAGCTGAAGGCATAGCCACCAGTGATGGAGTGATTAAAATTGGGGATGCTCAAGAAGCCAGAATTAGTACAGATACCTCAGCGGGCTGTGGGGCTGGAGGAGAATACAGGGATAGTGAGAGGCGAGGCCATGGAGAGTTTTGAAATCAAGATGTGGCTTGACAGGGAGCCAATGTAGATCAGCGACACAGGGGTGATAGGTGAGCAGGATATGGTGCAAGTTTTGACACAGGCAGCAGAGTTTTGAATGGTCTCAAGTTTATGGAAGGTAGAATGTGAGAGACCAGCCAGGAGTGCATGGAATAGTCAAGTCCAGAGGTAACAAAGGCATGTTTCAGGGTTTTAGCAGGGGCAAAATGTTATGGAGATGGAAAAAGGCAATCAGTGACGGCATGAATGTGGTTGGAAACTCATCTCGGCGTCAAATATGACACAAAGGTTGAGAACAGTCTGGTTTAGTGTGTCTCAGATTCCAGGGCAAGGGATGGAGTCGTAGTTAGGGAATGGAGTTTGGCTTCCCAATAGGTAATAGGAGGAAATTTCTGCTCATCTAGTACTAGATGTTGGATAAGCAGTCTGATAATTTAACAACAGTGAAGGAGTCGACAGAGATGGTGGGAAGGTAGAGTTATGTGTCAGCAGCATGCATGTGAAAACAAACACTGTGCTTTTGGATGATGTCACCGAGCAGTAGCATGTATTAAGAAATAGCAGGGGACAAGGCTAGATCCTTGTGTGACAACAGAGTTAACAGTGTGGGAGCAGATAGTGAAGCCACTGCAAGTGATACTCCGACTATGATTAGATAAATAAGAATGGAATTTGTCAAGTGCAGTCCCACCCAGTTGGACGACAGTAGAGAGGCGTTGGAGGAGGATGGTGTGATCAATCCTGTCAAAGGCTGCAGACAAGCCAAGTAAGACGAAGATATCGTTTACCTTTTAACCGTCACATAGGATGTAATTTGTGACTCTGACAAGAGCTATTCTGGTATTGCGGTAGGGGTGGAAACCATATTGGAGAGATTCAAAAAGAGGAGTTATAGAAAAGATGGGCACAGATTTAAGAGACAACACGTTCTAGGACTTTGGATAGGAAAGGTAGATTGAAGATGGAGCAGTAGTTTGCTAGGGCAGTGGAGTGAAAGATGGTTTTTTTGAAAGGGGTGAAGATGGCAGATTTAAAGGAGAGAGGGAAAACACCTTTAGAGAGAGACCGTTAACAGTATCGGTTAACATAGGGAGCCAGAGATGGGTCTTATGGTCAAGATGAGCTTGGAGACGGCATGAGAGAGATACTGGTTAGAGACCCAACCTGCCCCACCATAATTAGAAAGACCAGTGGCCGAAATATGTTTCAAGGAAGCAGCACTTAAGGGGTCAGATGACAACAAATTGTATCAGGCTTGCTCAGTCAATAGCACCACACAACTACTTGACATGTTATTACTTTGTACCATGTTTATAATGAACAAAAATCACCATCGCTGCTGGCCGAAAAATGTCTCCATGCCGTTACACAATTTATCTAAAACTAGGCAGAAGAGCAAGGTGCATGATTTAGCAAAATTAATTCTTAAGAAAACCAGTTTGTGAATAAGTGAAATTATATACACAATTGTCAACAAGGTAAAGAGAATGGATGGGAGAAGCATTTTTAATAAAGGATATATGAAATACATCCATGTGGAGGATATTTGTATTGTTTCACTTTCTTTTCTCTGTAATAAGATCATTTCTAGTCTCCAACCTCTAGAGCCACTCAACCATCAAGTATGGAACCATCAGTGATTTCCTCTTCTTCAGATAATGTACAAGGAATCTCTCTGGTTCTTGATGCTAAGCATCTAAACTCAAAAAAGGTGGGCTTAACATCGAACTTATAAATGGGCCCCACAAATCAAGCATTTACCACCTGCTCCCCAACACTGTTCGCAAGAACGCTTTATATGATTTACTTCCTGGGGTGATAAATAGCAACACACTCTTATACCAGAGGGAGCACAGAGGTTCAATCCTGAATGTTTAAATCATGTTGGAATGCTCCTGTACACCTGCTTTTGTTTTACATCAGCATTTGTGGAAGCTAGGAATGGGTCACCCATCTACCTCTCAGTCACAGATTACCATGAAGAATAGCAACCAACATTTTTCTTATAAACTGTAGCCAGAACAGGAGTAAGAGCACAGCAGCACAACCCCTGGGTTAGGGAAGGAAAAATTTGTCAGGCCCCTGATCCTTAACTTTCTATGTCAATTCCTACTGGAAGAAACCAGGGCAATGCAGGTGAGGGCAACACTAGGCACAGCAGCAATGTCCTCACAGCCAAGTATCCTGCTGCCATTCATTAAGACTCATGCATGAATAAAAGACCACTTGTGTATGACTGACACCTAGTGAGGAAATTAATTCAGCATGACAAATAAAATTGGAGGAAAAAAAAAAGTGAGCAATCCAGATCAGAATTTATTCCCAGTCTGTGCTGAGTTAGCTCATCTCATCTGGGGCAAGATTAGAATGCGACAAGAGGCACTGATACCCAGGATAAGAAGGGTATACAAGATCAGGGTCCCCAAACACTAGCCAGTGATCCCTGCTGGAAGTATGCATCTGGGCATTGGCTAAGGACAGGAAGAGAGACATGAATGAGTGGAGCTATAACCTGGTACAAATGCCAATGCTTTCAGAAGGGGAGAAATGAAAAAGTAATTAGCAGAAATTGGGGTCAGGAGGAAAAAAGAGGTACAAGTGGCTGAAGTGAAAATACAAGCTTTTTTTTTAAATTGCCATTTCTAAAGCTAACAGTGTTCACAGTATATCCCTAATGAAAAGTAAATATTAAAAAAATCACAAGGTAAATAGGAATGAGAAAGTTCATTCTAGCTCATTTGTCCAGAAAGCAGCAAGTCTCCCTCCAATCACACCATCTGTTTCTTAAATACCTGTTTTTATCTCCACCATCTACCCATAAGTCCATTCTAGAGAGAGAGATAGTCATACAGCACTGAAACAGACCCTTCAGCCCACCAAGTCTGTGCCGACCAACAACCACCCATTTATATTAATCCTATATTCCCTACCACATCCCCACCATTCTCCTACCACCTACCTACAACAGGGGCAATTTACAATGGCCAATTTACCTATCAACCTGCAAGTCTTTGGCTGTGGGAGGAAACCGGAGGACCCGGTGGAAACCCACGCAGTCACAGGGAGAACTTGCAAACTCCGCACAGGCAGTACCCAGAACCGAACCCAGATCGCTGGAGCTGTGAGGCTGCGGTGCTAACCACTCCGCCACTCTAAGTGTTGGCAACTATGTGTCAGCAATTGCCTGATGTTAGTCCTAAATTACCCATTCGCTAGATTGAACCCATGGTCTTAGCATTTAATTTAAGTAGTGTTCCAAGTTTACATGTTCCACACCCTACACTGTCATATAAAACCCTGAAGAGTTGTCACCTCCTTTGAAGGTGGAAAATCCCAAGTTTTTCTGGTCTTTCCTCTTAACACAGTTTCCTGCCACAAACAATCAGTCTGGCTGTTCTTCTCACTGACTCCAGGGCCTGAATGACTCTCCTGCGTCTTGATGACTAGAACTAGGCACAACATTGAAAATCTGACCAGAGAACTGTACAGTTTAAACAAGCTCATCTCCTGTGGCATTGCTCAGGCACAAAATCAGAAAGTAGTGTATTTACTTTATTTTATGTATTGTACAATATTCCTACTGTTCGTTGATCATGTGCCGATTTCTAAATTCTATGAAGAATATTGAACAATTCCCTAATTTATATTGATAGTGCAGTGAAGGTTAACAATATATTGTTGCCCAATACCACAGAAATCACAGAGCTTCCTAGGGACCAGAGAGTAGTGATTGTTCAAAGTTGCATTCTCAGCAGTCATAATTACTACTGGCCAATGCTAGTTAGCATTAACATTTAAAACAACATGACGACCACTAGCCAAGAGAGATTGCTCAAAACAGAACACGAATCATTGGAAAAAAAATTTAACAAAGGCTTCTGGATTCACGCCATCAGCAACTCAAAAACCACAAGAGAATTTGCAGCACATTTGCGATGTTTGCCACCATTTTGCCCCAAGCGTTAAAAGAAGCTTCCAAAAAAATCCCTTTGCTTGTTGAGAGCATTTAATTAAAAAGCAGGATCACAAGCATTAAGCTTGTAAGCAGCAGTGTGCTGTACTAGGACATAGGAGTAGTGAGAGATTCCTACAGACTAGCCAAATGAAAACTCAAATTGAAACATTTAGAAAAAAAACTCCACATATGTATATATAAATATAAAAATGGAAGTAGTGCTAGGATCTAGTTACTGGATGATAAATACCACCCCGATGATGTCCCAGGTATACATTTTTAAAAAAAAAACATTTCACAGAAATAAAAACAATTAAAACTCAGTTCTGAAGTGCTCCTTCACACGATGCGTGGGAAGAAAAGCAGATACTATAGCTTAACCACCTCTGCTTCCTAGCACTGGGTCGATTTTCACACACAGTCAACCAAAACGAGTCTTTCTGCAGCTTTTAACATTTATTATAACTGCTTATAATCAAATCTGAACAAATGGAGCCCAGTGCTAGAGTGTGAATGCACTTCTGGAAGGGTGCACTTCTGGAATATTCCAGATTTGATCCTTTGTTTGCGGTGAGTTAATTAATCTCAATCAATAGGAGCATAATAGATTTTGGTGCCAATGGGTTAGGAAGATTGGGATTGAGGGCAAAAAATGAAATCAGAGAGAAACTCCTGTTCAAATCACTATCCATTAACCATTACTAGAGAATGCACACATGGGCACTGGCTGATGACAGCATCAGGCTTCATTGTAATGTCCTTAAATGATCAGTCTGCAACACTCAGTATATGAGCAAATGATTCCTCAGCTAACGTATCGGTACCAGTGGAACCGTACCCAGCACAAGTCATCATCTGCAGAATGGGAGGGCAAGAAAGGACATAAAGTTGAGGGTGTGGTGAGGGGGGAGTGGGGGGAAATGGAGGAAAGAGAAGAACACTGTAAAATTGGAAGATACATACCTGGGACACATCTACAGGTAAGTACTTACCATTCAGGAGTACTTACTATAATTACCTTCTTTAAAATAGAAGCTGTTTGGAGACTGGAGTTATCCTTTAAGCAGCAATTCCAGGAACCCAGAAAGAAGAAAAAAATGCCGCATTGCCAAAAATTATTATACACACACAAAAGTTATGAGTATGAATGATTTTTGTCTTTTGACTAACTTTTTTTGAAAACATTCTATTTAAATACAATTATACTAGGACACCTGTCCTAAAGGACACCCACATGGCCAGCTTCTAATCACCACCTGCAGAAAGTTGATATTCCCACCCAACAGTCACAAAACATTGTCTGAACCAGCAATGTAAAATAAGACCGATAATACAATATAACTCTGGTAAGGTTTTTTCATAAACCAATGAACAGTAAGCTGAATTGACAGCCTGGGACCTGCCCCCAATTACAGCCAACTGTTCCTCTGCATGTTTTCATTACTGTTCAATCACTATGGACTATTACAATTTTGAATAGGAGCTCTGTGCAGCAGTGCAAAGCACAGTAGCACCAGTGTGCACAATTCCAAAACACACAGGATCCCTGCTGAATTATCAAGCCTATATTATATTTTTTATTATATTATATCAAGCCTAGCACTTAAAAGCGTGTGCGCGGGTAAACAAGAAAAAAGTGTTCTTTTGGTTGTTGTCAAGCAGCCCTCTCTAGCAGCTAAAAGTGGCACCGACAAAAACCATGGGAGCTCCACCCTTGCTGTCACTGGTTGATGACCAGGAAATGAAAAGAAAAAGAACTGGACAACACATCAAATTACAGAAACATAATTTTTTTTTTTAAAGTAGCGATCCGTTTTGTTAGTCCTTATGACAGCTTAATGTAGATAACTTTACAGAGTGGAACTGATCTTTCTCCACCACCACCGCTCCCCCCTCCCCCACCAAATTGATAACTCTAGATTTATCTTAAGTTGTTAGAGTGAACCAGAGATAAGAAGGTCCCAGATATTGGATGCGCTGAGGGACAGCTGACAAAAGTTTCACACTCCTAATGAATGCCCAGTGATTCCTGTTATAACTGCACGAGTATGGATGGAGGGCAATGAAAATGTTAAGCTTTGTTGTGGTGAATCCGTGCAGGCTTTTGACCCATGCATGTAGAAGGGAATGGCTAACTAGGCAAAGGTTAAGAGGAACACAAAATTGAACAGTGAAATTGTAGTTCTGATATCAAGTTTTTAAACTGATCCTGATTTTCAGGGTTAAATGTACTGCACCATTGAGTCTTACAGACCACATAGATCCCTTAATTTGTGTGGAGTTTGATGATTTTGGCTAGCATCCTAGGATTAGGTACAGGAATAAAAAGATAAATCAGTGAGGGTTTCTGCTCTTAATAGCTACACGTTAAGCCCCTACTAGAAGGTTCATGTCAAGTGATGGCAAGATTAGGGTTAAAGTCATTCAGGGTAGAGCTTTTGCAATAAACAAATCTGAACCAAGCCTTCAACTAACTAACCTTGCTCTACATACAAGGTTGTATTTTTGTATAATAACCTGTTGCCTGCACAATATAAATAAATTGTACCACAAATCCAGACATTATGGAAAGTGCCTTGTCTTCCACCAAAAGCCTTTGCACACTTTCTTAGCCCAATCTGAACTTCACAAGGACCACAGCACAACCCACCTATGGCCCTTTCCCCAGATTTTTGAGATGTTCTTTTTTGGGCTTTAGTTCCTCCCTCCTGTTGTATTTTCTGGGGAGTTCTCAGTCATCAGCAGCAATACCAATCTCTTTGTTAATACCTATTTCTTGTTCATCTTAAACACAAGATGCAACTTACCTTCAGATACTTTCCTGGGCTTTTTGGGTGTCCTTTTCTCTTTCTTCTCTGCTTTAGTCTTCTTTCCTTTTTTGCCCTTTTTCTTCGAAGCCTCATAATCACTGTCACCATGGTCCAAATCTTCCTCACTCCCCATGTCCTCATCTGAAAGTAAATTACAGAACATTCGTACTAAAGCAAACTGGACTGCTGATCATTTTAGGAACTGCATCTGCAGATGTTTCATGCCAGCCAAGCAGAGAATACTAAATCAGGTAATCTAGCACTGAAACTGAGACAATGTCTTAGCCTTGCTGCTAAATGAGCACAGATTAACGGCGATTATTATTTTTAACAGAAGGTAAAGGAACAGTAAAATTGAAAGCACACTCTCTTCTACATCAATGCTCCGGTCAAAGTTCATAGGCCAGAACAATCCACTACTAGCTGAGCACAATGGCAGGAACAAATCACTTCTAAACTAATCGATCCTAAACTGACAATCCGGCCTGCATCTGTACATCAGCCAATATTCTGTTTCCCCTTGGGCTCTAGGAGGTGCAATACCACTCCCCAATGATACTGCCATTCCAAACCCACCCTTGCTGCAGCCTCTGTCCTATGATGCTAATCTGGAATCAAGGAGGTAGGGAAATTAAAACCCTGCATCTGTTTACCAAGCATTAGTTCATTCCAAGATGTACCACTGTCATTTGTTATTTCAAAATCAGGTTAAGTCATTCAGTACTGTTCGTAATCTGCAAGACCCACGAGGCTTGTAAAATGGTATGAGAAACACACAAAAGGAAAAAAGAACAAATGTGCACCGGCCCACCAATCGTCCACAAAGATAAACTGAAAGACATACAAATATGCACAAAAAATAAAAAGACCGAATGAGGAAAAACATGGAACTTGCATAGAAAACTGCTACTGTAGTGTCCCATTTTGTGACCTTTAACAGTTATAATTCACTTCCATGATTTGCCACTGATCTTAAAACAAAAATAATTGCAGAAACGTGCTGTAAGTTTTACAGTGTTTGAATTTCAAGTTGAGAGGGATGAGAGTTCAGATCTGTAGGTACAAGAAAGCAGTCACCTAGCATAAACTTACCACTAAGTTTTGGCATAGAACGTATTTTGGAAAAAAAGTTATATTCTCTCAATTTCAGATGAAAGTTTTTTTCCCCATTGCTAAATTGTTACAAACTAAAAATTACTACCCACTAGAATTTTGTATTGATGAGGTAAAGCACCCGACAGGAATCATAAAACTGCATTCAGCAATTCGAGTATCAGATGAAAAAGTCGCACTTAATTTTCTCTCTCCTATTGCAAGCTTCTTTAATTTTATTTTTCATTATTTTTCTTCAAATTTCTTCAGTTTTGCTGTTATGAATTATCAGCTAAGGATGACAGACTATCCTAGTTTGGCAATGTTTTTCCGTTGATTGAACACACCTATGTCCCACGATCCAAAGACTTTCTTTCCCCTACAAAAACCCCCATTATCAGCTGATAAAATTCATAACAATGTGTAGGCATATTTGCCTCCAGGAATAATCAAAACCTAGAAATGCAGAGCGATGAGACATACAACTACACTTACATTAGGTTGCTTCCTTCGGTCTGACCTTTAACCTGTACCATACAGTTTAATGTAAACCCACCAGGTGAATGGGATGTCTCCTTCTTGGACAGTGCAATGGCAGCCTTCAGGTCCTTCTCATACAGCTTGTCATCTGATTCCTCACTGTCAAATAAATGAGAGTACACGTCAACATAAAAGATTTATATACACACACTGCACTGATAAATATCAATAGCTGCAACTTTTTCCCAACTTTGACAATGATGCATTGTGCCAACAAAACTGATCTTCAGTTCTGGTAATGAACCCATGATGAATTGGGTTTCTAATTGCCAACACTCAATTAATACTTGTTCATGAAATCCACCAATTCAACTTGAGACAATCTCTTTTGTGGCCATTAAGGTCAAGGATGGACAGCCAACAAGTCAGCCAAGATACTGATACTTTTCATCTGGATTGCTGGAGTCAAATATAAAATGTGCCTCAGAGCACAATCAACATGTTTACCAACAACACTGCTGCCCAATACCAAGAAACCACAAACCAAAGCATACCACTTTCTACTCTTGAAAAGAAATTAAACACAGTCTTCTACACAAAGTCATGCACCCACACAACACAATCCTTCAGAAATGTAACAATTTACGAGATAATCCTTTAAAACCAAAACATGAACACTGAAGGAGTTCCCTTATAGGTTACCTTTCATCGCGTGCATTTTTTGCAGACTTTCGTTTGTTTTTTCCTTCCCTGGGAGATGCTCGTGCTCTCTTAGCTGGAGGGGGTGAATCTCTTCCATAAGCTTCATCTGCAAGTAGAGATTCTAGTTAATTTTGCTATTTTTCCAATTCCTTACATTCACTATAACAGAATGACAGAGTTTACCAAGTTGGGAGAGGAGAAAATCCTATTGATCAAGACATGAAACTGGTAGCCAGTACATTGTAAGCAAGGTCCAGATTCAATTAGTTCCTACCCAAAACGTTATATGACTATGCCATAGAAGCAACCAAATATGGTAATGATATAAAAACAAGAAATGCTGGAAATACTCAGCAGGTCTGGCAGCATCTGTAGAGAGAGAAGCAGAGTTAACATTTCAGGTTAGTGACCCTTCTTCAGAACTGAAGAAGAGTTCTGAAGAAGGGTCACTGACCTGAAACGTTAACTCTGCTTCTCTCTCCAGAGATGCAGCCAGACCTGCTGAGTATTTCCAGCATTTCTTGTTTTTATTTCAGATTTCCAGCATCCACAGTATTTTGCTTTTATTATAATGGTAAAGATGATTGTTGCATTTCTATGCATGTTTCAGAAAGCAGGCTGTGATAACAAACTGCCATTATGAGGCTGCTGGTTGCTTCACTTGCTATCGCAACAACATCCTGGTGTTTAATATTTTTAAAAATAAATGTCTAATGGAGCATGGAGGTGGGAACTGCTACAGATCAGTGTTAGCAGCTGAATTTTATAGAAACTGCTGGTTACACAGAGTTTCAGAAAACACTTCAGAATTATCAGAAAAACAAATAACGGGACTAAGAATGAGAGGTCAGATATGAAGATAAATTAATTTGATGCAGGAGAGAAACAAATGAGAAGAGACAGCGACTGGTACAGAGTTGCAGTCAGTTGCCAGATTAAAGAAGATGAATTGAATCAAACATATGATTCATTTATAGTAATTCATACATGTGAACAAGTTAAACCACAATGAATAGAATCCCAAGATCACTCCAAGGATTATTTTTTTGTGACTGTGCTGCCATTTAATAGAACAGTTTGCAAGCAAGGATTAACAATTACATGCAAATTAGTACATTGTCCCCACACCCTGATCTATTTTCACACTTCAAACCATTCTTCCCTTGATGGCATTGACCCCTGGTTCCACAGGGAGCAAAGCCCTTTGTAACCTCAACAAGTGTTTACACTGGATGTACTAGTCAGGACAGCAAGTACTGGCAGATTATTCAACCACAAGTTATCATAACCATACATGATCCTGTCCTTACAGGACCCACATGCATACACTACCAACGTGTCAGGATAGCAATCAGAATCAAAGATCTGGGCCAATTTTTCACTCCTCACTCATAGATTGGAGGCGAACTGTCCTATTTCAACACAAATCCGGTTGATATCCGCTAACATGGTTAAAAAAAAAATAGGGATTCAACCCGAGAACCTCATGGCTTGTGTGGTCCAATGAGTAATCACGCTAATCCGGATTTTACAATAGGAATAATGGTGAGGCTATCAGCAGTCACCGTTAACATTTATTGCAAATATGCAAACATTAGAACACTGAATTCTGGAAGCTACTGTCTGATTTACCGAGCTCCTTCACAAGCTTCAGAGAGATTTAGTATTAAAATACATGAAGGGTGTGAAGTTGCTGTGCTGTTAGGGTTGGTGCATTCAGGTGTAAATGAATTTATATAATAAGTCATACATACGCACTAGGAGCAGGAGTAGGCCACTCGACCCCTCAAGCCTGCTCCGCCATTCAATAAGATCATGGCTGATCTGATTGTAACCTCAACTCCACATTCCTGCCTACTCCCGACAAGCTTTCACCGCCTTGCTGATCAAGAATCTATCCGCCTTAAAAATATTTAAAGACGCTGCTTCCACTGCCTTTTGAGGAATGGAGTTCCAAAGACTCATAACCCTCAGAAAAAATGTCTTCTCATCTCAGTCTTAAATGGGCAAGCCCTTATTTTTAAATAGCGATCTAGATGCTCTCACAAGTGAAAACATCCTTTCCACATCCACCCTGTCAAGATCCCCCAGGATCTTATGTTTCAATCAAGTCGCCTCTTACGCTTCTAAACTCCAGCAGTTACAAGCCGAGCCTGTCTGACCTTTCCTCATAAGACAACCTGCCAGTTCCAGGTATTAGTCTAGTAAACCTTCTCTGAACTGCTTCCAACACATTTACATCCTTCCTTAAATAAGACCAATAATGTACACAATACTCCAGATGCAGTCTCACCATTGCCCTGCATAACTGAAGCATAACCTCCCTACCTTTGCATTCAATTCCCCTCACAATAAACGATAGCTTTGCTAATTACTTGTTATACCTGCATACTAACCTTTTGTGATTCATGTACTAGGATACCCAGATCCATCTGCATCTCAGAGCTCTGCAATCTCTCACTATTTAAATATGCGTCTTTTTTATTCTTCCTGCCAAAATGGACAATTTCACTTTTTCCCACATTATACACCATTTGCCAGATCTTTGCCCACTCACTTAACCTATTTATATCCCTTTGCAGCCTCCTTATGTCCTCTTCACAACTTACTTTCCTACCTATCTTTGTCTCATCAGCAAATTTAGCAACCATACCTTCAGTCCCTGCCAATACGTTACCCCCTACACCATGAGCTTTTATTTACCTTTGATGTGGCACCCTATCAAATGCCTTCTGGAGATCTAAGTACAGTACTCCTCTTTCTCCACAGCACATGCAACTCCCTCCAAGAACACAAATAAATTGGTTCAACATGATCTTACTTTCACAAAACCATGTTGACTCTGCCTGATTATCTTGAATTTTTCTAAGGCCCTGCTAGAATGTCTTTAATAATAGCTTCTAACATTTTCCCTATGACAGATGTTAAGCGAACAGGCCTCTAGTTTCCTGCTTTCTGTCTTCCTCCCTTTTTGAATAAAGAAGTTACATTCGTCATTTTCCAATCTAATGGAACCTTCCCCAAATCTAGGGAATTTACAAAAATTAAAACCAACACATCAACTATCTCACTAGTCACTTCTTTTAGGACCCTAGGATGAAGTCCATCAGGAGCTGGGGACTTGTCAGCCCCCAGCTCCAACAATTTGCTCTGTATGACTTCCCTGGTGATTGTAATTTTCTTGAGTTCCTCCCTCCCTTCCATTTCCTGATTTATTGCTATTTCTGGGATGTTACTTGTATGTTCTATAGTGAACACCGATGCAAAATACCTGTTCAATTCACCTGCCATCTCCTTACTTTCCCTTATTAATTTCCCAGACCCACTTTCTGAAGGACCAATGCTCACTTTGTCAACTCTTTCCTTTTTTAAAAAAAATATCTATAGAAACTCTTACTCTGTCTTTTTATTACTTATTAGTTTATTAGTCTTAATAACTGCCAAATCACTTTGGATGCTGAAAATGTAATTTTCCAAGTGTGCAGTCTCATTACTTCAAAATTTAATTGTTGATTTTAAATTTTAAAAACTATTTTTTAACCTTTGTCTCTTATCTCCCTCAATTCCATCTTTCTTTCCCTCTATTTCACTTTTTGTACATGATCGTAGTGAATCAAATATTCTAATTTATACCTCCTGGTTTTAATTCTTCACACCTTGGGTGAAGATTCTTTAATCTGATTAGCTGAAGAGACATGCTGCTATTTGCCCTGCTCTCTCTCAGATTACCCTGTAGAGGCACTACGCTGGAAAGGATCTCTAATAACCCCAACTCGTTGCTCAAAAGCTCGCAAGATCTGTGGGCAGCTGTAAGCATAATGAGCGGCACTGCTTCGCCGCTGACTACACAATCCGGGATATTATGTACTACTGTACAGAGCCACTAGTGCGGCTCAAATTAAAAAATCGACACGTAATACAGAACAAAAGTAGTTCAGATGTGAAAACCCATCCAAGTCCGAAGATGTATCGCTGCCTTGAATCACTGCTCTACTTAAAACACTGATCACATGAAAAAAAACTTACCAGAAAAAAAATTTAGATGCATGCACACTAAATCGAACTGTTTAGTAATAAAGTGGATCAAAATAAGCATGCATACGTTTGATCTGTACAGAAGTCTTTAAAACAAAATAGTCGCAACCCAAAACAGCAATGCAGATCAGCACTACAATTCATTTTATATAAATGCACAACCTCAGCTCAGCTCGTATGATATTAAATTGCTGGACAAATGACATACAACTTCTGCATAGAATATTACCAATCCTGTTTTGCCAGTGCCATTTTGAAATCAGGTCTGTCATTAAGCTTCATTCTATTTAGTCTATTTGTACTCCCATTGATGGGAAACCCAGTTAAACTGCATAATTATAATGCAGAAGTTGCTTTATAGACACACATTTGGAATGATGATCGCTTTTGGCTAAACCTGCTAAAAAAATAAGCAGAGTCATATGAATACCACTGGCCAACATAACTTTCTTTTACATCAGTACATAGTTGGATACTACAAGGATCCTTGGTAGTACTCACACCGGTCAGAGGTTTGTGGGTTAAAGTCCAGTAACTTGAGCACATAACCTAGTCTCACATTTCAGTGCAGTCGTGAGGGAGTGCTGCATTGTCACAGGTGATATTTTTCAGATGAAATGGTAAATTACCTGCTCAGGTGTTACATAAATAAAAGCACAAGCCACTGTTCAGAGAAGAGCAGGGGAGGTCTTCAGATATCCTGAAGATTTATTCCTCAACTAAGACTAAAATTTAGATCATTTATCATGTGGCGGTTTCTGGAACTTACTGTATGCAAATTAGCTACCATGTTTGACTACTACAGCTTTTACGCCACTTTAGGGTGTCCAGAGGATATGAAAGGCATTAAATAAAATTAAAAATAAAGTCCTGTTTTCAATAGGTTACATGGGAATTGTATGCTGCAGAGCTTTAGTCTGCTCTTCCATAATTTGTCAAGGTATGTGTGTGGCACCAATGAACAAGTTAACAGGATAAACTAACTTCTTGCCATACAAAGATTGTGGGCACATATTTGCTTTTTAAAAACCCATGTTAATTACTACAAAAGGTCAAGTTCACAGAATCAAGATCAACTTATCGTGGTAGGCATTTGCATTCTTTGATCCTCAGCTTCCAATGGGCAATCTCAGTTACAGTTCTTTTTTTAAAAAACTCAGTCCAGTGAGGGCCGTTTGTATATTCACTGTCTAATGTGAAGTTATGCCATACAAACCAAGATGCTCAGGTTCTACTCCCTGTCTCTATAATTGCAGCAGAAGGGAAGGGTAGTAAAAGCATCATGCATTTGTCATTGGGTTGGGAAGGAGGCAGGGGGAAAAAGAGAAGGGAAAAGGAAAACAAAACAAAATAGTAAGAATCCTGCCCTGGAAAAATGGATAAATAGACGTCAAATGAAAACAGGTCAGTGCTTAGCTGTGACATTTCCCAATTTTATCTTGTCCATGAGACCTTATTCCCAAACTACTAACTACCCAACTTTTCTTTCAAGCCTCCACGTTATCTGAACGTGTTAACTATGCTCTTTCCTCAGGCACTGCCCCTTTGCCTTTGAATCTGCCATCACCCCTCTCCTCAAAAAACCCACTCCTGACTTGTCATTGCAAGCTACCACCCCATCTTCAAACTCTTTGACCCTACCAAAGTTCCAATTTTTAAAGACATTCTTGCATGGGATGTGGGTGTCACTGGCAAGGCCAGCATTTGTTGCCCATCCCAACCGAATGGTTTGCTGGGCCATTTCAGAGGGCAGTTTAAGAGTCAACCACATTGCTGTGGGTCTGCAGCCACATGTAGACCAGACCAGGTAAAAATGGCAGATTTCCTTCCCTAAAAGGATATCAATGAAGTGGATGGGTTTTCCCTCCACCATAAGGTCAGAAGTGGGGATGTTTGCTGATGATTGTACAATGTTTAGCACTGTTCGTGCCTCCTCAGATACTGAAGCAACCAGTGTCCAGATGCAGCAATACCTGGAAAACATCCAGGCTTGGGCTGATAAGAGACAAGTAACATTCACACCAAACAAGTGCCAGACAATGACCATCTCAAACAAGAGAGAATCTAACCATCTCCCCTTGATGTTCAACAGCATTACCATTGTTGAAACCCCACTATCAACATCCTGGGGGTCACCATTGACCAGAAACTGGACCAGCCACATAAATGCTGTGGTTACAAGAACAGGTCAGAGTCTGAGAATTCTGCAGTGAGTAACTCACCTCCTGTCTCCCCAATGCCTGTCCACCATCTACAAGGCACAAGTCAGGAGTGTGATGGAATACTCTCCACTTGCCTGGAATGGTGCAGCTCCGACAACACTCAAGAAGCTTGA
Source organism: Heterodontus francisci (assembly GCF_036365525.1). Taxonomy (NCBI): domain Eukaryota; kingdom Metazoa; phylum Chordata; class Chondrichthyes; order Heterodontiformes; family Heterodontidae; genus Heterodontus; species Heterodontus francisci. The sequence goes on along the minus strand of NC_090395.1, from coordinate 64,456,496 downwards.
CACCATCCAGGACAAAGCAGCTTACTTGATTGGCACCCCATCCACTACGTTCAACATTCATTCCCTCCACCAATGCAGTGACAGCAGTGTGTACCATATACAAGACGCAATGCACCAAGGCTCCCTTGACAGACAGTACCTTCCAAACCCACGACCTCTACCACTTACAAGGACAAGGGCAGCAGATGCATGGGAATACTACCACATTCAAGTTCCCCTCCAAGCCACACACCATCCTGACTTGGAACTATATCGCCATTCCTTCACTGTCACCGGGTCGAAATCCTGGAACTCCCTTCCAAACAGCACTGTTGGTGTACCTACACTCCAAGGACTGCAGCAGTTTAAGAAGGCAGCTCACCACTATCTCAAGGGCAATTAGGGATGGGCAATAAATGCTGGCCTAGCCAGCAATGCCCACATCCCCCGAACGAATAAAGAATGACAAGCGACAATGGTTTCATGGTCACCATTACTAAGACATTCCAGATTTATTAACAGAATTTAAATTCCACCAACTGCCACCCGTGTTCCCAGAGCATTAGCCTGGGTCTCTATTGCTAGTCCAATTAAATAAGAAATAGGAGCAGAAATAGGCCATTCAGCCCCTCTAGCCTGCTCGGCCATTTAATAAGATTAAGGCTGATCTGACTGTGGCCTTAACTTCACTTTTCTGCCTGCCCCCATAACCCTTCACTCCCTTGTAGATCAAAAATCTGAATATATTCAAAGCGGAGTTAGACAATGACCCAGCCTCCACTGCTCTCTGGGGAAGAGAATTCCAAATATTAATGACCCTCAGAAAAAATTCCTCCTCATCTTAAATGGGAGACTCCTTACCACTACCTCCCCCATCTTTGTGTCCATCTTTCCCATAATTCCATGTTTGAATCCCTCTAATCAGATTTCCAACCCTGTCACAGTGCCGAATTGGCCTAATCAAAGTCACAAATGTGTTCCTATGACTGTGACTACCCCTCCTCATCATTCTCAACCTATCTGCAGCCACTGACACAGTTGACCAAACCATCCTCCTGTAACACCTCTCCTCCATCAACTAGATAGGTAGGGCTGCCCTCGCCCGATTCCATTCTTATTCCTCCAGTCATAGCTATAGAATCACCTGCAATGGCTTCTCTTCCCACTCCCGCACCATTACCTCTGGAGTCTTCCAATGATCTGTCTTTTACCCAATCCTATTTCTCACTTACATGCTGCCCCTTGACAGCATCATCTGAAAACAGATCAGGTTTCGCATATGCGCTGACGACAGCCACCTCTACTTCTTCACCATCAGTCCGACTCCTCTATTGTCTTTTTAATTATTTGTTCATGGGATTTGGGCGTCGCTGGCTAAGCCAGCATTTATTGCCCATCACTAATTGCCCTTGAGGTGATGGTGCTGAGCTGCCTTCTTGAACCACTGCAGTTCTTGGGGTGTAGGTACACCAAAGGTGCGGTTAGGAAGGGAGTTCTAGGATTTTGACCCAGCGACACTGGAGGAACGGCGATATAGTTCCAAGTCAGGATGGTGTGTGGCTTGGAGGGGATCTTGAAGGTGGTGGTGTTCCGATGCATCTGCTGCCCTTGTCCTTCTAGGTGGGAGAGGTTGTGGGTTTGGAAGGTGCTGTCTAAGGAGCCTTGGTGAGTTGCTGCAGTGCATCTTGTACATGGTACTCATTGCTGCCACTGTGCGTCAATGGTGAAGGGAATGAACGTTGAAGATAGTGAATAGGGTGTCAATCAAGCGGGCTGCTTTGTCCTGGATGGTGTCGAGCTTCTTGAGTGCTGCTGGAGCTGATCCAGGCAAATGGAGAGTATTCCGTCATACTCCTGACTTGTGCCTTGTAGATGATGGACAGGCATTAGGGTGTCAGGTGAGTTACATACCGTAGAATTCCAAGCCTCTGACCTGCTCAGTATTTATGTGGCTGCTCCAGTTCAGTTTTTGGTCAATGGTAACCCCCAGAGTGTTGCCACATTTTTTGTATGACTTCAAGTACTGCATGAGCAGAAATATGCACCTCACTAAATATTGGGGAAACCAAAGGCATGGTCTTCAGTCCCCACCTCAAACTATGTTCCATAGCGAATTCCAAACCTTCTCCCTGGCCACAGTCTGAGACCAAACCAAACCACTTGCAACCTTGGTGTCGTCTTTGACCAAGAGATGCATATCCAACCACATAACCACTTCATCACCAAGAATGCCTACTTCCACCTCCGTAGCATTGCCCATCTCAGCTCCTGCCTCCACTCATCTGCTGAAACCCACATCCACGCTGTTGTAACTTGACTATACCACCGCTCTCCTGGTCGGCCTCCCCCCTTCCATAAACTCGAGTTCATCCAAAACACTGCTGCCCATAGTCAGTACCATGAAAACATACAATATGAATTAGTGGCTTCAAGAAATTAGGAGTGATTCTTTTTAAAAATTCACATGATACCCCTGTTCACCCATCACCCCTGTGCTCAATGACTTACATTGGATTCCTGTCTGGCAACACCTCAATTTTAAAATTCTCAGCCTTGTTTTAAAATCCCTCATGGCTTCATCCTCCCTATCTTGGTAACCCTTTCCCAGAATTCCACGCCTCCAATTCAGACCTCCAGCACATTCCCCGATTTATTCGTTCCATCATTGGCAGCAGTGCCCTCAGCAGCCCAATCCCTATGCTCTGCAATTACCTACCTAAACCACTCCATCTCTCTCCAGTGCTCCGTCTTCCATTAAGATACTCCTTAAAACCTACCTCTTTGACCAAGCTTTTGGTCATTTGTCCTAATATCAACTTATGTGGTTCGGTATCAAATTTTGTTTGATAATGCTCCTGTGAAACTTCCTTGATCTAACTACATTAAAAAGTACTACATAAATGCAAGTGCGGTTTTTGAGTAGATGGTGCCATGGAAGTATACATTATGAATTTGCGGCCTCAAGGAATTGTTTTCTTTTAATTCACAAGACAAGCTACTTCAAATTACCTGATGTCATGCATAGTACATACCATCAGAGTCTTCAAACTGTGAGTAGTCAATGACCTTCCTATTCCTAAGAAAAATAATGGAAAATAGTTAATTGTGCTTTATAATGCTCGTGAAGCGCTGTGGGATGTTTTATCACATTAAAGATGCTAGATAAATACAAGTTGTTGTTGTAGTTACTGTAAATCCACTTACTACCAGGCTAGAATTGTGGAGAAATTTTAAGATTAAAGTTACATTTTGAAATTACCTTAATAATTGCCCAAACTGCCACTAATTCAAAGAAAACAATAACTATAGATTTTTGCAAAGATCCAGTTCTGGTACTCTCATACCACCTAGCTCTCTGTTGCACAATATTTATGTAGATTGTGTGCTCCTTGGATCTTTACTGGCATGCTGAATTATAACAATTCTAGCCATTTGGAATGTCCAAAAATATGACCTGACAGATAAATGCAAAAGCAAAAACCTGCAGATGCTGGAAATCTGAAATAACTGAAAAGTCCCAGTTCAGATGAAAGATCATCAACCTGAAACATTAACTCCGTTTCTCTCTCCACAGATGCTGACTGACCTGTTGAGTGTTTCCCGCACTGTTATTATTACCTAAAAAGATTATCCTGTCAAAAATAGAAACGATACTGGTAGATTTAAAGTAACACTGATGGCTCCTTTTTGAGGGGGGAAAAGTGTTTTCCGTCTGTATTCTGAACCATCTTGAAAATGAATACATCTGGAACTATGGCTGCACATTCTATCCTTTCTCTCCAAACACACCCTTTGCTCATTTCCAGTCAGCCATAGAACTCAAGCCCAAAGAGGCAGACTACAGGTAGAAATTTAATTTACTTTAAATAAAACAAAAATCTGCCACGATACTCCTCAGGTGCCTTTAGTGCCATCACTGGACTTAAAAGTCTTAAGTTTCCTATTTACTTCACAAGGAATTCAGAACAGTATTTGGAATGCAGTCACAGCATGAGCCCATTTGTTCCTCCAACTTCCCAGAAACCACATGTCTTTTATAAAGACACAATTCAAAATGGAGACCCAGATGCTGACTCTGCTTAATAAATCTTACTGGAATCAAATTGTCAAAAAAACCCCACAAATGTTATTTCAATTATACACTGCCATGCATATGCAAGGTTTAGATCAACTTGGAATAAAACATAGAATGGGATCAAATCCCTTAATTGAACCTAAACGATTGAATCCAAATGCAATTTAAAATTGGATTTCATTAGGTTTAGCATTCTGGTCAATTGAGAGCACAAACGGTTGCATAATACCAATCAAAATAGTGGGAAGAGGGCTTGATGATTTTAATCCAGGGATGAAAATGAACACTGCAAAAATATATTTTGGCCAAAAGAAAACACACACATACACCAACACGCATTTTAAGGAAATTATTACATCGCGCAAACAAAAAAAAGAGGGGAGGCGTTCGCCTTTTGAGGCGCAGACCCGCTTTAAGAAACAAATACCTGGGAGAAATTAAAGAAATTCGCACGGTATCTCCCACTCAAACATCAATTAAAATGCTGCACATACGAACCTGACAGGTCTCGACATCTCTTCGGCGGGAACGCGAGGATTTTCGAAGAATGAAACCAGAGAATATATTTCCCCCCGTTTTCTTTTTTTTAAAAAAAATCGTTAAATAAAAAAAAACACCCCAAAAAAATTCGCAGGCCTCAGGCTTCAACGCACGGACGGGCACCCAATGGCAACCCCCCTTTTTCTAATATATCATATATAAAAGAAAATAAAAACGGAAATAAGGGAAACTAAATCCCGCGTTTGTAAAGTCGCACGTCCGAACCTGATTTTTTTTTATATGTATATTAAAACACTAGGAGTAAATGTGATTGAATTCCCTCAGTAATGGCAATGGGCAACTGGAGATAAAAGAGCAAAATACTTCCAGGGCAATCTAACTCGCTGGCCCCCACAGCTGCCCCTCCCCCACTCCCCTCCACAGCACCGCCCCTTTACCACCGGATTGGACGACGCGGCACCATCTGCCTTCCAGTTGGCGCGTTTGAAAAACAACCTGCCCCCTCATTGGTCCGCCTCCCTGTCCATCACCCCTCCTCCGGGGGAGGGGCGGGGTATAGGCAAGCACGTTCGGTTGCGCCCTGACGTCGCGCAACCGACCAAAAAAACCCGCCCTCGCCAGCGAAGCGCCATTTCGGATCGGCTGATTCTGTGTGTGCGTGATTTTGGGAAGATGTGAACAACCAGCAGCCTGAAGCGGCAGGAAGCTGGGTGACTCACTCGGATTATCGTTTTTAACGCTCTGTGATCTTTTATTTTCTCGAATAACAGCGTTTCAAACGTGAATCTGTAATTTCTCAGCGGCAGATTCGCCACGCGCCCTTATGTTGTGATTTACAATCAAACATTCAATCGGATCGCAAATTGCATGATTTCTCTTCGCAAATCGTGCAAATGAAAATTTAAATTCTTGCAGTTTTTTTCATCGCAGCCCCAGCAGAATCATCAAAATTTGGCGGCAAAACCCTGCCACCACCATCTTGCTGTGCAAAGGACAGGAAGGGTTCCTGCCCCTGAAATTTAAAGCGTGTCTGCCTACCCTCCAGCCATGTTATAAACCATGCAGTTTTACCTAAAATACATCCAGACTTTGCCACATTTTGCCTTTTTTTTTTAAACTTTGTACTATTCAATTTAAAATAATCCAACCATTTGCACTGCCCAATTTGGCTGGCTCATTGCCATTACCGCCGTTGCCAATCTGTTCCATCTATGACAGGTGGTTTCGCGATCTGACTGCAGATTGCACCGAGTCAGTACTTGGTTGGGCTGCCAGGGCAATCCTGGAGGGTTGGCAACCCCAGTAGTTTGGGGGTAGAGTCAGTTATGGCTCAGTAGTGGCACTCTTCAGTCAGAAGGTTGTGGGTTCAAGTTCATAAACTAAAAGACTCAAAAAAAAATCAAAGCTGGCATTACTGAGGGAATGCTGCACCATAGGAGGTGCTGTCTTTTGGATGAGATGTTAAACTGAGGCCCCGACTGCCCTCTCAGGTGGATGTGAAGATCCCATGGCACCATGCCAAAGTAGAGCAGGGGTATTTTAACTTTTATTTCTCAATCAACATCAATAAAAAAAAATTATCTGGTCATTATCACATTAAGCTTGCTGTGCTCAAGTTTGCTGCCACCTTTCCAACAATACAACAGTGACTATGTTTCAAAAGTACTGCATTAGGTGTAAAGCGCTACATAATTCAAAGAACTAAAATGTTAACTCAATGTTTCGCTCTCCACAGATGCTGCCATACCTGCCGTGTATTTCCAGCACTTTCTGTTTTTATTTCAAATTTCCAGCATCGGCAGTATATTGCTTTTATCTTTATTTCTTGATATTGGTAACTGGGTTATGGGAGTTTTTGTTCACAATTTTGGCCAGTCCATGTTCCTCATTTATCTAGGGTTATCTTCTTTTACCAAGTCAAAAACCTGATGGAGGCAGAATAGGAGTAGCGCAAGGGATAAGATTAATGCCTTTAATTTTGATTGCTTTAACCCCTTTTTAAATGAAATTTCTGAACACCACTCAAATACTAAATTCAGTATTCTTGACTTTTGCAGAAAGCTTAGTGCATTTGCTAGTCAAAAAAAGAGAAAGTATATACACAAAGGGATTTCTGCAAATTCCAGGGTGTTATAATTAAGATGATGCATTAAAACTTTTAAAATTAACTATTTAAGGATTTGAATACAAGATTTGGCTTTCAGATCAGATTGTCAAAGTGAGAAAATCTCATCAGGAATCTCTAATTTTCCACGTAAGCATTAACATTTCATTATGTGGATATGCCAACATATATTTGGTGCACACAGACAGATGCCATATGATCCCTAGTCAGTCACACAACTCTAACCATTCCTCGCATTCTGAACTTAAGTGTATTTTAAATGTGTGTTGCAAACTATTAAACCTCAGGTTGACCACAGACCAAAAGTTTTCAGGTCATCCACAATTTAAAATTAAGAAAACAAAGTCACTGTAATAAAATCTTACAAGACAGTTTCAAATCAGATGTGGGTTCAAATGTTAATGTATATATACTGATCTGGTTTACAGTTATACAGCAGTTGGTATCAGTATGCAACCTGACAAATCTTCTATATTAGCACCCGCGCATTGAAAAAAATCTAAAATTACATTACCTCTAAAACCTAAACGGGTGGCACAATGGTTAGCACCGCAGCCTCACAGCTCCAGCGACCCGGGTTCGGTTCTGGGTACTGCCTCTGTGGAGTTTGCACGTTCTCCCTGTGACTGTGGGTTTCCGCCGGTGCTCCGGTTTCCTCCCACAGCCAAAGACTTGCAGGTTGATAGGTAAATTGGCCATTGTAAATTGCCCCGAGTGTAGGTAGATGGTAGGAGAATTGAGGGAAGGTGGGGATGTGGTAGGGAACATGGGATTAATGTAGGATTAGCATAAATGGGTGGTTGATCGTCAGCACAGACTCGGTGGGCCGAAGGGCCTGTTTCAGTGCTGTATCTCTCTATGACTCTAAACATTTTCTGTTAAAGCACATCAAGATATGCAAAATACTAAAATGATGTGCTGCACACATTACGATTTGAAATCCAGGAATCAAAGTTGCACTCAAGTGTAAAAATATGGAGGAATAGTAGCTTACATAAACTGTTTACATTTTCATAAAAGTACCAAGTGAACTGCATTTCACTCCCTAAATCTTCATACTTGGATGTAAATCAAAAACCTGAACCATAGGACTTCATATAAAATTGCTCCATAAATTAAGTTAATTAACCTCCCAGTCTAACTGGTAGAGGGGGGATTGCAAAATGTAATTTCCACCCCCTTTGAGTACAATTATAAACTGGCTGGTATACTAAGAAGTGTAAAATAAACTGCAGGGATTGCACACATTAGTCACTGTATTGTATTGCACTTTGAGATATTCGCAACCAAGACCTCGGTCTTACCATATATACAGCATAGCATCTTTAATGCTTCTCCTATTTAGTGATTTTGATGGGGTGGGAAGGAGGTTTGCAGTTTATTCTGTCAACTGAGGAAGATGGGAACAAAAAAGTGGCCAAAGTAAAAGATGAAAATTGATATAAAGCTAGATGAGAATGTAAAAAAATTAAAAATTTTGAGACAGTGTTTTCTTTCCTTTTTTCATTTTCATGTAACTTAAAACAAAAACATAGGAGAAATGATTTTCTTTTTTTCTCTTCCCCTGCCATTGCAGCATACAGGATCCTTCAGCTGGCTGGATGACCTACTCGCATTATGTAGCTTTGAAAGCCCCAATAAAAGATGCATGTGAGTTATTCAGAAAATGCAGTGAACCTTTTTGGGGAACTGCCCAGCCAATATTATTGGCTCATCTTAGTGATGTGGCTGAGCAGAGTGAAGGATCAGATCTAGGCTTTGGCTGTGAACAGCTGCCTCTGCCATTTCCTCCCACTCACCTTTATGGGAATGCCTGAAATTCATCATTGCTTGTCTTGTGGCACAGTTAAGATCAGCGTAGCACAGCTGCAAATTTGTATTATCCCACACTATAACACTATGGTACCATTCTGCTGCAATTTAAAATTGTTTGCCAATATTTCCATCATTCAGAGCTAATGTTACAGTTTAAAATATAAGCAGCAACTATAAAATTCCTCATTGAAATAAATCACACGGTCAGGCTGATGTATCTACATATCCTTAACGGCAACAAATTGTCTTTATAAAGGAGCCTTTAAATGAGTAAAACATCCCAAGGTGAATATAGGAGATATGATCAGTAAGTTTGCAGATGACACGAAAACAGCTGGTGTCATAAATAGTGAGGAGGAAAGCCGTAGATTACAGGACGATATAGATGGGCTGGTAAGATGGGCCGAGCAGTGGCAAATGGAATTGAATCCTGAGAAGTGTGAGGTGATACATTTTGGGAGGACTAACAAGGTAAGGGAATATACAATGGATGGTAGGACCCTTGGAAGTACAGAGGGACCTTGGTGTACTTCTCCATAGATCACTGAAGGCAGCAGCACAGGTAGATAAGGTTGGTTAGGAAGGCATATGGGATACTTGCTTTTATTAGCAGAGGCACAGAATATAAGAACAGGGAGGTTATGATGGAGCTGTATAAAACACTAGTTAGGCCACAGCTGGAGTACTGTGTACACTTCTGGGCACCACACTATAGGAAGAATGTGATTGCGCTGGAGAGGGTGCAGAGGAGGCTCCAGCCTGGGCTGGAGCATCTCAGCTATAAAGAGAGACTGGATAGGTTAGGGTTGTCTTGCTTAGAGCAGAGAAGGCTGAGGGGGGACCTGATTGAGGTATATAAAATTATGAGCGGCATTGATAGGATAGATAGGAAGAAACTTTTTCCCTTTGCGGAGGGGTCAATAACCAGGTGGCATAGATTTAAGGTAAGGGGCAGGAGGTTTAGAGGGGATTTGAGGAAACAAATTTCACCCAGAGGGTGGTTGGAATCTGGAACACACTGCCTGAAGGGCTGGTAGAGGCAGGAACCCTCACAACATTTAAGAAGTATTTAGATGAGCACTGGAAACGCCATTGCATACAAGACTACAGGCCAAGTGCTGGAAAATGGGATTAGAATAGATAGGTGCTTGGCCTGCACAGACATGATGGGCCGAAGGGCCTGTTTCTGTGCTGTATAACTATGACTCTAGGTGCTTCACAGGACTGCAATCATAAAAAAATGACACTAAGCCAAAGGAGAACACATTAGGGCAGGTGACCAAAAGCTTGGTAAAAGAAGTAGGTTTTAAAAACAGCATTAAAAGGACAGAGATCAAGAGGTTTAGGGAAGTAATTCCAGAGCATTGAGCCTTGACAGCTGAAGGCACAGCACCTAATGGTTATTTGAAAAAGGGTGGACGTAGAGTGGTGGGGTGCGTGGAGACAGACAAGTCAGAGTTGGAGGAATGCAAAATTCTGAGAGGGTTATAGGGTTGGAGCAGGTTATAGAGATAGGGAAGGGCGAGGCCATGGAGGGATTTGAACAAAAGGAAGATCATTTTAAAATGGAGATGTTCAGGTAGGTCAGAGAGCACGTCTGATGGGTGAATGGAACTTGTGCGAGTTCGGATTTGGGCAGTGAGTTTTGGAGGAGTTTAGGTTTATGAAATGTGGAAGGTGGGAGGTTGGCCAAGAGAGTCCTGAGGTCACAAAAGCCAGGATGAGGGTTTCAGCAACTTAAGAGCTGAGGCAAAGGTGGAGAAGGGCGGCATTAGGAGTTGGAGCTGCAGACCACACATAACATCACTGTTGATGTAAAGGCTATGAGTACATCTGAGCTTCACCATAAAACCCAATATCCAAAAATATTTTGACCAGTTTAGCAGCATCAATCCCACAAAGTAATTCTGAATCTCCTTAAAAGGCACTTCCATTTCATTGCTGAGCATTTTTCAGAAAAAACCCATCTTTCTTCTATAATCCTTAAATTTTAGCAATTTTTTTAAACATCCTTACCAATTATTGCCCTTCTGTTGAAGATCATCTTATTATACTCACCCCATTTCATGCTTCAGTACACAGCTTCAAGCACCTTAGGCAGTTTGGATTCAGCAGCTGTCTCAATCATGCTGTTGTCAGAAGAGTCACCACATTTCTGGTGTCAGATGTGGAGTCTTTCTTCACTTTTGACAAACAATAAAAACTTAAATGTTCATGTAGTTACGCACTAGAAATTATATTGCAAGGTAGAGAGGAAGTCAACTTATCCTCATACATTATTCCATTCCCTGATATTATGGTAGAGACAGACGTATGGAGTTTTGAGGAAGAGTTGGGTAGCATTTTGACCTGGGGAATTATCAAGTGAACTTCTCTAACCCTTTATTATATTTTTCACAATCTTAATTGTGTCCTATGAATCTTTCCAAATTCAACTCACCCAAATCTTTGTTTTCCCAACTTTCTGCTTGTATTTGGCACAAACTGCTCCCTATATTGATGTACAAAGGCATCATTCCTCAACAAGTTGAGAAAAAGATACTATATACACAAGACTTATCACAAACTAAACGTTAAGTTCAAGATTAATGTCATAGGTGCTTTCTACAACAATAGCATGCTCCAGTATCAAAGGATTACTTAACACTGATACTGTAAACGAGGCTCGTACTAAGTTGAGTTTCACATCATGGAGTTTACACAAAATGGATCTGACATGGTCTCTTTGTATAAAAACATAACAAAAATCTCATCCAGCAGTTTTATACAGATATGGCCTGCACAAGACACAAGAATCCATTATTGAAATCTACCATATATCTGCAAACAGTACTTGTGAGCTGAATATCCTGTTAAATTCCATTTGAAATTTGGATCGATAGCCATGCAGAACAGGTATGGTGAGCCAAATAGCCTACCCACAATACAATATTTCCACCCAATGCTGCTGGTCAATCTAGCTTATTACAATATTGTATTGCAACTAAAATAAATAATAAAGAAAATAATTGAAGCAATATAGAAACCTCAGGTGCAGAACTACATGTGTCGAACTCATTCACTTTAAAAAGAAATAAACCCTGTTGGGGTCAAACAGGGAGAGGGGAGCCCTTCGACCCCTCCTTCATAAATTGGGAGTGATACCAACTCAGACATTCAAGTTCATACTCATTACAGCACAGGCAAATTTACATTTTCAAAAGTAGAATTTATGATAAAAGGAAATAAGATCATAACTTAATTAGTAGAACTTACTATTGCAGCACAACCAGAAACTGAATCTGGAACAAAATCGAAGTTACTTCATCTTTTTCTGTAACCAATTGTTACGATCAGACGAGAAGGGGTCCCCTCTTCCCTCTCTTTGTTTGACCGCAACAGGGTTTATTTCTTTTTTAAAGTGAATGTGCTTGCCAAATCAGAGTGTTTAACTATTTACGTGCTATGATCATAAAACCAATCGGACAGGTTTTCTTGAGTTTAACAAAGAAAGAATTTTAGCTTTATTGTACTTAAACCAAACTAAGTAAAATGATAAACTATGCTCCAACTTTCTCACACACACACACAAATGGGTTACAGAGTGGGAAAGGATAGCTTAGCCGGATTAGAGTCTGGAGCAATAAAAAGGGGTATATGGTCTGCGGAGTTTGGTGACTCCGTTGGCTTCCGGCTGAACTTGAGGGGTGAAAGATATAGGACAGATGTCAGAGGTAGTTTCTTTACGCAGAGAGTAGTAGGGGCGTGGAACGCCCTGCCTGCAACAGTAGTAGACTCGCCAACTTTAAGGGCATTTAAGTGGTCATTGGATAGACATATGGATGTAAATGGAATAGTGTAGGTCAGATGATCGGCGCAACATCGAGGGCCGAAGGGCCTGTACTGCGCTGTAATATTCTAATTCTAATTCTAACTCGGTGGTCCTGAGGCTTCCGACTTGTAGATATGGATAGCAGATTTGGTGGTCTTCCTGGAAAGAGCAATGTGGATGAGTTCCTTCACGGGGTCTCTGTCTGCCACCGTGGTAGACCTAGGTGGTTACAGACAGCAGGCAGGGTTTGAAATTTGCAAGGTGGACTGGAGAGAGAGAGGGACCCCACTTGGGTCTCCTCTGATCAGTGTCCAGTTGCTTGTCTGGCTGCAGAGAGAGAGAAAAAACAGTTTAAAACACATATGGTGGGCCTGTCACTCAGTGTATTTCCTCTTACAACTTAATTAGTTCATGTCTAGAAATTCCCTTCTCGCAATCAGAGTCCATTGTTCAAGTAATTGCCTTTGAGTTGTTCATCTCCACCAGTTTAATGTACCAAGTGATTGCCTTTGAAGTCTTATTAATGGGGATTGGCCAGGTGATTCACTCAAAATAGTTCTGGAGGGGACTGGCCAGATAATTCAATTCCACCTCAATGCATTGGAATGTAGGACATTTTAATGCAAATTTCAGTGGCTATTTTAGCTGCTAGCAGTCACCTTATGTCTGTTCCTTTTTTCGAACTTAATTCAGCTTTCCAGCTGATGGATTACAACATCATCGTTTAGTTGTACAGAATTTGAGTATTGCTGAAAATGTCTCTATTTTCAGCAATAAAAAAAATCATCATTCGGCATAGCATGTGTTCATGACACAATGATCATCCAAGAATCAACAATGTTTGTGCCCTATTTAATAAGCAGTCCTACCCATTTTGATATGCTTAAGCACACAATCTTTTTCCAAAATAAGATTTTTATTTTATATCCATCCAATATCAGCCTGACAACAATTTAAAGAGTATAGACTCCCAGTACCCAAGTGAATGGTCAGGACTTGAACAAGCTCAACACTTCAATCACTTAACTTACTTTAAAATGAGCATCAATGCTCTACTTGTGCTGTGTAGTGTCTTTCATAAAAGACATCCCCGCTCATTTTCTGGTTAGTGATCATTTATACTAAAGACACCAAGAATAAAACTCTTCAAATTGAAACAAAACAGATGAGCGCAAATAGAAATAAATAAGTACGATCTGATAGCCATTACAGAGACATGGCTGCAGGACGACATAGATTGGGTCCTGAATGGTGAAGGATACGTGGCATTTAGGAATGCAGGAAGCTAGGAAAAGGTGGAGGGGTAGCCCTGTTAATTAGTGATGGTATTAGTGCAATCGAGAGGGATGACCTAAGTTCAGGAGACCAGGATGTAACAGCAGTTTGGGTAGAGATGAGAAATCATAAAGGCAAGAAGTCATTTGTGAGAGTGGTGTACAGGCCACCTAACATTAACCACACTGTGGGACGGGGTCTAAAGGAAGAAATAATAGCAGCTTGTCAGAAAGGTACAGCAATAATTATGGGGGATTTTAACCTACATATAGACTGGAAAAATCAGATGGGCAGAGGTAGCCTCGATGAGGAGTACATAGAATGTTTTTGGGATAATTTCTTGGAACAATACGTTCTGGAGCCAACCAGACAGCAGGCTATACTAGACCTGGTATTGTGCAACGAGATAGGATTAATTAATGACCTCATAGTTAAGGCACCCCGAGGTAGCAGCGATCATAATATGATTGAATTTTACATTCAGTTTGAGGGAGAGAAGAGTGGGTCAAGACTAGTATTTTAAACTTAAATAAGGGCGTTTATGAGGGCATGAAAGCAGAGCTAGCTAAAGTGAACTGGAAAATCAGGTTAAGGGATAGGTCAATAGAGGTGCAGTGGCAGACATTTAAGGGGATATTTCAGAATACACAGAATAGATACATTTCAATGAGAAAAAAAATTCCAAGGTTGGGACCCACCATCTGTGGTTAACTAAAACAGTTAAAGATAGTATCAAACTTAAAGAAAAAGCCTATAATTGCACAAAGTTGGGAGGCAGGTCAGAAGATTGAACAATATAAAAAACAGCAAAGAAGGACTAAAAGATTGATAAGGAAGGTAAAATTAGAATACGAGAGAAAGCTAGCTAGAAATATAAAGACAGATAGTAAGAGTTTCTATAGATATTTTAAAAGAGTTAACAAAATGGGCGTTGGTCCTATAAAAAGTGAGTCTGGAGAATTAATAATGGATAATAAGGAGATGGCAGATGAACTGAACAGATATTTTGCATTGGTCTTCACTATTGAGGATACAAGTATTAGCTGTAGGTCAGGAAATGGAAGGGAGCAACTCAAGAAAATTACAATCATCAGGGAAGTGGCACGGAACAAATTGTTGGAGCTGCAGGTTGACAAGTCCCCGGGTCCTGAATGACTTCATCCTAGGGTGTTAAAAGAAGTGGCTAGTGACATAGTTGATGTGTCAGTTTTCATTTCCCAAAATTCCCTAGATTCAGGGAGGTTCCTTTAGATTGGAAAGTAGCGAATTTAACTCCTTTATTCAAAAAGGGAGAGAGACAGAAAGCAGGAAATTGCAGGCCAGTTAGCTTAACATTTGTCTTAGGAAAAATGTTAGAAGCTATTATGAAAGATGTTATAGCAGGGCATTTAGAAAAATTCAAGGTAATCAGGCAGAGTCAACATGGTTTTGTGAAAGGAAAATTATGTTTAACCAATTTATTGGAGATCTTTGAGAGAGTTACATGTGCTGTGGATAAAGGGAAACCAGTGGATGTATTGTACTTAGATTTCCAGAAGGCATTTGATAAGGTGCCACATCAAAGGTTATTGCAGAAAATAAAAGCTCATGGTGTAGGGGGTAACATATTGGCACGGATGGAAGATTGGTTAGCAAACAGGAAACAGAGAGTAGGCATAGATGGGTCATTTTCTGGTTGGCAAGATGTAACGAGTGGTGTGCCACAGGGATCAATGCTGTGGCCTCAACTTTTTACAATTTATATAAATGATTTAGATGAAGGGACCAAAGGTATGGTTGATAAATTTGCTGATGACACATAGATAGGTTAAGTGGGCAAAGACCTGGCAAATGGAATATAATATGGGATAGTGTGAAATTGTCCACTTTGGCAGGAAGAATAAAAAAAAAGCATATTATCTAAATGGTGAGAGATTGCAGAGCTCTGAGATGCAGAGGGATCTGGGCGTCCTAGTGCATGAATCGCAAAAGGTTAGTATGCAGGTACAGCATGTAATTAAGAAGGCTAATAGAATGTTATCATTTATCACGAGGGGAATTGAATACAAAAGTAGGGAGGTTATGCTTCAGCTATACAGGGCATTGGTGAGACTGCATCTGGAGTATTCTGTACAGTACTGGTCTCCTTATTTAAGGAAGGATGTAAATGCACTGGAGGCAGTACAGAGAAGGTTTACTAGACTAATACCTGGAATGGGTGGGCTGTCTTATGAGGAAAGATTGGACAGGCTAGACATGTATCCGCTGGAATTTAGAAGAGTAAGAGGCGACTTGCTTGAAACATATAAGATCATGAGGCATCTTGACAGGGTGAATGTGGAAAGGCTGTTTCCCCTTGTGGGAGAATCTTGAACTGGTGTCACTGTTTGAAAATAAGGGGTGGCTCATTTACGAGAGATGAGAGATTTTTTCTCTCAGAGGGTCGTGAGTCTTTGGAATTCTCTTCCTCAAAAGGCGGTGAAAGCAGAGTCTTTGAATATTTTTAAGGCAGAGGCAGACAGATTCTTGATAAGAAAGGGGGTGGAAGGTTATCGGGGGTAGGCGGAAACGTGGAGTAATCAGTTCAGCCATGAACTTATTGAATGGCAGAGCAGGCTTGAGGGGTCAAGTGGCCTACTCCTGCTTCTAATTCGTATGTAAATCAAGAGTACAGCACCAAACCAAATTCCAGTGCACATGACGTGTTTAACTCTTGGCACAATGCAAGGCTCACAGTGCTGTTTCAGTGTTTTTTCCCATCCAAACTCATACTTATTTAATCACGATTTAGTGTCCAACACTCAGGGCAATTGGACTTAATGTTAATTAGACCATATTTAGTAATCAGTTAAACAGACTCTCTTTGGGGCTGAGCTGGCTCCAAGATGACATGCCTGGTATGGGAATTTGGAACCAAATCAGCCTTCTGCAGCAAAGTATCAAATACCTGCACTAGGAGGTCTGCAGTACTCCAGAGCACTATTGATTTTGCAGCTTGGCTCACTAATGGAATGTAAAGGTAGACTGCCACTGGGAGTTAGTACTCTTCCCACTCAGTTCCAGATCAATGCTTTAACATACAAGGCCATCCAAGCTTCCCAGAGGGAAGCTTATGAGTGCTCTGCTGGTTAGCTGTGCAGCTTTAGCTGGTTATACTCCAGCAGGATCCCTGTACACTTTTGGGTGTCCTGTTGCCCAAGTTTTCTAGACTTGGGTAAATGGTATAATCCTTAACAGTAAGTGGGCGCATGTACTGCCTAATGAGGAGAAACTCAACGTGCATGTATTTCTCAGGAGCTTGGATTAAAACATCAAACATTGTATTGCACCAGTGGAAAACAATCACATTCAGCTAACATGCCAATACAGTAACTGTGATAGTGAGACCAATGGTCATCATTTCATAGCTGCCACCCTAACTTACTACCAAACCCCAGAGAAGAAAGGGGCGAGACTAGCTAACTCAGAACACACCCAATGGCAGTGAATTGAGCATGGGAAGCTGCTTCGCTCGGCCCGTATAGCTCATTATATTTACTTTGAATCATCGGCAGGGCCAATTTTCATTATTTTAAATACAAAATTTGAATTTGTCCAAACGTATTTCTTCTAGAGGTAGTTTTAACAAATAACCTGAATCAGTGCAAAGGTGTTGCATACCACCCAATCTCTGCACACAGGGCATACTATGGGCATTAACCATACTAAGTTAATGCATACATAGAAAAAAAATAGGAGTAGGCCATTCAGCCCTTTGGGCCTGCTCCACCCAAAAACACAAATGCAATGGAAATCAGTATTAATTTCAGATTTAAAATTTTAACTGACTTTTTTTTTTGTATGAGTCCAAATTATATTTCAGCCTGTAAAAGTGTTTTAATTAGGTAACATACTGAAAAACCAAATCAATAATGGGTAGACAACTCAGGGATATAGTTTGATTCTTTATTCTCTTTCTCCCAATCTCCACAGCCACATATTTCAATAACTTTTATTTATACAGCGCCTTTAATGTAGGAAAACATCACACAATGTTTCACAGAAAATAGAATTTGAGGAGATATTATGGTAGACGACAAAGTTGGGTTAAAGATGTTGGTTTTTAAAGGAGCAAAGGTTTAGAGAGGAAATTCCTGAGCTTAGGGCCTAGGTAACTGAAGGCACGGCCAATGTTGGAGCAATGGAATTCAGGGATGTGCGAAGAGGCCAGAATTAGAGAAGCTCAGAGATCTTGAGGAGTTGTGGGGCTGGACGAGGTTACAGAGAAATAGGGAGGGGGTAAGGCTATGGCGGAAAACAAGTATGAGAATTTAAAAATCAAAGCACTGCTGGACTCACGACCAAAGTTCAGCAGGCATGGGGGTGATGCTGTTAGAATACAGGCAGAATCGTTTTGAATGAGCTCAAGTTTACGGAGAATGTGAAGTGAAAAGCTGGCCAGAAGAGCATTAGAATAGTCAACTCTAGAGGTAACTAAGACACATGGCTATCAACAGCAGATGAACAGAAGCAGGCTCAAGGTTATGGTGATGGAGAGGATACAGGGTTGGAAACTCAGGTCAGGATCAAATAAGGTGGCAAAGTTGCAACCAGTCTAATTCCACCTCAGGACTGCAGACAATGGCTTCGGTCTCCCAATGTTTAATAGGAGCAAATTTCTGCTCATATAACACTGGATTTCAAACAAACAGCGTGCCAAACCAGATGTAGTAAAGGGGGAAGAGAGGGATAGGTGGTGAAACAGAGTTGGGACTTCCAGGCTAGCTTAGCAAATATTTAGCAGGCCTGCAAGTAAAGCCATTGTAACTAAGTGCAGAATTCTGGCACATTTGCCTTTAGTTTCCATCTCTACATTCACTTGTACACATATTTCAGGGGTCTTCATAAACAGAAATTAAGCAAAAATTTACTGCTTCTATTAGATAGACAAGGACAGGTAAAGAAACATGTTCAAAAATCTTCAGATTAAAGCTAACTACTTGTCAGTAAAAACTTAAGCCTTTTTATAATTTTTATTTTCTCTCTCGATTTGCCTATGCTACGGCCTTTATTGGAAGTACAGCACAATATCGTACATTTACTTTTGAATCAGAGCAGAGCCATTTTGTTACTTTAATACAAAATTTATTGCAAAGTGAGATTGGGAAATGTCACTGTTGGAAATCCTGTTACTCCACAGCTGTTATCCATAATTAAAAAGTCTAATTTTTCTCTGTTACACCGTTAATGGTCTGTGGATGTCTAGTAACTCAAGTGATTCTCCCCACATGAAGAAAAAGAGGATGCTATCATTGCCCTGGAGTCATTTTTTCAGGTTTGTTTCAGTTAACATCAAACTTTGTGAATGTCAAGAAAAATGTGGAACTAAAACCCAAGTTTGTCTACAGAAAGTTGGGCTTCCTCACACCCGCAGCGCCACCACCATGGAATCAGGTGTCACGCTAGGCCCTCACCTAGCGAGAATGAGGCACATTAATGAATCATGACATTGATTTTAAACTGTTACTGGAGTGAAGAAAGGACTTGTTAAACAGATCAGCTGTGGCTAGAAAAGATATTTACATATTAACAGACTGTGATTGGAAGGACAAAGGACCATTCCCCAACACATTCAACCCACAATGGACCTTGATCACCAGGTATTGTGTGGAAGAGGATTCAAGATGTAGTCAGACCAGTTAGTCACATGGCTAACCTGCTTGGCAACCTGGGTTTTTTTCTGAATTGTACAAACATTTTGAACAGTGTGTCTGTTTGCTCGTAGACTGGGACGATCTCTTTCTCACTAGCCTGAATCTACATGAACCCCAAGAGAGAAAAAAGTTTCCTACAGCAAAGAATACTGGGCCCCAACAAAAAGCAAGAGCTACCTGCATTCAAGGATTCTACAGTGAGCTTGAAGACCCATAACAAAGACTATTCAGATATTACCTCAAACCTTTCCACTTTATTTCTTCTGCTCTTTTCTGTCTCTATTTGCACGTTTGTATCGCATATGCAGGCTAGCGTGGACGTGTCGTGTATCCGTAGGCGTCAACCGAATTAGAGTTTAAGTTTAATAAATTTCAACCTTTCTTCTTTAAACCCAAGCAAACTTGTTTGTGCTAGTTTCGCCTTATAATTGGAAAGCAATGAACAAGGATTCACCAAGAGGGAGCTAAAAACAGTGTTTAAAATTAAACCCTGTTACAGTAAGACCAGGTGAAGGCTGAAAGGGAACCCTGGACTTCTCTCACCTGGTCGTGCTTCTCCTCAAATGGCACCATTTGTGCTTTTACATCACCCACCATCTCGAGTAGACATAGTATCTTCATTGGATATATCCAATCTGAAAGATGGCACCTCCAAGTGAGAATGTTCACTGATGATTGTAGAGTTTTCAGTTCCATCCGCAACTCCTCAGATAATGAAGTAGTCTGTGCCCGCATGCAGCAAGACCTGGACCACATTCAGGCTTAGGTTGATGTGTGACATGAATGTTACTTACCACTTAAGTGGCAGGCAATGACCATTTCCAACAAGAGAAAGTCTAACCAATTGCCCATGACATTCAATCGCATTACCATCACTGAAGCCCCGTCAACATCCTGGGGTGGGTGGGGTTGGTTACCATTGCCTAGCCACAAATACTGTGGCCAGACACTGGATATTCTAGTCATTAACTCACCTCCCGACTCCCCAAAGCTTCTCCACCATCTATTAGGCACAAGGCAGGAGTGTGATGGAATACTCTCCACTTGCCTGGATGAGTGCAGCTCAAGCAATACTCAATGACATCATCCAAGACAAAAGGAGTCCACTTGATTGGCACCCATCCACCACCTTATTCACTCCCTCCACAGCACACAGTGGCAGCAGTGTGTACGATCTACAACATGCACTGCAGCAACTCACCAAGGCTTCTTCGACAGCACCTCCTAAACCCCTTAATCTCTACTGGCTAGACGGACAAGAGCAGCAGGCACCATCTTCAAGTTCCACTTCAATTTACACACCATCCTGACTTGGAAATATATAGTCGTTCCTTCATCGTCACTGGGTCAAAATCCTGGAACTCCCTAAAACTGTGGGTGTACCTAAAAATAAAACAATTGCATTTATATGGCATCTTTCACAACCACAGGAGATCTCAAAGCACTTTAGAGCCAATGAGCTACTTTTGAAATGTAGTCACTGTTGTACTGAAGGAAACGGAGCAGCCAATTTGTGCACAGCAAGCTCCCACAAACATGATAATAACAAGGTGTTGATTGAGGGATAAATATTGGCCAAGACACCAGGGATAATGCCCCTACTCTTAAAAAAAAAATGCCATGGGATTTTTATGTCCATCCGAGGCCTCGCTTTAAATGTCTCATCTGAAAGATCGATATCTAGAAAAGTAGGATACCTACACCGCACAGACTACAGCATTTCAAGAAGATGGCTCATCACCACCTTCTCAAGGGTAATTAGGAATGGACAATAAATGATGGCCTTGCTAGAGCCACCCACATCCCATGAATGAATAGTATGTAGCACTCTATGACTCCCGTAGTGCTGCACTGAAGTGGCAGCCTAGATACTGGGCTTGAATCCTCAAACTTGTAAAATCAGGGGCAGAAGTGCTACCAACTGAGACAAGTTTATATTTGCTTGATTAGTCAACCATAAGAGCTACTAAAAAAGTAGACAGGGTAGGCATTTAAGTAACCATTACAGATAATAAACCATATGAAATACAGCTGAACTCTATTCATCCACCATCCTTTGCACACTGCAAAAACAAAAATCATGTGGTAGTATTGTCCCAATTTGCTTTGCGCACATCACTTTTTGCACAGTTGCTTTCACTTTTAACACAATTTAATTGGTTTAATCATGGCATGTTGGACTTGGGTTTGTGCATTGCAAAATCCAACCCTCCCCAAAAAGTCCAGTTACTAGTGTTAGAGCATGGTTTTTGAAAAACAATAAATTCTTTATTTATATATTACATATATTTCACATAAAAAAAGGATGCAAAAAAAAAAACTATTGCACAAGTGTTTGACCACTTGAAACTTGACAAGAAGTTCTAATGCTATCAAAATATAGGAAGTCAATAGGATTGTATTCTTATTCACAAATACAAGCATGCAGTTTGAAGTTGAGATGGCAACATAAACTGCGGAAGTTGAAGCATTTTATCAAGCTCACCTCAGTCCTGAGTTGAGTTATTTTAGAACCCCAACTCGCATTATTCTTTACAATATGTATACACATGGATAATGTTCATGGTGAGAGCAGGAAGCTCAATTCAAATTTTATCCACAATTTGTTCGAACTGGAGGAAGGGGCTTTCTAATTATGGTAAAATCATGGAGGTGGTAAGCAGCAATGCTAGAATTTTAGTAGAACAAGGAGTAACATAGCCTACATTACAAATATGAAAAGGGGCATACATTAGGTTTCGTTTTGGTGTGCCAACAACTACTTCAGACTGCACGCTATGAGGGAAGTACTATGCTGGATGCTATACATATCATAACGGCATTAAAAAAATTACATTGACCAGATCAGTCCTCCCCTTATTTTACAGACTACAGATTAACTAATTTGATACATACAGTCTCACAGAAGAAACTTCTATACAGGAATTCACCATTCACATGAATTAATGCCCAAAGTGAACCTGTAATTTATTACCCGTGAACTACAAGGAATTCATATTTAATCACCCAAATCACTTCTAAAAGCTGCCATAAAATGTTGATTATTCAAAACTATTTCAGACGACTTTCCACAGCAATTGTTTACTAATAAGTTGCAAATAATCCTACAAGTGATTAAAAGTTCCTGTCATTCCTAAGAAATTTCCCAAAAAGTCACCACTTACACACAACCAAACTAGGTGTAGAGGTTTCTGGACAGGCAGAAGCACAATATATAACTCCAATTGATTTCTCAGTAATAACTCTTAGCCCCGACTTTCAGAGTGAGTGTCATTTGGCAAAAGGCCTGGAAGGCAATCTTATGTCCATCTTGGCAGAAGTATTGTTTAAGGAAGGAGGGAATTTAAACATCACAAAGCAATTAATAATCCTTTTTGTAGTGCAGCTGCAGTTTTGCAATGAAGGTTATTCAAAAAGGACTACGAAGAAAATAGAAAAAAAAATATTCAAAAGGCATTAAGTTGGTGAAATAATGGCAACAGCAACAAAAGTCAGCAGTAACAGAATTTCCTGATTCATTAAATTCTCAGATGAAATTACATTTTTGAAATAATTAAACTCAGAATCAAGGCTTTGCAGATTTTTCAAAATTCCCAAAACTGTATCTATCCATAATTATAGTGCGCAAAAGAATTTAAGAATGGTTTATACAGATAATAGATACCAAAAAAAAAATCACTAATTGTACAATGTGGTGCAATTCTCTTGCAAAACTGAAAGCTGCATTTAGGCGTTAGGACTAATTAAATAAAAATTATTAAAAAAAAGAATATATCTGCCATCAACACTGGACAGAGCAGCTTCTTGGTTGAAGCAAAACTAATTAGTCTTACAGAAATTAAATCACTGCAGCAAACAAATACATTTAATTAAAAAAACATTTGAAAAAACTCCCCACAGCATTACGTGCCTTATGTTGCCATATTAACCCACAAAACTAAAGACACTGGTTACCCAACTACTAATTTGATGCTTTGCAAAAGTGAGCTGAATAAAATGATTGACTGCCTCATTAGATTATGGTAATAAAAGCTAGCAATAACACGCTTTAATCAAGTGGCTTGTAAGCTCCCTTAAGATTTGTCAATCACCATTCCCTGTGGATATACGTCTGCAATATCTCAGATTACACTTTTTCATGCAAAAGTCTCATCACAAAATACAATATGTACAACAGTTAAGTATAGTACAGAATATTCATCATTTGGTTTGTACAATGTTCCAGAGACACTGGCACAGGTGTATAAAGTGAACAGTTCAACACCATTGAAACGAAAATCCTGAGAAATTTATTTTTTTCTCCTTGACCCTGGATCAAACTCCAAAGTTAGCATAGGAGTTCAAACTGCAATTTAAAAATAAACTTAATTTGCAAATTTCAAATACTGAAGACCAAGCTTACTTGATTTTGTAGGTCAAGTTTGTCGAAGTCCATAGTGAAGCTAGAATAAAATTAGGTTCTACTTCTAACCCTACATCAATCAGGAGTCTAGAACTCAATTTCTCGTAGAATTAACCCACTAACCAATTTAAAACTTTGATCAAAGATCCCAACAATTCAATAATCAAAAAAATTGACATCAACTTACACGGCTGCGAAGCATACAATATTTCTAAGTGCAGAAGTCCTCCAGAACTAGTCTGGTGAATTTAATGCATTAGAAGACTTGGAGGTCATACAAATTTCCTTGACATATGTAGTGTATTATGATTTTTCAACAGCATGCTGAATTCCGATGACTTTCACTTGTTGGCACATCCCTTAGTTGAATATAATCTCCTTGGTTTTGGGTCGGAGATCCCAAACTAGGCTTTGACATCAAACACTCTACTAATACTCTGAAAAACAAAGCAAATGGAATTTTAAGTTAACGTTAAAATGCTCATCTATAAAACAAGCTTAATGTCCAGAATTTGAAGACATTTGAATTTTAAACTATGCAGTTTTCACTTCCAAGCGTATATAATTTCAGGAAGAGGCAAAAAAAGCAATGTCTTTCAAATTTCCTGCAAGTTATATTATTACATTAACAAGTTCAAACAGAGCGATTCCTTTGGAGCAGTTCCACAACATACCTCATGGCTTGAGCAATATTCTTGTTTTCTTTCACAGAAGTTTCAATCCAACCAACAAAATGGTTTTCCTTACTGAACATATCAATCTCACTTCTGCTGAGTGCCCATTCTGACAAGTCACACTATTGGGGTGGGGGAGAAAGAGAAAAAAATGCTAAGTAAAAAACAAAAAGGAGCATTTTTCTATCAAAGTACAAAGCATTATGCAAATAAAATTCCAGGTTAGGGAGCCAAGGCAAAAAGTAGCCTTTTCTAAACACTTTTAAAATGACTATGTACTGAACAACTGCAGCCATCGATGGGATTTTAAAAAAAAAGCTTTCAGGGACCTTCTGAAATTTTCAACTTTTGAATATTTTTCACTGCAGTTGGTAAAGGAAAGATGTGGCAGTTAAAGATGGTTCTGAAAATTTAAGTTATAAAACCAGTATCTCATTTATCTCTTCCTTCCAATCCAAATTATGTTAGCAAAAATCAGTAAATGTTCATGGTCACAGCTTTACTGCATATTTGAAAAAGATATCCAAGAATATTTAATAACGTTGCAAACTTTTCTTACAGCCCACATGTGTGGTATTTAAAACACTGTTCCACAGTGCTACACAGTTTATCCCAATAATTTTACCACCATCTAGTGGTCAATGTATTTTTTAGTATGAACTTTATTTTAACAATTCATTATTCCTTTCTCCTCTAATTCAAATTCCCATGGATCACATACCTACATGACTGAGAGGTTAGAGATCTGCTCCCAAACTCCTGTTAAGACCGCTACACTGTTGACAACTAGAAGGTGCTCAAGAGGAACAAGAGCTCCTTTTTCTTTTGAAAAAAGGATTTGTTTGTGGGATGTGGGCGTCACTGGCTAGGCCAGCATTTATCGCCCATCCCTAATTACCCTTGAACGGAGTGGCTTGCTAGGCCATTTTCAGAGGGCTTTTAAGAGTCAACCACACTGCTGTGGGTCTGGAGTCACTTGTAGGCCAGACCAGGCAAGGACGGCAGATTTCCTTCCCTAAAGTACATTAGGGAACCAGATGGGTTTTTACAACAATCGACATGCTTTTATGGTCACCTTTAGACTAGCATTTTTTTTTTTTAAATTCCAGATTAATTGAATTCAAATTTCACCATCAGCCATGGTGGGATTCAAACCCTTGTTCCCACAGCACTAGTCTGAGCCTCTGGATTACTAGTCTTGATTTATCATCCATTTGTTGAGGGCGATGCCAGCTTTCCATCTGCCACCTTTGCTTGGGATCAGGAAGTCACGAACTTGAATCCTGTCAGTATTGAGCACACAGGGGAGCTCCAATATGGTGTATATATTAATAAGCTTGACTACACAAGGGGCCAGAGAAAAACTGCATGATGCACAAAACACAGTAAAATACCAAAAATAAATATCAGTTGAATAAAGCAACCCAACAACCTAAAGACCGAGCAGAATTATTTTCAAGAACTAAAAAGGTAACACCAAGTTACATACCCACACTAAATTGGCATGGGAAAATAAATAGGAGTCAAGTTTGCATATTGGGTACTGACTAGTGGAGATTTGCAGCAGTCTGTTCTGGGACATTTACTGTTTCCATTGCTCAAAAACCCAATTCAGAAGCAATTTGCAAATAAAAAGAAAATTTGCTACAAAGAACTATACAAGCAGATTAAATCGCATTCAAGTGAATCTGAACAAATTGAACAGCTGGGTTAAAGAATGGCAGATGAAATTTAATGTGGAACAACATAAGTAATATATATGAGAAACAAACTATTGGTTTGTGTACAATGAAAAAGATGCAAATGAAAGAATTTCAACATGGATCTTGTTTTGGGTATAGCCAGTGAAACATTGCTACAAAAGAACTAATGGGATAGAGGGTGAATCTTAAAAAAAAAAATCAAAACAGTTTTTTTTTCCAAAAAAGAAAAGCCTTCACTATATTGGTAGAGACATTTGGAAGTCAGTTTTCATTATTCTTACTTTCAAAAAAGAGATATCAAAGCATTAGAGAGTTCAAAGAAAGGTCCTATGGGTGATTCAAGTTATAAGGTTGGCAGTTTACTTCTCATTTGAAGAAAGCATCAAGAGGGAACATGATTAAGGCTGTTCAGCAAAAATGCACATACAAGCAGGTTATTCACATTTAACCCCAACTAAAGTACTAGAGAACAAGTAGATAAATCAGCAAGCAGGAACAGATGTTCTTCCCTCACCAAAGGTAGTAGATATGTGGAATACACTCTCAAGTGCTAATGCTTAATCTTAAAACAGATGTATAAATATTTGGTTTAAAGCAGGATTAAAAGTTCTAACAGTAAATGTCAAACAATCACTCAAGAGAAAGCTAATTTTCCTTGTTATCTGACAGAATTTCAGCATATCTTGGAACCTTCTAACCTTGCTCATTTGTTTTTGTCAGCAAAATTAAGTGAATTGGGGAGGTTTCCAGGTAGAAAAAAAAAAGTGGAAGGACACGTTGGTTCAATAACATTTTCTCATGCCTTATTTAAAGTTTCATGATACTTATATGCAAGTAAAGCAATTGCTGCAATTTGCTTGCAAGCCAACTCATCATCAAAAACTTTAAGTCAAAAAGTCCAAACTTTCATCAGGCAACATCTTCTTTGGAAGCAAATAACACTCAAAAATCACATCAGATTTCTGTATTTTCAAGTTCTAATTACAAAATTTTTTAAAAGTTTGACAAATTATATTTTGCTCTAAATTAGTCCAAGTGTGCCTGGTTAGTTTAGAGTTGAGAAACTTTCCTTCACAAATGGAAAAGCCAATATAAATCTTGAGACATACAAGTGCTGCATCAAATCTACTTCAATTCACCTTGTTTGCTAGCAGGATACATGGCACAGGGCTTCCATCCACCAAAGCAACTTTGCTGTCCAAATCATGCTTCCACTTGAGGCAATTCCGGAACGTTGCTGTACTTGTCACATCAAACATAACTATGCACGCTCCTGCATCTCTATAGTATAGTCTGGTCATGGAGGTGAAGCGCTCTTGGCCTAGGAGTACAAGTTAATCAATCAATCATTCATTCACTGAGCAGGGTGCTGACTTACAATACAGTCCTTCCACGTCCTGTGAAATGATGGAAGTTTTTTTCTGGTAAGATTCAAGTGACAAAAATTATCAGGGGCGGGGGAAGAGGAGAGGCCAAGAGAAAAAAAGTACCAATTTATTATGCAGCAAAGTTCGCACGACAAAAATTGCAAACAAATTTGGTATCTCACTCCTGTTACAAAAGATAGAAATTTTAGATTAAAAAAACATGCCCAAGTGAGTTACTTTAACATAATACTGGGAAGCTCAGTGAGTGATCCATGCTGTAACACGTCCTTAGAGTACACCAAAGTGGAACATTCTGTCAAATACCAATCCCTTACCCAAGTACACAAAAGAAAGTGAAGTCCCCTCATTCAGGGGAAAAGCATGTTTTCCTTTTTTTAATTAGTAAAAGAATTGTAACATTAGCACTCAACTTTACAATTCATATTTTGCAAACAGCGAAGCAGAAGCAGCATTTGATTACACCATAAAGTAAATGACACTACAATGCATAAAATTGGGATGAATTTAATTAGGGATCTCATTTTAAAAGCAGAATATTTTGGAAACGAAACAAACCTTAATTCCTCCCCACCCTCAGTATTAAAAAAAATTGGGGCTAAAATTGAGAAAACACTGATGTTCTCCAGTTACCAGTCAGTAATGGATTGTGTGTTATCAAGGACTGCCCCCTCACCTAGTTCTAGAATTAAATCTTACAAATGGAGATAAAAGTTATGATATTTATAATTCCATCTAAATTGGTCAATCTCTGTTACAAGGCTAGCAGTTTACATTATATTTTCTACCACAAGGGCATTTCTGTGATTCAAACCAATCCCTACCTCCTTTAATCAAATTCACATATGCGCCCCAAGCCAGAAGCATCATAAACATATTGAAGGAAGCCAAGTGCAAGCAGCAGGTAAGGCTGAGATGTGAACCAGCCCTCACTTTGGAAATCAAACATCCTACCACTATATTTAGTGATCCACCTAAAAATGGTTAATTTGATGACAGTTGTGCAATGAAGCACTGCCATTATTTTATCTTTTGGAATGTGTGAAAAATGCTTAAGATTGCATGTAGAATTGTAATTTAATCTAACAAGAATGTCAAACAACAAACCAGAGTGATTTCTTTGTTTAGCACATCTCCCTTCCTATATGCTATATGGCTGTCAAACAATTATTGCCTCGCAAACTCAATCTCGTTTCTGAATATTTCAACTCGGGCCGTTGTTTCTATCCTGACTGCGACAACCTCAAGAAGCTGATCTTGGGGGACTGTTACTGCAATTTTAAAAACGGCATTGAATACTTCTATACTTGAGAGATCAGAAGGGGCTGACATAACATTAGGTGTTCTTCCATTCTTTTCAATGTGGTCCATTTCATTTATTTGTGTACTAATATTGGAATCTGGAAATTACCTCGGTTTTAAATGTTTCTGGTCAAACTAATACAGACACTTACCGGCTATATCCCAAAGCTGGAGTCGAACAGTCTCAGTGTCAGACCATTGTACAATCTTCAGTGCAAAGTCCACTGAAAGTAATAAGAAAATATAGCTGTAATTTATGAATAGGAAAAAAAAAACTTTAAAACATGTTCAATTTAGCAAAGATTCAATTAACAAAGGACAGCATTTGACACTGGCCTGGATTTTGCAGTGGTCATGATGGCAAACGGTCAGCGTTCATCATCATTACTCCACTGAAACTGACAGCAACTGCAGAAGCCTGCTCATGCACAGCATAACGCAGAACTTCAGAAGCTGCTGTTGGTGATTCTACGTTCCTTAAGGGTGCACTGTTCAGGCCCCAGATTGCAATCCCTAAGCAGTAAAGTGATGGAAACTTCCTAAAAATTTCACAATTTTTTAAAAAAAGGTTTGATATTTTATCTTAATCCCATGTCTTTGTCCCATTTATTTTGTTCTGCAAAAATTTAAAATTAAAAGCGAAGGGATTCAGTGTTTTTTTTTTCCTGGTTTGCGACCTGTGAGAATACTTCAATATGATTGGGTATTTTCCCTTCTTGCTGATATCACATGCTGGACGCCTAGAGATCCCCTTGACTTGGCCCCAGATTTAAACTGCCATCGGGAGAGGGGAAATCTGCGCCACAGAGATCACTAGATAATTTGTGGGTAGTTTTTTTTGAAGTCAGCGACAAAAACTATCGCTTTGCCATTGATCGCAAAATCCAACCCATTTCTCCCCCCCGCCAAAAAAAAAAAGACCCAGCCAAGAGAACTCTGCTTCAGGTCTGCCAATAAATAGCCTTCCTGAGTATAACACGGGGGATAAAGCATGATTATAACTGTAGTTCCACAGAAGTAAAATGGACCACTTCAGTTTTCCCATGATGGGATAGCACCTCCCTTGAAACAGCCCATGTAGAATTATATGAAATTACAAAAGCTTTTCATTATAACTAGAGAGCCAGCAGTATTGTATTTGTAAATCAGTTAAAAATTGAGGAATTATGTAGTAATGAAATGAATGGAGACAGTAAAGTCCCAGTCTATTATTGTATATTTGACTCATTTTATTGCACCACTGTTAATTTTTGTCGTGCAAGCCAACACTTAAGACTATGCCTGTGAACAGAATTTTTTTTTTAAAAAAGAGGAAGAATCCCACTGCACACATCTTGCAGTCATCATGTAGGCCTCTTCATCCTTTACATTTGATTACATTTTGATCAGTTATCAGGAAAGGTAAGGTTTCAAACTTACCATCTTTGGCTAAATGTTCATTAAAATCCTATCAAAGGGGTGCATTACCAGTGTCAAAGACTCAAATTCTGGGTTTTCTTTTTTTTTTTAAAAAAGAAACTATACAAAAGGATAACGTCCACTGAAGAGGACTTCATTTTCATAAGGTATTAATTACACTAAAATGCAGAAGATGAAATTATAAAGTTTTTTCAATATTCACAGTTAGTTGCTACCAACCAGCATGGAACCTGTAAATAAAATACAATGAAAGTACAAAGAGGGACGTTCCAAAGCATTTTACAGTTAATGAATTGCTTTTGAAGTGTAGTCACTGCATTGTAGGCAAACGAGGCAGCCAATTTGCACACTGCAAGGCCCCATAAACAGTAAAGAGATGAATGAGGGGTTAATCTGTGGTGGGACGAGTTACAGCCAAGAAAATTCCCTACTCTGGTAAAGTACCTTGGGACCCTTTACACATTTAGGTAGGGCCTTAGTTTAAAGACATAATTGGAAAGACGGCACCTCCTACAGCAACATTTCTTCAGTGATGCACTGAAGTGTCAGTCTAGATTATTTGCTCAATTCACAGAGTGGCACTTGACCCTCAATCATCTGGCTCAGCGCCAAGAGGTATCAGTTAGCCAAGCTGACGCTGAAATGAACAAATAAATCTGGTAGGAAAGTCCCATTTTGTTTTGGACTAATACCATCAACCGTGCTTTGATAAATTTAGATCAAATAAAATTGCAGTTTGACAAATATTGAGGTAGACTGTTTATGTCCAGGTGCTGTAAATAAAAATCACCTGGTCACAGCACAGCTAAATGGGACAGGGCAGGTCACATGCATATCAGGAAACCTGCATAATTCTCTTTCCATTAAGGGTATGCAAGCTTTCCCACCTAATTTCGTCTAAAGCGCCCGTGCTTTACACAGGAATATAAACTAGGTGGAAGAATCCATTGGGTATATTTATCTCAGTCTTGTACCCTGTGAACATTAAGTGCTATACAGGGTGCAAAACTGCTGAAAGAGAGAGATTGGATTGTTTTAAAATACTGCATGTGCAGAAAGTTTTCAAAAATTAAGCAGTAGCAGTTACATTACATATTGCAGAATTCTTGCTATAGATCACACAATATTACGCTACCAAACATTAAGTTACAGGATAACCTAAAACTTGTGGTGAGCATTTATTCAGTTTTAAACTTACTTTAAGTTGCTATTCTGCTTCTGGTACAACTAGAACCATTCTCGGTTTAAAAGAGAGCCGGCATGGACTCAATGGGCCAAATGGCCTCTCTCTCTGCCGTAAATGACTCCAAGACTATTACTGAGCTATGAGAGATGTCCACATAAGAGTGAGATCTAAAGTATATCACAGGTCTGCCAGCAGAACAAAAGCTTGCAACTCATTTGTACTTTACATACATATACTGGTGTTTGTTGGAGGCAGTATAAAGATTACAAAATAGACTTACTCCATTGTTATGGAATTACTAACAACTTATGATTTGGCAGCACATATGCTTTCAAAATGAACCCACTGGTTTTCAATCCATTTGACTTCTTTCCCAAATTGCAAAGTTCACCCTTTATTACCAGTCCCTCATGTAATATTGTGAAACTGACTATCAACTTCACCACATCCTCAAAAGCAACACAGTAATTTGATATAGTTTCACTCCCCTTTCCAATTTTCATTAAGCAGATTTCTTTTTATACCTGTTGATTTATGTCCCTTATAACTAGAAAGTCAAAACAATTACAATCTCATATGGGCTTGTTAATATTCCTCAATACTTCCTGTAAGCCTTTCCTTTTCCTATTTCTTCCTGCTTGAGAAAGAAAAATGGCTAAACCTAATTGTGTCTTCAAAAACATTTTTTCATGCACAGCTCTGCCCACACATCATTGTGTAAAAAATGTAATGCTAGTCATTAACAACTTAAATTGGATCACACACACCCAGCTGATACACAGCTCATGTTCCGACACGAAGCCTTCAACTTGATAATTCATCATAGACAAGACATTCCCATCTCAACACAGTTGCATATCGGCTTATTTTACTTATATTGCAGAGCAATCTACAATTTCATTTACTCCTAGTCCCATCAAACTAATTGATAATGCCAAGGTTCATTGTGCAGTTCTTTCTTCAATCTGCAGTGCTGCTAAGTAAAAAAAGTTTAATATTCTAATATGGGTTAAAGTAGTAGAGAAGTTAGAAAAGTTTCCTTTTACAATACTATAAAGACAGACAGCTTTCACAGCAGAAATCTACATGTTAGGTACTCTGATCATGAACCCACATTCATTATTTACTTCTGATGAAAATCACACATACAGGTCTTAAAATTAAGGATTTTTCTATAAATAAGATGACAAAGCATAAGGAAATAAAGTTAAGAAAGTTTACCAGGTGGAGACTCATACACAACTTTTTTTTTTAAAGAAATAGGACACGAGACATTAAATCATATTCATAGACTTTTCACTTCAGGAATATCCCTAGAATATTTCAGTGCAACTAAACTCACAGTTTAAAATTGTGAATCCTTACAATAAAAATCTCATTGTTCCAGTCCTATCGACACAGAATTTGGATCAGCATGAGAAACCGTAATAAAGAGGGGGAAATCATGGAAAGATTGGCACCATTTACCAAATCCCAAGGGAGAAGTACAGGATAATTGGGTGGAATATTTTCTTGAATTCTTAGTTTCACTGCTGATACAGTTGAATTTTAAAAAAAATAAGCTTTAATGCTTCATGCTTGCACATTAGGGGAAAAAGCTATTTGAAAGATTTGGTGCCCTATTAGCACTTTAAACACTGTTAAAAGTGACAACACTTAATTATAAAAATTAATTAATATCACATGATTACTCAAGTTTAAAAAAAGTCACAAATGAGCAGTTTTGATAAATAAGGGAAAACTGTTTGCACTGACAGGAGAGTCAATAAACTGAGGACACAGATGCAAAATAATTGGCAAAAGAACCAGGGGAGAGATTAGGAAATTTAAAAAAAGAGCAAGTTATAATGATCTGAAACACACTGAGCTAAAGGGCAATGGAAACAGATTTAATTGTAACATTTAAAAGGGAATTAGATATATACTTGAAAAGGAAAAATGTATAGGGCTATGGGGAAAGAGAAGCATGGGACTAATTAGAAAGCATTCAAAGAGCAGGCATAGGCAAAATGGGCTGAATGGCTTCCATCTATGTTGTATTTTAGAATTTTGCTAACACTGAAAGATACCAAGCCTCAGAAATAAAAGCAACAAGTTGCACTTATATAGTACCTTCAACGTGGAAAAACTCCAAAACACTGAAGGGGGAAAAAAAACAAGACATCAAACCAGGAGAGATTAGGAAGAGTGAATACTTGGAACGCTAATTACCAATTTCCAAAACGAAAAAGTTATGAAGCAAGCAAATTTTGTTCTTTACTTCACAAAAACCTCAGTTGAAAAAAAATCCACACCCCCCCCCCAAAAAAATTGCTTAGTCTCCAAGTTTTGCTCGCACAACTGCAATTGTTATGTCACATCAGTAACTAAATAATCTTGCCTACAACAATGTTGTAAATCAGAGCAATAAATGTCTCTTACCTCCCACAGTGGACTTGTAGTTCTTGCTGAAGCTGTCATTAGCATAACGCTGCACCAGAGAGGTTTTGCCCACCGTGCAGTCACCAATGACCAGCACCTTGAACAGATAGTCGTTTGCCATAGTGTGGCCCAGTTGGGTCCAGAATGAGGGAGGAGCAGCATCAACGCGCCTCATAAACATCCCCTTCAGGCCCTGCAGCCATCATCACCCCCACAGCCTTCACCTCACCAGCTTCCTTGTGACTACCAACAACCGGAAAAAAACACTTAACTTTTAATTAAAAAAATTAAACGATTTTCTTTTTGATTTCGATTCCGCCGAGCTTTCACACTGTATATTTTCCACCCGCCCGCTCTGGTCACGTGACGCCGGCTGCGTGCGGTGCACCCTGGGAGCTGTAGTTCGCCACTGGGGACAGAAAGTGGGAGGGTCCAGGATTAGAACTACGGATCCCGGCAGGCACCGCGTCTCGGCGGGCGACAGCCCCGCCGCTGGCCATCCTGGGAATTGCTGCAGAACACAGGTTCTGGCTGAGTGAATGCTGCAGAAGATTGGCTGTATTTCCATTGGCATTTTCCTTTGCACCTGCTTCTTTTTCATTCTCTACTTAAGATAATTGCATAAATATATGTTGCTATATACTTTAGGGAAGGAAATCTGCCATCTTTACCTGGTCTGGCCTACATGTGACTCCAGACCCACAGCAATATGGTTGACTCTTAACTGCCCTCTGAAATGGCCTAGCAAGCTACTCAGTTGTCAAGCGCAACTCAGGATGGGCAACAAATGCTGGCGTTGCCAGTGATGCCCACATCCCATAAATAAAATGCCAGTGTAGGGAAGAGACATCTGGCAAATGACCTGACTAAGAAACTCCAGTACTTTACCTAACCATTAGACTGGTTGGAAGGAAGCATGATTTACCCGAGAAAAATCCCAGTCTGTAGTTTCATCCTTGCAGGTATTTCTAGGATGGATGGCTAAGTTACTAACTGGCTGGGAATAAAAAGCAATCCTCTGACTTTTTTGTCAGCTCATTATCTGTTTAATTATTACATTTTTCTATGAGTAACCATTTAATTTTAGTGAATATCGCTACTGGTGCAGAACAAAGAGCACAGAATAGCTTTGTTTCCTGTCTGCACAGTTACCATTCCATAAACTACACCCTACCACTCTTCATTAGGGTGGAGGAACCTCAGCAACAAGTTATGCAGCCTTGGGCGTCATTGAATTTGTGGCAACATTTCTGTTTCCTTTTATCCCTTCTGCATTTGCCATTCCGATACTGATCAATTTGCGACTCATTTCCCCCAACCTTGTTTTCAAATCCTTCCATGGCCTTACCCCACCCTAACTCTTTAACCTCCTCCACCCCTCCAACCCTCCGAGATCTCGGCATTCCTCCAATTCTGGCCTATTACATATCCCTGATTTTAAACTCTCCATCCTCTGCGATGTGCCTTCAGCTACTGAAGACCTATGCTCTGAGATTACCCCCTAAACCTCTCTGCCGCTCTCTTCTTTAAGGCACTCCCTAAAACCTAATCACAAAAAGTTAGCAAGCAGGTACAGAAAGTAATGCAGAAGGCAAGTGGAATGTTGGCATTTATTACAAGGGGGATGGAGTATAAAAGTAGGGACATCTTGCTACAACTGTATAGGACATTGGCGAGACACAGTTTGGTCACCTTATTTAAGGAGGGATATACTTGCATTAGAGACAATTCAGAGAAGGTTCACTGGGTTGATTCCTGGGATGAAGGGGTTGTCTTAATTATCTTATGAGGAAAGGTTGAGCAGGTTAGGCCTATACTCATTGCAGTTTAGGAAAATGAGAGGTGATCTTATTGAAACATATAAGATACCGAGGGGGCTTGGCAGGGTAGATGCTGAGAGGGTAGAGGATGTTTCTCCTCATGGGGGAATCTAGAACAAGGCAGCACTGTTTAAAAATAAGGGTCCCCCATTTAATACGGAGCTGAGGAGGAAGTTCTTCTCACAGGGGGTTGATAATCTTTGGAATTCTCTACCC
This sequence comes from Heterodontus francisci, assembly GCF_036365525.1. Taxonomy (NCBI): domain Eukaryota; kingdom Metazoa; phylum Chordata; class Chondrichthyes; order Heterodontiformes; family Heterodontidae; genus Heterodontus; species Heterodontus francisci. The sequence goes on along the minus strand of NC_090395.1, from coordinate 64,420,715 downwards.
CAGAGAGCAGTGGAGGCTGGGTCTTTGAATAGACAGACTTTTGATCTACAAGAGAGTCAAGGATTATGGAGGATAGGCCACAATCAGATCGACCATGAACTTATTGAATGGTGGAGCAGGCTCAAGGGGCCAAATAGTCTTTTCCTGCTCCTATTTCTTACGTTCAACCTCATATTTGCCCAACCCTAATTGCCCTTGAGATGCTGGTGGTGAGCTGTCTTCTTGAACTGTTGCAGTCCATGTGGTGTAAGTACATCTACAATGCTGTTTGGTAGGGTGTTCCAATAGTTTGTCCCAGTGACGATGAAGGAACAGCAATATACTCCCAAGTCAGGATATGACTTGGAGGGGAACTTGCAGATGGTGTTCCCATGTGCCTGCTGTTCTTGTTCTTCCAGGTGGTAGAGGTTGTGGGTTTGGAAGGTCCTGTCAAAGGAACCTTGGCAAGTTGCTGTTTTGCATCTTGCAAATGGTTCACAATGCAGCCACATACTCACTGATGCATTGGGACATTAATTTGTCTTATATCTTTCTCTCCAATGCATCCTCTTTATTACTTTAGATCTTAGTAACAAGAATTCTCATTCCTACTGTTTATTACAAGTGAAAATGGTGTTGCAGCTGTACCACGCAGTTTCACTTACAGCAGTATGGCAAAGAACATTATACAATAAAGAGACAGACAAGTAGGGAAAAAGGTAAAACAAATAATATAGATTTCAACTCAAATTATCCAAATTAAGATCACCAGTCACCAAAAGAATTGGACGGGTGAATAAAAGGGGTTAAAATGTAAAACGTCTCAAACCTCTGTGGAATAGTTTTTAATAAACAAACACACATACAAAATAGCAAGCCTGGTAATTTTCTGCAAACCAAATAATTCTATACTAACTGCTTAATGGCAAATCCAGTTCCTCAAAAACACACCTTTCAACACTTCTTTCCATGCTACCTACCACTCCATGTCCAACATTCTTTCTTCTCCAAGGTCTTTGAATGTATTCTTACTTCCCAGATGCATGCATATCTTTTTTTGCACAACATCTGTTTTAATTCCTCCAATAGTTTTCCTCTCCTCCTGTAGCACTGAAATGGCCCTAACCCCTCACAAGTATCACTATGATTGTAACCATGGTGCATTATCCCTCTGTGCAACCTCCAATATAGTAAGTGATATTACCCTTCAACGCATCTCCTCTACTGTCCAGCTCAGTGGAACTCCCTATTCTCATTGTCTACTCCATTCCCCTCCCTGGCCACTGCCTCAGGTTGAACCAAACTTTTCATAACCTCAGCATCCTGTTCACCGTGGTTTCAATCTTATATTCTCTCCATCGCAAAGATTGCCGATGACCACTGTTATGAAAGTGCCTCCATTTTAAAAAATATTTTTTGAGGACTCATATTTAAATTGTGGAAATGGATTCATTATGGAAGGCTGAAGATTTCATAGATGCTGGACTTTGTTTTTGTTGAAAGTTCACTGAAAGGACACTGAGAGGTCTTGTTTGAAAACAAACCTTTACTGGATGACACATGCCTTAAGCTCAATAAACAACAGAAACCTTGGTGACTTGGGGAAGATGTTTACAGAGAAGGGACATGTCAAGATTTATGAGGGTCAGGAATTGGTTTCACTTCTGAGATATTGTTTTGGTTCAGTTAGGGTGTGGACAGTGTTTAAAAGTCATTGGTTTAGTAGCCTGCTGAAAAAGAAACTCCCAGCTCATCTTTCCTGCACCTCTCTAAGAGACCCAGAGAAATCTAGTGTGTCAGCTCCTCTTTCTCTACATCTTTGAAAAAACCCTGCAAATCCAGAGTGTGATAACTGAAATTTCTGATGCCACATTTCTCCTGGAAAGCCTACCAGACTAATTCTCGACATCTCCAGAACGAACTGCTTCTGAAAAGATCCCAGTGACCATCTCCATGTATCTGGATGCCAGACCAAAGGGGACAACTGACATCCTTACATATCTTCCCTGTTTTTCTTCACAAATTAGTAAGTATTTGGCCAGAGTATTCTTTTTTGTCTTTTTTTTTTGTAAAATGCCTCTGCAGAGAGAATTTCTTTATTTTTTCAAAATAATCATGTGAATTTGTGTGTGGGGTATTTAAAAAGGGAACTTTCATATTTCAATCTGTGTGTTAATGCTTTGCTTTGTTACTGTTTTATAATAAACTGATAATTTTGTTGTTTATTAAAGAAACCTGGTTGGTGTATTTTATTCTGGGATAAAGAGTATAAGATTGACTGTATCGGTGACTGGGTAAATTTTTAAATATATGTTGTGACCTGTGAGAAATGGAACTAGAAAAGACAGTGCACACCTCCCATCTCGGTTGTAACATATAACTGGGGGCTCTGTGCGGGATAACTCAAAGCTGACGGTGTGTAAGTAGGGTAATAACAATTGAAAAGGGGAGAAGGAAAAAACAGGTTTCTTGTGCTTTCGAGTAAATGTTACATTAACAGGATGGATTTATCAGCGGCTATGACATTTTTGGAGAAGGACGACTTATTCCTGAGTGATTTGAGAAACTTAACCAAGGTTAGGCTAATAGCATTGGCAGCAAAATTGGGGTTAGAGTTAAAACCCGGAGCTTAGAAAGCAGAAATAATTGAAGTAATAGCACAACATTTATAATTGAAAGAAGAAGAAGGCAATCTAGATGGTAGTTCTGTGGAATTAGCTAGGATTCCGTTACAGATGAAGCAGCTTGAGCTTGAACAGGAAAAGACATGAAAAAGCTTGAGCTTGAGCATGAAAGAAAATTGACAATGAAGACACTTGAACTTGAAACAGAGGAAAGGGCAAAAGAAAGAGGAAGAGAAGGAAGGGAATTCGAATTTAAAAAAAAAACTGGAACTAAGACAAAGGGGTGGCCTTGATTCCAGTGGAACTTTTGGTAAAGGAAGAAGTGATTCTAGCCCACGGGAGCTTTTCAAATTTGTGCAAACCCTCCTGAAGTTTGAGGAAAGGGACGTAGAGGCATTTTTCATTTCTTTTGAAAAGATAGCCAGACAGATGAAGTGGCCAAAGGAAAGCTGGACACTACTTATGCAAAGCAGGTTGATGGGCAGAGCTCATTAAGTTTATGCTATGCTTTCTGAGGAGGCCTCTGCAGATTATGAGATGGCAAAAAAGGCTATTCTGGCTGCGTATGAGTTAGTCCCTGAAGTCTTTAGGCAGAAATTTCGGAACCTCCGGAGACAGCCTGGGCAGACTTATATAGAATCTGAGAGGGTAAAGCAAATTCATTTTGATCATTGGATGCGGGCATTAAAGGTAGAGACCACGTATGAGAACCTTAGGGAAATAATTCTCTTGGAAGAACTTAAAAATTCTCTCCCTTCATTAGTAAGAACCCATGTAGAGAACCAGAAGGTTCCAACAGCCAGCCAGACAGGCAGCTGAGATCACTGATGATTATGAGCTTGTTTACAAGCCGAAACTCTTTGTCCGTCATCCCTACAAACCCACAAAGGATAGAGGCTAAAAGGAAGGCAAGTAGCTGGGGACAAGAAGGGACGCCTGAGAACGCCCCGGGATGTCCTCCTCAGGCCACAAAGGATGATGCTGAGGGTGCAAGTGAGGTCTTCAAGCCTAAGTGTTACCATTGCCACAAGGTGGGACACATTTGTGCAGAATGCTGGAAGTTGCGGTGTAAACCCATAAGACTTATTGGGTTACACAAGGCCAATGTACAGAAAGGGGCCCTGACCGACAGTACAACAGATCAATCTGTAGCTCTGACTGCAGCTGTAAGGCCAAGTACAAAAACCGCTCTGAGTGTGGGGGATGTGAACGAGATACCTGAGAGTTATAGGGAATTCATGTCTGAAGGAAAAGTAACTCTTTATCTCTCAAGTGAGGCAGGTAAACCGATAGTTATACTTAGGGATACAGGAGCCACCCAAACTCTTTTGCTAGGGAAAGGCATAACTTTTCCACCAGTGAGCGCATTGAATGCCAAGGTTTTAGTGAATGGTATCAGCAAGGAATATATACCAGTACGTTTGTATCAGGTGCACTTGGAGTGTGACCTAATGTCTGGAACAGTAACTGTAGGAGTTGTCCATAGTTCGCCTGTAGATAGAGTTGACCTACTCCTGGGGAATGATTTGGCTGGAGTGTAGGTAGTAGCTTCTCCAGTTGTCACTGAAAGACCAAGTGAAGTCAAAGCGACAGAACAGATGCAGGAAAAGGTTCCAGGAATTTTTCCTTCGTGTGTAGTGACCTGAGCAATGGCTGAACAAGTTCCATTGTCGGAGGTCAGATTGGCACCACAGACAGATAACCGAATATCTGAAACTTTCTTTGGGGATATGGAAAATCTGAAGGAAATGTTCAGTAAATCTTCTCTGATCAAGGCTCAGCAAGCTGATCCAGAGTTAAGTAAAGTAGCACAATTGACTCTAACTGAAGCTGAAGCAAAGGGAGTCCCGGAAGGCTATTATATTAAAAATGGGATTCTGATGAGGAAGTGGAGACCTCTTCAGACCTGCGGACAAAGAACGGACAGTTGTTCACAAGATAATGGTACTGCCCAAGTATTGTCGGGAAATATTAAGGATAGCGTATGGAATTCATATGGCGGGACATGTGGAGATCTGGAAGACCCAATCACGTATATGTTGGCATTTTTACTGGCCAGGTCTTTCCAAGGACGTGGTGCAGTTTTGTAAAACGTGCCATATGTGCCATGTTGTGGGAAAACCAAACTGCTGTAAAACCGGCACCTCTAAATCTCACACCAGTTTTTGAGGATTTTTTTTAGAGGATTTGGATAATGCGGCAACACATCTTTTTATGCACTTTATTTTCAATGGGAAATGCCTGTATAGTTTTCATGGTTCAAATAGCTGGCACAGGCATGATGGGCAGAATGGCCTTCTTCTGTGCTGTCCAACAAAAGTGGGACACCAATATATACTCACTATCATGAGTATGGCTACGTGGTTTCCAGAGGCCATTCCCTAGAGAACAATTTATGCTAAGGTAGTAGTAGAGAAGTTAACCTAGTTCTTCACTATATATGGAATACCGATTGAGATTCAGTCGGGTCAAGGTTCCAATTTTATGTCTAAAATTTTCCAGGAAGTTATGAATAATCTGGGTATAACACAGTTAAAGTCTTCAGCATACCACCCAAAGTCACAAGGTGCTTTAGAACGGTACCATCAGACCTTCAAAACGATGATCAGGGCATACTGTCATAGATATCGCAATGATTCCGATAAAGGGCTCGGATTTCTTTTGTTTGCCCCTAGGGATTCACGTAATGAGTCTACCAGTTTTAGTCCTTTTGAATTAGTTTATGCACGTGAGATAAGAGGTCCTCTAAACTAATCAAAGAAAGGTTTTTAGAACAGAGGGACAAATCTTCTGTGTTAGATTATGTATCCGTGTTCCGGGAGCAGCTCACGAGAACCTGCAAAGTGGCTCAGGAACACCTAAAAGCTTCCCAAACAACCATGAAGAAATGGACAGACAAGCATGCCAAGACCTGAAGGTTTCAACCAGGGGATGAGGTGTTCGTATTTACAGGGTGAACTGCTGAAAGCATGTTTCAGTGGTCCGTATAAAGTGGTCAAAAGAATTGGTAGAGCAAATTATTTGATTGACACCCCAAATCGCCGGAGAAAGAATCGGCTGTGTCATATCAATATGTTGAAACAATATCATTGCTGGTAGGAGGATAAGCAAGCACAGATATGTCAGGTAGTAGGGACAGTGAATGATGAAAGGGATAGTGAGGATGAAGCAGAAGGAGGCCTAGACAATTCTCAAATTGAACCTCCTATTATCTGGTTAGCTAATACTGAATTGTTAGGGAGATTAGACACTATACTTTCATACTTAGATGTTGAATGAGAAGAGCTAACAAGGCTACTCACAGCATGTAAATGAGTCTGTAGGGACAAACCAGGATGTACAAACTTAGCCATACATGATGTAGATGTAAGGGAACCCTTTCCTATAAAACAGCATCCTTATTGCTTAAGTCCAGAGAAACAGGCCTAGGTAAAAGCAGAAATCCCATACTTGTTGGAAAACCATCTAATTGAACCCAGTCAAAGCAGCTGGAGTTCCCCAGTCATGTTAGCACCTAAACCTGATGGTTCAACTGGATTCGGCATAGACTATAGAAAGGTTAATGCAGTAACAAAAGCAAACTCCTACCCAATTCCTCGCTTGGAAGATTGTATTGACAGAGTGAGAAGTGCCACGTTTCTTACAAAAATAGATTTGTTAAAGGAATACTGGCAAGTTCCTTTAACACTCCGAGCTAAAGAAATATCAGTCTTTGTCACACCAGATGGTCTTTTCTCATGCCGAGTGATGCCATTTGGGCTAAAAAATGCCCCAGCCACTTTTCAGAGACTAATGAACCAAGAGGTAGCCAGTGTTCCTAACTGTGTGGTTTACCTTGATGATGTGCTGGCATTCAGTGACACTTGGAAGGACAGCTTGGAATAACTAGAAGCTCTGTTTAGAAAATTACAATTAGCTGATTTAGTGATAAACCTTGCCAAAAGTGAATTTGCAAAAGCACGGGTAACCTACTTCAGACATATAGTAGGGCAAGGACAACAATTGCCAAGAACAGCAAACGTGCAGGCATTGGTGGAGTTCCCTACCCCAGGACTAAGCAAGAAATCATGAGGTTTTTGGGGATGTGTGGTTTCTCTCGCAAGTTTGTACCAAATTTCTGTGCTATAGCTGCTCCACTGTTGGATTTTCTTCAAAGAAAGAAAACCAAGGTAGTGTGGTCAGGGGAGTGCCAAACATCTTTTGAGAGGCTGAAAGCCATTTTGATTACTGAACCAGTGTTGGCTGCCCCAAATTTCACTAAGCCCTTCAAGGTAGCAATTGATGCTAGTGACCTGGGGGTTGGTGCAGTCCTTTTACAAGATGATGAATTAGGCATAGAAAGGCCAGTGGATACTTTTCCAAAAAGCTAAATTGACATCAAAAGAGATACTCAACAGTGGAAAAAGGGCTGGGTTTATTACAAGCTTTTAAGCATTTTGAAGTATATGTCCACCACGACTACAGAGAGACACTGGTATATACTGATCATAACCCCCTAGCCTTTGTGAAAAAATTTAAAAACCAGAATGCCAGACTATTTCAATGGCATTTACTACAGCAACATTATCACTGATGGATTATTCACATTGCGGGGCAATATAATGTAATTGCAGATGCTTTGTCTGGGATTTAACTTTTCTTTGAGTTATCCGAATGCAAAGAATTGTATTAGCAACAGGTAAAGAGTGAATGAGAATGAGTGTGTAAATGTGTTTTAGTATTCTTTTTCATGTTGTTTTTCCATACTTTGTAATGAAACACATTTAAAAATGGCATTTCATTCCTCCAAGGATGGAAAAGTTATGAAAGTACCTCCATTTTTGTTAAATATTTTTTGAGGACTCATATTTAAATTGTGGAAATGGATTCATTATGGAAGGCTGAAGATATCACAGATGCTGGACTTTGTTTAGTGTTGAAATTTCACTGAAAGGTCTTGTTTGAAAACAAACCTTTACTGGATATCACATGCCTTAAGGCCAATAAACAACAGAAACTTTGGTGACTTGGGGAAGATATTTACAGAGAAGTAACATGTCAAGATTTATGAGGGTCAGGAATTGGTTTCGCTTCTGAGATATTGTTTTGGTTCAGTTAGGGTGTGGTCAGTGTTGCAAAGCAGTTGGTTTGATAGCCTGCTGAAAATGAAACTCCCAGTTCATCTTTCCTGCACCTCTCTCAGAGACCCGGAGAAAATGCCAACTCCTTTCTCTACCTCTTTGAAAAAACCCTGCAAATCCAGAGTGATAACTGAACCCCCTAACGCCATATTCCTCCTGGAAAGCCTACCAGACTAATTCTCGACATCTCCAGAATGAACTGTTTCTGAAAAGATCCCAGTGACCGTCTCCATATTCCCTGACGTCAGACCAAATGGGACAACTGACATCGTACATATCTTCTCTGTTTTTCTTCAAGAATTAGCAAGTATTTGGCCAAAGTATTCTTTTTTTTGGTCTTTCTTTTGTAAAAGGCCTCTGCAGAGAGAATTTCTTTATTTTTTTTTAGTGTGTGTGAGAATTTTTGTGTGGTGTTTTTAAAAGGGGAACTTTCAATATTTCAATCTGTGTTAATGCTTTGCTTCATTACTGGATAAGTCTTGTTTTATAATAAACTGATAATTTTGTTGTTTATTAAAGAAACCTGGTTGGTGTATTTTATTCTGTGATAAAGAGTAGAGTATATGATCGACCATATCAGTAACTGGGTAAATATTTAAACATATGTTGTGACCTGTGGAGAAGTGGAACTAGAAGACAGCGCACTCCTCCCATCTCAGTCGTAACACCACCCCATCCTTATCATTACCTACGTCAGCCAATCTGCCTTTGAAATAGTCATTCTTGCCTTGGCCCCAAACTCTGAAATTCCCTCCCTAAATTTTTTCACCTTTTCACTTTCTGCCCCCTTCAAGACTCACATCTGGCCAAGCTTTTTGTCAACCTTCCTAATCTTTCTTTCTTTGGCTCAGCAGCTGATTTTCCTTATGCCACTGTGAAGCGGGAGGGGTAAATTTTGTTTTTACAGAGGCTACATAATTGCAAGTTGATGTCAGTGAGAAAAAGAAATAAAAAAGATATGCCTTTTCTAAATAAACCAATAGACACTGGGTTTCCCCAGTATGAAACCAAACCCAAAGTGTCTCCTTTTTTAGATGGGCAAAACTAATAAAGAACTAAACCATATAAGTAAAACAAGGAAAAACTTATGAAATTAGCATTGTTACTGGTGGCTGCACTGCACTCCAGTCCCCACTGGTGTGGAAGGCCCCTAGCATACCAACCTGCATGCTCCATCTCCAGGGTCTCTAGGCCATGGAGAAGACCCCAGAAGAGAGGCAGGCAGGCAGCCAACCACCCCATGAGCTGCATCCAACCTGCTGTGGATGGCCAACTTACCCTGGCCTAGGGGCAAACCGATGAGGAGGTCCTCCGATTTGTCCACTCCCCTCTGCACTGGGTGACCACTGAGTTGTCAGCTATGCATGTGTCATAAGTGCAGGGATCTGAAGCAGCAAAGGAGAAAGCTACACCAGTAGCAGCTCCATGATCGCACTGCAAGAGCAGCTGGATCTGAATATAAAATTTAAGCATTAAAACCTCATGAATGCTGGAAATCTCAAATGAAAGCATGAAACAGAGCAGGGCTGTTATCACCAGCCTGTGAACTAACTCGCACCAAGTCCCATTCACTCACCCTCACTGACTTGGATTGGTGCCCAATTAAGCAGCAAAATGGTTTTTAAAATTGGCACCCTTGTTTTCAAGTCCCTCCATGGCCACACCCTTCCCATCTCTAATCTCCTCCAGCCCCATAACCCACTGAGATACCCACACTCCTCTAATTCTGGCCTCGAGGACTCCCAATTTGAATACCTCCACCATTGACAGCTATGCCTTTAGCTGCCAAGGCCCTAAGCTTTGAAACTCCCTCCTGAAACATCTTTGCTTATTTTTCCTCCTTTAAGAAGGTTCTTAAAACATAACTCTGACCAAGTTTTTGGTTATCTGCCCTGATGTCTCCTTATGTGGCTCGGTGTCAAATTTTGCTTTACAATGCTACTGTGAAGTGCCTGGGGACATTTTTTGTTAAAGGCACTATACAATCAAAAGTTTGACCTGGTTATAAAGACAAGTTAGCATTTAGAAGCTCTGCTTCTTCCTTTTTCAATTCGCATAAAAGAACTCAACCAAAAGTGTTAACTTCTGCTTTCAGATGCCAACAGATCTGCCTTATTTCCAGGTCTTTGTCTCTTTATGTTAGAATATCTACAAAAATTACCTAGACACAGAAATTAAATTAGACATTCCAGCTATATGGTGCTACAGCACTTTGGGGCCGCACTGCATACCATTAAGATGTGGTGGAATGTACTTTCAAACCTTTTAATTGCTGAGTAGCAACAAGAGCTACTCCAATCAGAACTCATTAATCACGATTTGCGTTTTTGTAAATTATTCACTGTGCCCATCCGTTCAGTGAGACAGGGCGAAATGAGCAACTCAGATATGCAGAACTGCTCTCTAAAACAGATCTGTTCTATCAGTTTTACTTGCTTGCTGTCAATATTTCACCCTCCTTGAAGGGTATTATCAGCAATGAGGAGAGAACAGTAGGCATTGGCTGCTTTGTACCCACCTTAAACTTGAATTCCTACCAATATTGCAACCAATGTTTGTTTTTCCAGTACTGAGTGCGGAAGTTTCTCCAGGTCTTCACAAGCTGTTCAACAGCATAGCTGGTATACTTGCTGCCCAGTGCAGCATTAAGCTAATTTAAACCAGAAAGCCCCATGTTTACTGTCTGCTACTATGCTAGCAGTAAGACTGCTACAACTGGCATTGCTGTGGATAGGGCTGAAAATGATTCAGCCGGTTTCCTATTACCAGATACTATCCCTTGGGTCTTGCTGGAAGATCCATATGTGTGGATTTGGCTTTGTTGGTGGATATATTCTAACATTAGGAACAGGAGTAGGCCATTCAGCTCCTCAACCTGTTCTGTCATTCAGATAGATCATGGCTGATAAGCACCTCAACTCCATGCTCCTGCCTTTGCTCTGTATTCCTTGGTACTCTTACCTAACAAAAAATCAATCAATTTCATTTTGAAGGCTCCACTTCCAGTAGCATAGCTTGGTCACACTCGCTGTCCATCTTCACACATGAAAAATGTCCACCTGGGCAGTGTTTTTGGCATTAGTTGAACCTTATTCTACTGGAAGACATCTTCAAGAAAAGAGGGACGGAATTGCAAGGAAGAAGTGACTACACAAATTCCAATGTGCATCTCTATCAGAATCCTAGCAACCTAAAACAAGTTATGCTTGGACTTCCTAGTAATGATACAAAATGCATGGTTGACACATTGGAATTTCCATTGCCAGAAGGTATAATAATTGTTTAATGCAACAATCTTAAAAGCGACAAAGGGGGGAAAAAAAGGCAAAAATAAAATAAAGGCATTTCATCATTGTATGACATTTTATTTTAGCAAATACAGACTCCCAGGATGTTCACATCTTGGCAATTTAGAATATAAATATTAATTTTGGACATACTGTGCAGGAAACTGGATCAGAACACTGAGCACAACAGAGCCGGATCTGGAAGAAATTCCATTCAGAGTACAAGAATGAAGTTAGGACTAAACAAATGCAGCTTGCTCTTGGTACAAACATTATGATTAGGCCATACTTTTTTTTGCATTTTATAGATCACATTCCACAGAAAAAACAACAAGTGCATACAAAACAAAAGACAAATGCTACAGTTAAAAAACCGATAACGAAATGTGACCTTTTCTTCTGAGGGGAGTTAGTCTTAAAACCTACTCAACAATTGCACTGAATACATTTTCTATTTGAGCATGTCAACAATGGTGAACTAGCAGATTCAGTGCCGTTGTCCTGATTTTCTTCACCTTGGGTTGATCGGCTGTCACCAACGAACCGAAGAATCACAGAATTATGTTGGCAATTTTCTCTCTTTTAATACAGCAGTCAAAAAGCCAAGGAGAGCACATGGCCTTAAACAATTTTAAAATATATTCTGGTCTTGCAAAATAAAATAATTAAACACTTCATCTGATCATTTTGTATCGAGTGTGCAATCATTCATTACATAGATTCAAATCTTTCATAAAGAGTTAACGACCGGTCAAAATATTTACATACTGTTACAGAGTGCTCCTCAGTACAGTTTGAGAGTCGCATTGTTTGTCGGAAAGACGCTCAGGGACATTTTTTTGTAGCTGTTTTTAAAATATCAAAGTGAAACTGAATTTTTTAGTATAAATATAGCTTTGTTCAGAAAATGGGAAAAGAGCCATCATGGCATGATTATTTCAGAATTTTTAAACAAAGCGTCTAGGTCAATCAGGAACTGGGAATAAAGTGACTAATTCACTATGTGCGGACATCGTAGATTCTTACAGTCCAAATCTTTGTGCACTGCAGAAATTAAGAGTCACCTGACATATTGCTACAAAGATGAGGTGCAGCAGGAATCACATCCAAAGGTGCTTTCAACTATGAATGAGTTGAGGTTGCCAGGAAGGTTGAGATAATCTTGGACTGACTGGATCAAAGCAGCACACTGCTCCATGACCCGTCATAACAACATCCATCACAGGTGGCTCCAGCTTATGATAACCTGTAATGTGCATACGCACATTACACTATTCACAGTGAAGATTTTAGTGACATTATATTTAGTGTTCAACTGATTTACAAAAATTGGATTCCTTTCAATAGGAATTTCTCTTTTTAAGAGAAGTCACGGTACGATAGAAATAATTACATGTAATTTTTGGTGTGACTTTTGGTAAAGCTTTTCATGTCTTTAAGAGCTTAAACTATTTAAAGTTAACTAAATATTTTGGAAGTAGCCTTCTGATTTCAGATCGAGACCAGGAGAGGAGGCTCTAGTCACAAAAGTGACTAAAGGGGAGAAAAAAAATCCTTCGCTGCACAATTGAAATGCACTTCCTGGCACATTAACAGAGGACAGAGAAACTGATGGAGTCATTGGCGATATTAGAGCTAAACTATGATACTATCTTGTCCAAAGTATTGAAACAAACACCTACAAACAACACCGTAAATCAGTTGGGACAAGAAAATGAGGAAAAGTTGTAAAACTTGCAGACTACATTTGAAGCTCCAAGCACTATTCTCATCTTGTGCTTTTCACTACATGATAAAATAAGGAAAAAGTGCAATATTAAAAAAAGGGATATGTAATGGGTTCACTGTGACAGATCCCTTAAACAATGATAGTATAGCAGAGACTGAGAGATACATGTTTTCCAGATTTTTATTTAATCTTTGTTAAAACATATTTTTTAAAAATCAATTCTAGATTTACCAAAATCAGTTGCACTACTGGCTCAACTACCAACAGACCACTGTGCACAGTCATTGGGTCAGGATATACTTAATTGAGGATTTCAGTTCCTACTGAAAGCAACAGTAATTTTGTGGTACAATTTTGGTCATGTGACCAATATGCCTTTCTCAAGGGACTAACTTGGTCTGCTGAATGATTTCAGTGTTTTGTCAGTTTTTTTAAAAAAGTGAAGTCCAATTTAGAAATACCTCACAGTTGGGCCGTGTGACAAGAAGTCACAGATAGCTCCAAGACAGCTAAGCATTCAAACTAGTTTGTTGAGCAAGTAATATTGCCTGGGTTACCATTAATTTTCTTTTGTTTAAAATCAAGAGGCTTCAAGGACAATTCTGAACTCTGTGCACATGAGAAATCAAATAACTTAATTTAGGTCAATAGAGAAGTTGTATGGCATAAGTTGACAGTCATTAGAAGTAGCTACTGAGAGCAGCACAAATCTCTTCCACAGGCAGCCAGTAGTGACAACTCTGGCTCCAAACAAATAGACGTTAACATTTTGCTGGGCACTTATTGGTTAAATGCTATAACGCTCAGTCATTTCACAATATAAATGAAACCTATTGTCCTAAAATTCTACATCTAGACCAGAGCCTAGAGTCCAGCCCAAGGAGGGTATTAAACTATCTTAATGACAAAAGAAATCAAATCATTTTGCAGCTGTACAACCGCTAATTTGAGTCGGGCCTGCTCTCTGTACCCACGCTCGGCCGGCTGCAGCTGATTACTTTCTACTTTAGCATGGATCAGTTGGATGCGTTTCAAGAGAGGTAAAGGCCCAGGTTTAATTGTGCAAAGGTGGAACAAAAGCAGTTACAAGCATTCAGGGGAGCTTCTCCATCTACTCCAAGACCAGGTCTATGTTGGACAACCAATCAGATGTGGACAGGGGATAAATAATTCATTCGGAGCATAGACATGATTGTAAGCGTTGCCTACTTCAGATCTGGTAGTTTATAACAAACAGGCAATGAAAATGTATATTTACATATACATTATATATATTATATATAGCTTATATATAATATACTATATTGTATATAACATATGTTATATATATTATATATATATTATATATAAATAAATAAGCTAGATACATTATAGGCTCTTCTTCCACATCCAGCAATGTAGATGAAGCACACTTGCACAATGCACCTGTGACACTGACCATGCTCAGTGAATTGTCCCTTTTTAAAAAAAAAAGTGTAAAATATACAACCCACCCTGTTATTCCAGAATATCCCCTCAGACGACCAACTGAGACAACAGAATATCTCAGGAAGATTGTTCTTTGCATTTGAGAAAAAAAAAACGATATAGTTCTCAAAGTCCAAATAACAGGTCGCATCTCCTTGTACAAAAAAAATTAACCACTTTTAAATCAAATTAGCAGCTTTCAGTTCTGAAGTCAGTATCCAGTTTACCATGTGTTTCCCTGCTGCAGAATTCAGTTTTAGCACACAGCAGAGATTCCATTGCGACCTCTCCTGATTAAGCAGTATCTTCATTGGGTGCTGCACCTGGGCTGCATACGAAACACAGTCTCCATTGTGTAAAGCTTCATTAAAGTCACCTTCATTGCATTGCACTTGTTGATTTTACTCCCCATTGTATGAGGAACCTTCATTTTAGTCACCAACATCCGTGTCTCGATCGCCAATCAACCAGAGAATGTGGAAGCTGAGTGCCAGGAACCCTGTCCCCAGCAGGTCGCCCAGTGCTGTCAGATAGGGAATTGAGAAATTATCCGGATCCATGCCCCGTCCCCACATCCAGTGAATCATCCAATCAGCAACATAGAGCAGGATCAGCACCTGTATTACAATAATGAGCAAAATCACAAATCCTGTTTCATCAGAGCATGATTTATCAGAATTCCTTCAAAAACATTTTTTTTTAATACTTATTCATGGAACGTGGCCGTCACTGGCTAGGCCAGCATTTATCACCCACCCCTAATTGCTCTCGAGAAGGTGGCGGTGAGCAACCTCCTTGAATTTAACTCAGCAGGTTGCTCTATCAATTCAGAGGGCAGGTAAGAGTCAATCAAATGGCTTTGGGCATGGAGTCACATAGCCAAGACGAGGTAGGAACTGCAGATTTCCGTCTCCAAAGGGCATTAGTGGGCAGGTTGGGTTTTTAAATGACAATCCAATGGTTTCATGGTAATTTAAGTAATCGAATTTGAATTTCCCAGCTGCCATGGTGGGATTTGAACTCTTGTCTCCAGGTCATTAGTCCAGGCCTCTGGATTACTAGTCCAGTAACATAACCACTATGCTGCCCTGCCCCTATTCCAGATGTCACGTCTACATCACATTTGACCAGAAGTTATATATATTTAGAGAAGCCAGTCACAAAGGTGGTGATTGTTTCTTTTTTTTTTTGAGGGAAAGTTTTTCCTCTGGATTATTTACCTGAGCTATAAATCCACCCAGTTTGGGGACGGGACAAATATTTAGTGAAAATTCTAAATCTCTAGGACAAATCTACTGCAAGAATTTTCTTTGGCATTTCCTTAACCGGAGATGGCAGAATGCACTACACCTGACTCTATACAAATTAGATCATTTTTAAAGTAATAAATTTTATATTGAGACATTCTCACTAGAACCTCCTGAGCTCATCTACTTTAATGCACATTGTTTTACTGTTATTTCTAATATTCTCAAGTCCTTAATTTTTTTTATTGAAGTCTAGTAACTTCTTTAATTTCCTCCCTTTCCCCTCATGTGTAATCCAAGTAGCCACCAATTCTCTTCCTCCGCTTTAGACTTTAGACTTAGAATATCATGCACTAAAAGAGTAAACAGGTAGCACTCGATGCTAAAAGATCCCAGAATACACCTCAGGTGGACTCTTGTCTTTGATGAAGCTCTTTGCCTTTACTTGCACCGCGCTCAAACAGCTTGGCTAAAACTGAGAACTCGTAAATGGAAGACTCCACATTTTGATGCTTAGTAACTCTTAACTGGGTCACCAGTTAGAATAACATTCCAAAACAGTACTTTGCAAAAATCCATAATCAAGAAAACCATAAACATATTTTCAACTTTAAAAAGGAACATACTTGCAGTAAAGCAGCCATCATGTAGAATGCTATAAATATTGGCGTAAGTGTTGTGTGTCCCCCTTGCATGGAGTTAATGGTGTACAGAAAGACTAGGTGTCCAGGGACAACTAGAAGGAACAAGACCCGAGCTGATCTCGAATTCAAATCTGCATAAGAAAAAACAGACACACACATAAATAGTTACTTTCTTTACAGGCACCGTATATGATTAAATACAAAAGTTGGTAATTCTGAACTGAAAAAGCAAATAGAACTCCGGGAGACAAAGATCACAAAAATAAGCAAGGATAAGGAAGGCCATTCAACTCATCTTTGCTCCTGCCTTTAACAAGGAAGGTGATGCTACTCAGGCCACACAGTGAAAGAGGAGATAATTAATACACTAGAATGTGATACAAAGGAGGTATCAGAAAGGCTGTCTATACTTAAAAGTGGATATAGCACCAGGACCAGATGAGATGCATCCAAGGATACTGAGGGAAGTGAGAGTGGAAATTTCAGAGGCACTGGCCATAATTTTCCAGTTTTCCTTAGCCTCAAGGGTGGTGCCCGAGGACTGAAGAATTGCAAATGTTACACCTTTGTTCAAAAAGGGATGTAAATATAAGCCCAGCCAACTACAGGCCAGTCAGTTTAACTTCTGTGGTGGGGAAACTTCTAGAAATAATAATTTGGGACAAAATTAATAGTCACATGGACTAATGCAGGTTAATTAAGGAAAGCCAGCATGGATTTGTCAAGGGAAAATCGTGTTTAACTAACTTGCTGGAGTTTTTGATGAGGTAACAGAGGTTTGATGAGGGCAATGCTGTTGATGTGGTGTACATGGACTTCCAAAAGACATTTGATAGAGTGCTAGACAACAGACATGTGAGCAAAATTATAGCTCATGGAATAAAACAGACAGGAGCAACATGGATACAAAATTGGCTGAGTGACAGGAAACAAAAAGTCATGGATGTTTTTTGGGCTGGAGGAAGGTATGTGGTGGAGTTCCACAGGGGTCAGTGTTGGGACCCTTGCTCTTCCTGAGATATATTAATGACTTAGATTTTGGTGTACAGGGCACAATTTCAAAATTCGTGGATGATTTGATTGAAACTTGGAACAATTGTGAAAATGAGGAGGATAGTGTCAAACTTCAACAGGACGTAGTTAAGTTGGTGGAATGGGCGGACAGGTGGTAGATGAAGTTCAATGCGGAAAAATGTGAAGTTATTCATTTTGGTAGGAAGAACATGGAGAGACGATATAAAGTAAAGGGTACACGTATAAAGAGGTGCAGGAACAGAGGGACCTGGGTGTATATGTGCATAAGTCATTGAAGGTGGCAAGACAGGTTGAGAGAGCGGTCAATAAAGCATATAGTATCCTAGTCTTTATTAATACGGGCATAGAGTACAAGAGCAAGGAGGTCATGTTGAACTGGTTACGAGATCCTAGGGACAGCTGTCTATATGCATTTGGGATGCCAAACCAAAACAAAGGACATCTTTCCATATCTTCTCTTTCTTCAAGAATGAGCAAGTATTCAGCCAAAGTGTTTTTTCTCTCTTTTTTTGGTAATAGAGCTCTAAAACGAAAATCCCTTTACTTTTCCGGTTAACCGAGGGGTGTGTGTGTGTGTGTGTGTGTGTATGAGGGGCTAAGGTAAAAGGGAACTTTTATATTCTAATCTGTGTGTTTATTAAAGAAACCTGGTGTGTTTTTTCTGGGAAAAATAGAGTATATGATTGACCGTATTGGTAAGTGGGAAAATTTAAATATATGTTGTGATCTGTGGAGAAGTGGAACTAGAATAAACAGTGCACTCCTCCCACCTCGGTTGTAACAAACTTGTGTAAGGTACTAGTTCGGCCTCAGCTGGAGTATTGCATCCAGTTCTGGGAGCCGCAGTTAAGGAAAGATGTGAAGGCATTGGAGGGAGTGCAGAAAAAGTTCACGAGATTGGTTCCAGGGATGAGGAACTTAATTTACAAAGATAGACTGGAGAAGTTGGGACTGATTTCCTTGAAGAGAACGCTGAGAGGAGATTTGATAGTGATATTTAAAATCATGAGGGGTCTCAACAGAGCAGATAGGAAGAAACTTCCCATTCATGAAAGGATCAAGAATGAGAGGACACTGATTTAAGGTAATTGGCAAAAGAAGCAAAAGCGACATGAGGAAAAACTTTTTCACGCAGCGAGTGGTTAGGATCTGGAATGCACTGCCTGAGAGTGTGGTGGAGGCAGGTTCAATCTAGGCATTCAAGAGGGAATTAGATAGTTAACCTGAAAATGAAGAATGTACATGGTTATGGGGAGAAGATGGGGGAATGGCACTAAGTGAATTGCTCACTCGGATAGACGGTGCAAACACAATGGGCTGAATGGCCTCCTTCTGCGCTGTAGCAATTCTGCGATCCCCACAGTCTAACTGACACTTAAATGACTTTGAAATTGTCCCTGAATTTCTTGACCCAAGAGATCATCCCCATTACAGGTCCGATGTCCTAAATCCGGCAACCTTGGGACTGAGACTGCCGGATTCTGGACACTAGACTGTCAAAACTAAGCTCCTCTAACCTTGCCTCTGAATTAATCCCCCTTTGTACTTGGAATCATCCTTGTTGCTGCTCGCTCCTCAATGCGCAAACATCCCTTTTGAAGTGTTAACCAGAACTGCACAGTGTTGCGGTGGAAGTTTGACCAGTACATTATACAGCCTCAGCATAATCTCGAGAGACTTATACTGTAGGGTGCTGGTTGTGTAATCATTTTAGCTTTAGTCTTGCTTTAGTTAATCTTCATAAAAATAATGCTACATTTTAGTCTTATAATAACAATTTCCTCCACAAATCAACCCTTATATATACACTCTACGAAATGTTTAAAAATAAGAATTTATCTGAGCAAAATGGGTTTTGACTATTTTCAATCATGTCCAGTTTTCGGACAGCCGAATTTTGGATGTCAGACTTGTATTAATAATTCTCTCTAAAGAAGTTTTACCCGGCATCAGTCCTGAATTTGTCTTCTAAGAGTTACTATCTACGTCCTCAAGACCTCCAGTTCCGATTTTGACTTAAAATTGTGCTTGGGATTAACCTTTCCTATTTCACTTAGTATATTATCTAGCCTCTAAGGCCTGCTCTCATTGGTCTCCTTTAAAAAGGGTGAGAAGTGCAAGTTTTTCTATTGTACAAGCAAAATATAACGCATGCTGAAAATGTAAAATAATAATGGAAAGTGCTGGAAATACTCAGCAGGTCTGGCAGCATCTGCGGAGAGAGAAACAGAGTTAACATTTCAAGTTGGATATGACTCTTTTCTAGCACTTTCTGTTTTTCTATTGTCAGTTTGCTTTGCAGGTCATAATTCACTTAACATTACAGTAGTGACCCTCGCTCACAGACACATCGAGTTCACTGAAGCAGCAGCAATGTGCTAACAGTGCTAACCTGTGTCTGAAATGCTAAATGAGGTTCGCTGAGGAGGTACATGAGGAACAGTTTCCGCCATTACCTGCTAATGTACGGGAGTAACATCTGGTGTCTATCACCATAAAAGATCAGTTAGAATCTGCCCCAAATTGCTAAATGCATTGAAAGTGCTTTAAGCCTTTTCTGCAACATTTATATATTGCATTTAAAGGAAGAAAGCATCCCACAAATATGTTACCGAACAACATTTGGCACCAATTTCAGTTCAAAAGGACTTGGGTGACACAGGGACAGAGAACACTATCTTTAACCTTTGGGATGTTAACCAGATTAACTGATGAGTTTCTTGTGGCTGGAATTGAAACAAGTTTGGTTAATTCCAATTAAGCACGAGTCCACAGCACTGAATTACCCACTGTTCAGCACCAATTGCCAGTCTGATTCACAAGGATGGCAAATGAGAGAAAGGTCACTGGTACAGCAGGAAAAGCAGTTTGGAGGGAGTTTTACTCTACCTCTGACCAGTGATATCTTCAACTTGGGAGTCCTTGATTTAAACTGAACTTAAATGAGCAATGAAATATTCTATTGTCAATAGTTAGCCTTTACTTCAACAGAAAAACAAATCAAAGAACAAATTACCATACAAAATAGGGTTTTAAGGAATAATTTGTCCAGACATAACCACAAGAACAAAGCTTTTCATATCATTTGAACCACAGGATGAGATTATACTCTTGAAATAACAATGTTCTTTTTTTACACAAGCTTAGTACATCTCCCATGCCCTCGTTCATGATAATGTAGGACAGAAGTACAGTTTCTGAATTTTACTGTAGTTCTGCTACAGACCAAATATGCCAGTAGCTCGCCAATCACTGTGATACATCATATGACTGACTGGCAGTAAAGGCTTTGCATACTTGACTGATATTGAAAGATACAGGGTTTAGATATATCTGTAATGCAATTTACCTACCACTATACAAACTTGCTTAGGATGCAAGTAATTGTATTCCTCTCCCCACAAAACCTCTCATTTCTAGTTATTTACATTGCAACATAACTTCTATTTATATAGCGCCTTTAATGTAATAGAATGCACTTCACAGGAGCATTATAAAGCAAGTATGACACCGAGCCACAAAAGCAGATATTAGGTCAGATGACCAAAAGCTTGGTTAAAGAGGTAGCTTTTAAAGGAGTGTCTGGAAGGAGGAAAGTGAGGTGGAGAGGTGTAGGGAGGGAATTCCAGAGCTTCGGGCCTAGGCATCTGCAGGTGCGGCCACCAATGATGGAGCGATTAAAACCAGGAACGTTCAAAAGGCCAGAATTAGAGCACAGGTATCTCAGAGGGTTGTGGGGATGGAGGAGATTACAGAGATAGGGAGGAGCGAGGCTATGGAGGGATTTGTAAACAAGGATGAGAACTTTAAAATCAAGACGTTGCTTGAGCCATTGTAGGTCAGCGAGCACAGGGGTGATAGGTGAATGGGACTTGCTACAAGTTAAGACATGGTCAGCAGAGTTTTGGATGAACTCAAGTTTACGGTAGAACGTACGGTAAGGTAGAATGTGGGAGACCAGCCAGGAGTGTGTTGCAATAGTCAAGTCTAGAGGTTACAATGGCATGAAAGAGTTTCAGCAGCAGATGAGCTGAGACAGGGCAAAGTTGGACCATGTTACGGAGTTGGAAATAGGCAGTCTTAGTGATGGTGTGAATATGTGGTTGGAAGCTCAACTTGGGGTCGAATATAACACCAAGGTTGCGAACAGACTGGCTTAATCCCAGAATGTTGCCAGGGGGAGGGATGGAGTAGGTAGCTAGGGAATGGAGTTTGGACCGAAACCAATGGCTTCAGTCTTCCCAATATTTAACCGGAGAAATTTCTGCTCATCCAGTACTGGATGTAAAATAAGTAGTCTGAGAATTTAACAACAGCGGAGGAGTCGAGAGAGGTGGTCGTGAAGCAGAGTTGAGTGTCGGCATCATACATGTGAAAACTAATGTTGTACTTTCAGATGACATAACTGAGGGCTAGCATGTCGATGAGAAGTAGGAGGGGGCTAAGGTTAGATCCTTGAGGGACAGCAGATGTAACAGTGTGGGCGCAGGAAGAGAAGCCATTGCAAGTGATACTCTGGATATGATTAGATAGATAAGAATGGAACCAGGTGAGAGCAGTCCCACCCAGCTGGATGACAGTTGAGAGGCGTTGGAGGAGGAGGATGAGATCAACCATGTCAAGGCCTGCAGACAGGTCGAGAAGGGAAAGTTTACCTTTGTCAGTCAAATTGGATGCGATTTATAGAATATATATTTGCAATATTTGTTGGGTCTTGGGGATGGTTGGGGAAGCGGGGCGGCTCTCCATCGAGCACCCTGCGCCCAATGAGCAGGCCCCCCACCCCTGGAACACAGAGAAGCTGCCAGCTTTTCCCAGCTCCAGGTCGCCCGATGGCATGCATAAAATCCGTGTGGAGGTGGGCGAAGGCCCTTAAGTGGCCACTTAAGGGCCTTGATTGGCCTGGGGCGGGCAGGCCGTTTCTCATCCCCTCCGCCCTACGCAAAGTGGGGAGGAGACGGGAGCAGGTCGGGAAGGCCGCCCGGAGCATCCCGTTCCATTTTATGCCACTCCACCCCCCCCATCCGGCTCATTGGGGTGGCATAAGATTTCGGCCCATGAGTCAGAAACACAGAGAGCGAGAGGGGCCGAGAGCGAGAGGGGCCGAGAGCGAGAGGGGCCGAGAGCGAGAGGGGCCGAGAGCGAGAGGGGCCGAGAGCGAGAGGGGCCGAGAGCGAGAGGGGCCGAGAGCGAGAGGGGCCGAGAGCGAGAGGGGCCGAGAGCGAGAGGGGCCGAGAGCGAGAGGGGCCGAGAGCGAGAGGGGCCGAGAGCGAGAGGGGCCGAGAGCGAGAGGGGCCGAGAGCGAGAGGGGCCGAGAGCGAGAGGGGCCGAGAGCGAGAGGGGCCGAGAGCGAGAGGGGCCGAGAGCGAGAGGGGCCGAGAGCGAGAGGGGCCGAGAGCGAGAGGGGCCGAGAGGTTAAAAAAAAAAGAAGTTAAAACCCAACTTGACCGCAACCAACTTGAACCCTTTAATTTTTTTCGCACCTGACCCGACCCGACACGAATCTCCTTCATTCGTTCTGGCAGCAGGCTATTCCTGCAGCTGAAGTTGTGGGCAATCATGGGTCAGCCTGATCCCATGACTTCCCCGAAGCAGCGTCCAGCTGACCTGATCCGACCCGAACCCAACACATGCAGTCGGGTCGGGTAGCCAGGTTTAGCCAGAGCCACAGACAGACAATAAATTTACCAACAGTATTTGAAAGTTCCAACAGCAAGCCAAAAGGTGAAATTTCCAACTCAAGCTCGAGACAGAAGGGTTGGGATATCAGACAGCAATGTATCACAGGCAATTTTAATACATATTAGCATTTTTATGGACTATTTGAGTGTATTTTAGCTTTATGTACATTTTCTGTGTGTTTAATGATACATCTAGTGGTACAGACTCACTTCAGAAGAGGAAAACTGGCAGACAAAAACTCAGAGGAAACTATTTGCACAATTTGGTTGGTAGGTGGTACTTGCTGTTTAGTGAAAAATGGTTTTGTTTAAAAAAAACCTGACCAATTTATTTCATCCATTCTCTGCCGCTTACTCATTCCTCTTGGTAGCCATGGACTGAATTGAATTTTTTTTATTTTATTTGTTCACCTTTTATCAACTGCATATTTTAAGGGCCCATCTCACCTCAGAGTCAGAAGGCTGTGGGTTCAAGTCCTGCTCCAGAGACTTGAGCACGTTATCTAGGCTAACACCAGTGCAGTACTGAGGGAATGCTGTACTGTCAGAGGTGCTGCCTTTCAAATGAGAAATGAAACTGAGGCCCTGTCAGCTCTCAGGTGGCTGTAAAAGATCCCATGGTTCTATTCGAAGTAAAGCCTGGCTCGAGTATAAAATTAAAACTCGACCCAGGCCCGACCTGACCACAGCCAACCCGAACCCTCGAGTTTTTTTTTTCCACGCCCGACCTGACCGACACGAATCTCCTTCATTTGCTCCGGCAGCAGGCTATTCCTGCAGCTGGAGTTGTGGGGAATCACGGGTAAGCCTGATCCCGTGACTTCCCGGAAGCAGTGTCCAGTCGACCCGACCCGAGCCTGAATGCTGGACTCGGAATTTCGACCTGACCCGACACATGCAGTTGGGTCTAGTCGGGTTCGGGTCGGGTAGCCAGGCTTTAATTCGAAGAAGTGTTGTTCCCAGTGACCTGGCCAATATTTATCCCTCAACCAACATCACTAAAAAAAAAATTATCTCGTCATTACCTCATTGCTGTTTTGTGGGGAGCTTGCTGTGCACAAATTGCCCACCAAATTTCCCAACAAGACAACAGTAGCTATACTTCAAATGTATTTTCTTGGCTCTAAAGCGCTTTGGGATGTCTTGAGGGCATAAACATGGCAATATAAAATAAGTCGTCTTTTCTTGCATGTTTGGTAATTTAGCAGATAATCTGTCATATCCAATTCACGTGTCATGCTGAAGAATGACAGTTGTAGGGCTGAATTTTACCAGCCTGTCGACGCCGCGGATCGCGGTGGCCGGTAAAATGCAGCGGGGAGACCCCCACTTCGACCCGTGACGTCGAGAAGGGCCCGCCGCATATTACCGACGGCGGTGAGACCTCGGTGCGGCCCCCCCGCCCCCAGTCGGCGGGCCCTTCATCTCCAATTTAAAATGAGCCCTGATGACATTCACATTAATTTACCCACAGGCAGCGGCCATCCCACTCCGATATTACGGCCGTCGTTTGTACTTCGCACGCCTTCGGAATTCCACACGGCCTTCCAGGCAAGAACCTGGTGGGGAGGCGGTGGGGGGGGGAGCAATAGAATTTTCAGGGCGGGAGGGGTGGAGGCGCTGGGAAATCAATTTTAATTGGATGTGGAGATGGTGGGAAGGGGTTAAATGGCAAAAGATTGAAGGTTGGGGTGGGGGTGAAAAAGAGAGTTTGGGCTTTTGTAAAATCAATGGATGGTCACTTTGGGCAATGAAATGACCATTTGGGGGGGTTGGGGAAGGGCCTCCACCTCCTAATTATTTATTAAAAACATATTAAGTGCAATCTAACTTTGAAAATTTAAATGTGTTAAGGGCTTAAAGCCCTTTAAAAATGGTGCCGGTGCCCGCACGTAATATCGCGGGGGCTCAGGGACGGTGCATCCGTGTGGGATGCACGCCATTTTTAAGAATGCATCACCGCGAACTGCGGCACACTCATAAAATTTAGCCCCTAAAGTGTAACGTGATAGACTGGCACTAGATACAACACTTAATTACCAGAGATGGACAATTTATAATCGTTAGTTTTCAAATGTCTTTGGTTAGTAACTATAAACAGTGCAGGACAGTAGCGCAGGAGGATATCATAGACATTACTGTACTTTTGAAAACAGTCTACTGTTAATTACAAATACATGTTAAGGCAAATCTAGCTTCTGGTTAGGCTTCAGAGTGAACAGAAGTTAAGGCTGTTGTTACTACCCTACAATAATGTCACAGTTCTCAAGGTCCACTGCTGCAGATCTGGAGTTTCTTTTCATTGCCTCTAGCAGTCAATATTGCTCATAGTTTTACTCATTACATCATACTTGGGAGTGCTGTTAAATATCGTATTTTGATGGAGGGAAGTCTCAAAATAATCTGTCTCACACTGCTACCCAAAATGCACAGCAACACTTCGAAGATAAGACAAACAGAAGTCCGTCATTGTCCAGGAAACAATATGGAGGGGGAAAGGAATGGTGCCCCCTTCTGGTACAAAGTAAATACTACTGTTAACGAGCCAGGTTTCTCCACAGCACACAACCAACTGGTTAAAATATGTCATAGGTGATTGCGTTGGACGGGTTAGCTGGGAGGCTACCACTTTCTAAAAATCAATCAAGCTCTCAAATTAATCACGCCATAAAAAAATGTAATACTTAATTAGCACTACACATTTTACAGCAATTGATTTCCTTGCCAACCAGAAGTGAGGTGGAAGAACTGTAACATGCTGTGCCACCGAGAGACTGGATGTGGGGTTTATATTTACAGCTCCCCATATGGCAATTTACTAACTGTATGCATGAGGAGAGGCCAGGAGTTTAATTCACCAGTAAATGGAGGTTTCCCAGGGTGCTCCTTAGAGCTGATATTCTATATGTCCTATCTCAATAACGAGGAAAAATTGGTAGGCAACAACTGACTGAGAAATTACTTGAACAATTTATTTAGTTTTGTGGTACTTGTTGCTCAGTGAAAAAAAATGACCAACTTGACTGTTCAGTTTCTCCTGCTTATTCACTCCTTATTGGTGCGAAAGATTGTTTTTTTTCATCACTGTACATTCAAAACTCCTTACTACATTTTCTTCTCAAAACTGTGACAATCCAGCCTCTCTCCTTCAACAGTCTAATAAAACCCAAGCTTGCCACTAGCTGATCAAGTTACATTATCATTCCTTTCCAACTTTAGCGATGTCCTTCACAAGGGCCTTGGCCCTTCACCGGAGCTTCTCAAAGAACACAAACACACAGCACTGGGTGAGCTCAGCGTGATGAACCTCCGTTCGCTTGAGGTCTAATGTTGGCACTTTAATTGCTTTTTGAACACTTAAGAGGGGCACTCACCTGAACTACAGAAAGTGCGACAAGGGCTCGGGCAGGTCTTGTGCATGTTTTCCGGTGCTGCACCAGGCATACTGCAGAGGTGGAGGTAGGTAGAAATTCTACTGGCCTGCACTGCCACTAGGTTGCCACCAACACCTGAGGAAGGAGAATAAGATCACACAGATCAAAGGACTGCAAAGCACATCTCATTTTTCAGAGAACTCTTATCCTGTTTAAAATTTCTGAAAGATCACATTTATTTTTAAAAACACTGCTTTTTCAAACGTTCCCTCAACATAACGGTCTAACTTTCATCCTTATGCTCGCTCATCACCTGTGGCACTGCTTGTTTGTGTCTACTACGTTCTGTTAATGGATGTTAAATACCTAGCAGTCAAAGGCAATAGGGTGAACAGGTGTTGGGTATAGATTAGTTAATTGTACTCAGATGTACATATAAAGAACAGCCAGGCAGCACTGGCTTGGTGTTGTTAGCAGTAGTGAACTCTGTAGCAAGTAATAAACAGTCTCCACCAAAGCATCCTAGTCTCAGTGTCTTCTTCACACACAAGCTTGGAAGTTTCTCCAACACTGCTCGCCGTGAGTTGGAGGATTTGCCATTTTCTAATAGTAGAAGTATCAACAAAATGTGGTGGGTAAAATACGACAGGGCAAGTGTTGCAGGAAGTTACCTCTCTAATCCTTAAAACCTACCCCTTTGGCCAAGCTTTTGGTCACCTGTCCTAATATCTCCCCCCCGCCCCCCCACACCATGTGGCTCGATGTCAAACTTGGTTTGATAATCGCTCCTGTGAAGTGCCTTGAGGTATTTTACTACATTAATTAATTCAAGCTGTTATTGCCGTTAAGTGGAAAATTTAAGCTTTGTATATACAAAGAATTTAATGCATGATGAGTCAACCTCCGACAGCTTTGCTCAGAGGCAGACAGGGCCAAGTGTAGGTTTCAGGTGAAGACGGGGTTAGAGGCTGAGGCTAATTGGACTATGTGCTCAGGTCTAATTCAGTTCTCATTTGAAAAGTCTTGCATACTGCTTATTTCTTTTATATACGCTTTCAGTTTATTATTTATAATTAAACAGCAAAATCTATGGCAATTTGAGAAGCAAGGAAGTACAGAGTTGTTTGGAGCACAGGAGTTTCCCTGCAGCCCAGGGGAAGAAGCTCGAGATGTGTAACAGGGATGTTACACGACCACTGGTGGGAGTGTGAAATTACAGCCCTCCTAGTTCACATAGGCAATTAATGGACCAAATGGTGCCCAAGATCATGACTCTGGGAGTTTGCAACTTTTGCACAATACCAGGGTCCAGGTAATGCCTTCCCTTCACTCTATCAGCCAAACGTCCCAAGGCCCGTTTGTCTCAATCCTCAACAGGACAAGAGCAGACCTGCTGGTGCCGAAAAATCTGAAGCCCAAACAGGTTCCCCAAATCGTGCAAAAAACGTGTGCAGGTAATTGAAAATGTAGCTAGACAGATGGGAGGATAATCAAGGGGCCACAATGTTTACTGTGGATCTGTCTGATGCCAGAGTACACACTGGAAAAAAAACCTTGTGATTTTCAGCCTTCAGTGCTGCCGCTCATTTACCAAGCATCTGTTTACTGAAGCTCTGAAATGTCTAGTTTGTCAAATCCACATCGTTAAAATGTTTCCAACATACTGACTGAACACAATGTTTTTCTTTTCCCTTCTAGTCTGTATAAGCAGCATATGACACAGCGGTTGTACACAACCCGGCCAACATACTATTCTGTAACCTGTGCCTGTACCTTCTCTTGCAATTTGTTTTTTTTTTCCCCACCAGAAGTTAAAACTGATTTCTGTCCATTCATATACTTTTTCTGAGCCTCACAATGACAAAAATTCACAGTAGATAAATAAGTGTACTTACCGTTGATAACGGGAGTGAAAACAGCGATCCCTGCAAAATTTGGATCCGATACGGTTTTATCCAAAATCAATCCACCAACACTGAAATACAATCATATTACATAATTACAACACAGCACAAATAAAAAAGTCTTGTAATATGCTTAAAAACTAATTGTTAAATTATTGTAAACAATAATGGCAGTCCAGATTAAGATCCCAGCAAATTTATGAAAATAGACAAGAAAAGCTCTGAAAGTTCAAACTGAAGAGTCTTTACGATGAACAATGCAGTAAACTGGTTTAGTAAGAACATAGTAAGACCTAAGAAATAGCAACAGTATTATGCCATGCGGTCGTTCAAACCTGTTCCACAATTCAATAAGATCATGACTAATCTCGCACCTCAATTCCACATTCCTGCCCTGTCCCCATATCCCTCAATTCCCTTTGTGTCTAAAAATCTATCGATCTCAGTCTTTAATATACTCAACAACGTGCATCCAAAGCTCTCTGGGGTAGAGAATTCCAAAGATTCACAACCCTCCGAGCAAAGAGATTCCTCATCTCAGTCCAAATAGCCAACCACTCATCCCGAGACTGTGACCCCCTAGTTCCAGCCAGGACCTACCCTACCCGGTCAAGCCCTTTATGAATTTTATACGTTTCACTGAGATCACCTCTCATCCTTCTAAAATCCAGAGAATATAGCAGGCCCATTCTACTCAATAGAAATATAGATAATGTTTTATAAATATCCCCTGGACATGCTCTTGTTGCTAAATATTACAAGCTTGACATTTCATTAAATTCCTCCAACCTGCTCCTTGGTACAAAAGGGCGTTTTACTGGAAAATTAGCTTCAGGAAAAGATTAAAAGCATTTTTGATCTTTTGATTTTAAAATGTCTGTAGTGGTGAACGGTTGTTTTTTCGGACTGCGCAGGAAGGCATACAATGGGGTGTCTCAGGGTCAGTACAAGGACCACGGCTTTTCTCGATCTAGAATAATGGCCTAGACTTGGGTGTGCGGGACAGAATTTCAAAATTCGCAGATGAAACAAAACTTGGAAACATTGTAAACTGTGAGGAGGATAGTGATGGACTTCAAGAAGACATATGCTGCTGGACTGGGCAGACAAGTAGCAGATGAAAGTTAATGTAGAAAGGTGTGAAGTGATTCATTTTGGGAGGAAGAATGAGGAGAGGCAATAAATTAAAGGGTACAATTCTAAAGGAGGTGCAGGAACAGAGGGACCTGGGAGTATATGTGCACAATTCGTTGAAGGTGGCAGGCAAGTTGAGAATGTGGTTAAAAAGGCGTACAGGATCCTGGGATTTATAAATAGAGGTATAGAGTACAAAAGCAAGAAAGGTATGATGAAACTTTATAAAACACTGGTTCTGCCACAACTGGAGTATTGTGTCCAATCCTGGGCACCACACTTTGGGAAGGAAGTGAAGACATTTGAGAGGATGCAGAAAAGATTCATGAGAATGGTTTCAGGGAGGAGGGACTTCAGTTACATGGATAGATTGGGGCTGTTCTCCTTAGACGTTTTGATAGAGGTGTTCAAAACCATGAGGGGTGTGGACAGAGTAGAAAGGTGAGAAACTGTTCCCATTGGCAGAAGGGTCGAGAATCGGAGGAGACCAATTTAAGGTGATTGGCAAAAGAAGCAACAGCAACATGAGGAAATACTTTTTTTACGCCGCGTGCGTTTAGGATCTGGAATGTACTGCCCGATAGTGTGGTGGAGGCAGATTCAATCGTGGCTTTCAAAAGGGAATTGGATAATTATGCGAAGACAAAAGATTTGCAGGACTACATGGAAAGGCCGTGGGAGTGGGACTAGCTGAGGTGCTCTTACAGAAAGCCAGCATGGACACAAAAGGTCGAATGGCCTCCTTCTGCACTATAACCATTCTATGATTTCCAAAAAAAAAACGTATGGGTGAAAAACATGAAAACCTAGCGCTGGTCACAACAGGGAGTGCTACTGTTATACCCACTCCCCAGGAAGGCTGTCAGACAAGTCGGTATAGGGCGTCAACCCCATCAAGGCAAGATCCGCATGCCACTTAAGGGAGCCACTGATGCCTCTACAGCCAAGAAGTTACTTACGGAAAACCCAAATTGTAATAGCCATTGCACATGAAAAAGGTAGAACCTCCCAAGTAAAATTCTAAGCATAACTTGTGTGCACTAGAATTTGCAAGTGAATTAATTGTGAAGTAAACTAGGATGGTAAAGCTTTACTAGTCAGTACCTGCTAATAGTCATGGCAATAATAACAGGCTCCCAGCCAGAGTACAACACCTCTCGTGTGGCTGGGTTCTTTTTTGAGATAATGATCCACAGAGGAGTTAGGGCCACAAAGAAAGCACACACTAGTGGGTTGATGTAAGGATGTGCCTCTGTAATTACAAAAAAATAGTTGCAGCATTTAAACAAAAACATGACATTTCCAGCAATACCTACAATCGCTCTCAAACTTTCAGCTTGAATTCAAGTAAAAGCTTTTGTTCAAGATGAAGCTAAATGCCAGATCCATTATTTTGGTAAAAGACTAAATGCTTTTATTGTTCACCGACTACACCCAAGGTTCAGCTGTGTCTGGTTAATCCTGCAGTACATCAGCAACACAACAGCAATCCCCAGATAGACCACACGTGCAAGTGTGTAAAAAAAAAAAACACTACTCACAAAATCAGATCTCCCTGACAGGGCTGAGAATCGGTCTGTCGGTTTACTGGGAAAATGCACCACCCAGTGTGCTGCTGAGTTACACGCACTGGGGAGATCCCAATCCAATCAGTGGTCCCTGCGGAACGCTGCATAGGTTTCCCAAAATAAAACTAATGCAGCTGACAATCATGCAGGTGGTATCAACCAACTATCCAGATGGATGGAATGATGGGGTGCATGTCGCATACAAAAAAACCCCAACACCTCATCATTGACCGAAGAGCAGAGGCTTTGACCCCCCTCGAGGACAGTGGACAGCACTCCAGCGAATCCGCACAGGGCATGGACGATGCAGACACCTGCTCGATAAGAGGAAGATGAGGGACCCGAAGTGCGATGAGTTCCAGACAACGGAACACATCACATTAACCTGCCCACTAAGATCAATTTTGGGAGGCACCTTATTCATTCACTTGGCATCTCAGGAAGCCATCAAATGGATAGACAAACTAGACATCCCATTAACTGCTAGGAGAGGGTAAGACTGTACTTGGCTGTGAAGTCCCCACAGTTGAATTGCCAGCCCAGCAGTCGTAAAACCAGCCCCCAGGATAAGCTTCAGAATAGGTGGGAGAAAAAGGAGATAATATTGAAAGGGGTGAGGAAAATCTGACTCACAATCAAGGCTATATTCCACCAAAAGATGTCGATTGGAACTTTCTCCATAACATTTAAGATTGCCTACAAGGTGTGACAGCAATCTAGAATTTTTTCAGCTTTTACAAATACTTGCACATGGCAAGACTATTTATGCGGGTGCACCTACCCCACATGAACTGCAGTGGTTCAAGAAGGCAGCTCAAGGGCAATTAGGGATGGGCAATAAATGCTGGCTTAGCCAGCGACACCCACATCCCATAAACGAATAAAAAAAACTGAAATGACATCAAGCCCTTGGCTCCCAACATTCTTCAGAGGATGTTGTAGGACACCTCCTCTAGAATGGATGGCATTACAGTGTAAACAGTTTCGAGGTTATATGCTGATGTATAAATTCTGCTTCTTTGGGCGGGGAGGGCAAGGAGCAGTACACTGATCTATTGAAACACCCAACCGACATCCAGCTTACTCCACTAGTTTTTACTCTGTACAGCTGGTCCCATCAATCCCAATCTTAATTATTTCTGGCAGACCGAGCTGAATATCTGTATCTGCTGAATACCACCCATTTGGAAAACAAAGTTACCACTGTGGTAGATGGGAACAAAGTAAAACCCAATAGCGATCGCTGCACTTGTCAATATCACTTACCTAGCTGTATGTAGAGACCCCAGCTGATTCCAGACAGCAGTGCCAATGTGATGAGGTCCCCAAGGCTGGCAGCAATGGGTGTGGCCACGTTATCAGGGTTTATTCCAATCTTCCTTGAGCCAATAATTACACCAACCATGATTACCCCTGGGTGGGAAAGCACAATAAAATTAGTAACTTTCCTGCACAAACTACAAGATGACCAACATTTCACTGCAAAAGTCAGGAATTTATAGGATTTTCCTAAACACACACGCATGTTCGCATATGAATCCGCCCACCTCTGAGCCACTTTAGTCATTTTTTGCAGAGTCTCTTGAACAGGAATATAACTGCTGGACACACTTGAATTGTAGTCCTCACCACTTGGTGTTGATGTGATTACCCACAATATTGTTTCTTAAATCTCTACAGCAGTTACGGATTACTCAGCCACAGGTGGGATTCTAATTCATAACTTGTGACCATTATCAATGAGAGAGATTGTAGGCTCAAAACAGGCACAGAATGATTCATGGAAGGATTTAAAAGCAAGTGCGATAATGAGGTGTTAAGAATTTAGGGACTCATTTTCTTCTCATCCTGACTGCAGGTTTTGTGATGGAAGAGGCCGGAGAATCAGGGCAGAATCACCCGCCACGAAACCTGATGCTGGGATTCCAGGTTCAGATTCTCCCAGGGGTGGGATAAGCTGATGACCACCTTCCTGCCCAGCAGCCAAATAAGGGCCTCTTCCAGCTGCTGCTGGGATCTTACCGGCGGCAGCGGGGGGAGGGGCGGGGGAGGGGGCCTCGGAAAACGAGGTGCCCTTCCTGCAGGCTTGGGGGGGGGGGGGGGGGGGTGAAAGAGAGGAGTTCCTCCTTCGTGGGCAATTTGTGGCCCATGGAGGACACCCACCGGGAATGAATGTATCTCCCTAACCCCCTCCCCCTGGACCGAATACCCATTCCCCCCACCCAGGGGGTTCAAGACTGGCCCCGGCGAGCCCGCCTCACCTACCTCTTCTCCGGGGTCCCAGCACTGGACCTGGGTCTGAGGCTTCTGCAATACCGGCAGTGGCCACTGTTCCCAGTGATTGATCAGCAGCTCTTGGGGGCGGGAGCCCTGTCCCGATTAAGTCTTTTGAGGGACGGGGATCCCGTCTCAAACTCTGACCGCCGAAGATCAGAGGATCGCTCCGAGGGTCTGAAAAAAATGTAGAGGCGGGGTTCCCTCAACTTTTTGGCCTGGCGCTGGGCTCCCCACCTCCTGCACAAAATCCAGCTCTTATTGTCTGAAATAGCCAGCTCACTTAACTTCTTATAAGTGCAGCCTTAGTTAGTGACTCCTATGGTGATGGTGAATTGTTAGCAATGGTTAGCACCATATAGGCAGCTTCCCATGGTATTAAGTGGTGGGGACTGTTTATGCACTTTTTCCACACACTGTCATAAAAAACACTAGTGAGTAGAAGGTATGGTTGAGTGGGGGAAATGATCCAAAATGACATTCCTTGGTCCATACTTTGTTTACGCTTCTTCCACAAGACACTCTCGTCTACACTATTCCAATTGCCTGAGATTCATAATTTATATTGCATTACATAGAATTTACAGCACACAAACTCAACCTATTCAGCCCACTGCTCCATGTTTATGCTCCATGAGCCTCCTCCCACTTTATTTACTTCATCTCACCCCATCAACATAATATTCTATCCCTTTCACCTCTCATTTATCTAGCTTCCCTTTAAATGCATCTATGCTATTCCCTTCAACTACTTCACGTGGGAGTGAGTTTCTACTCACTGAGTAAACAGGTTTCTCCTGAGTTATTTATTGGATTTATGAGTGACTATCCTATACTTATGGCCCCTAATTTTGGACAATATTGATAATCTTATCAGTTTGATATGTTCTTCATACAGTCAAAGAAACAAAATTAGCTGCACCAAAAGCTGAAATAGGTCCATGAGATTGGTGCTCTGCTGTAACCCAGTTATAGTTTGCTGCTCACAGGGGAAACATTAGCAGCCCTGTAGCTGAAAGGACATCCAAGCAAAAGACACTCTTGGTTACAGGGTAATGCAACTCTTGGTACAGGGTAATGCAAAGTGTCCATCGTACCCAATATGAGGGAAGCTATAAATGCTGTTGCCATGCTGCTGGCACATAAGAGGACAGCGTGATCCAGTCGGAAGTGGCCCTCAGGAATCCAACCAAACACCACAGCAGCCACGGATGCCAGGAAACCAACCACAGTGGCCTGGACCTAAGAGGGAAAGAACAGAACCAGACTTAACGTTGAGGAGTCGTTTTCACAAGGAAGCTTTTTTTTTTTTGGAGTTGTGACAAGCTGTACAAATTTACAAAGAAGGGTTTTCTAGGTCTCTGACCCAGACAGCGCTACTTGGGCATTTTTTTTGTTCTTGACCAAAGGGACGTACTGTAAAATTCTATGGATCTGAAATTCCGTTTTAAACAAAGCAGTGAAATTGCCAATTTTCTCTAATTAACTAACCAACAAAATTGCATTCTTAGAAATTGCACATCTCAAAATTACACATTTCAAAAACAGGCATTCTTCTGGTGTCTTTGCGAAAGAGTAATTATGGACTCCAATCACTGAAAATTGAAGTGTGTACATGTGAATTGACTGCCTCCGAAATCATTCTTCAGCTCCAGATTCCCTTAATTCATCGTCCTCCATGCATTTACAGATGGTTGCTCCTTACTTTAAACTAACCCCCCCCCCAACCCCATGCACGATATGTGGGCTCTAATAACACCCCCCGTACACAACACCCATCTTTACTATGAAAACCCGAAGCTTCTTTTTTGATTATATTAAAATTGCTAAAACCTATTACAACTACTATATACAACAGTCTATACATTTAAGCTCCCAGTAAATCAACTGCAAAGAAGGGTCACTGACCCGAAACGTTAACTCTGCTTCTCTTTCCACAGATGCTGCCAGACCTGCTGAGTGGTTCCAGCATTTCTTGCAAACTATTTCTCGCTAAACTACATTGAAGG
This sequence comes from Heterodontus francisci, assembly GCF_036365525.1. Taxonomy (NCBI): domain Eukaryota; kingdom Metazoa; phylum Chordata; class Chondrichthyes; order Heterodontiformes; family Heterodontidae; genus Heterodontus; species Heterodontus francisci. Next base: position 64,385,639 of record NC_090395.1, on the reverse strand, counting down.
CTCCATTCCACATTGTGGGCAGTGTTAAGCCAATATTCATCGTTAAAAAATAAAATACACTGGTATCGAAGCAGTTGATGTTGACTTGGTAAGTAAACATGCCACCTCGTGTAATACAACAAACAAACTCAACCTTTGATCTGTGTGCATGTGTCTCATTTTAGCCTGAATTGTAGTGGGCCACTACTCTGGGCTTAGCATCTTCAGCTCCTGTCAGAGAGAATGGGGTGGGTGGGAGAGGATTTGGAAAGCAGTTACTACTCCCATACCAATGTAAACCAGTGACCCTTGCTGGAATGACTGCATATCCTAGTGAGAGCCGGGTAGTTTGCCCTTCATATCTGAATAGCTTGTACATTATCTGAACTCATACAAAGATTGGCCACTTGCTATAGATACTGCAGCAAAGTCACTGCCCACGAAAACATAACCTGAGCATCAGGGAGAAGAGTATAAAATAAAACGGAATAGGGAAAAAAAATAATCACAAATGCTGGAAAATAAGGATGCCTTGGAGTGACTGCAACACAGTAATTAATTCTAGGATTCAGACAGTATTTATGGGGCTCAAATTCAGTAACTACAGATGAAGAGTTCATAATCCTCTCAATAGATTCATGACTTCCAATCGATCACATGTATCCACTGTGTAGAGGAGTGTTTATGCAATAAAATATCACACTGGTGGAGTAGAGAGAGCACTTGAGAGGCCAGGCTGAGGCACGTTGTTGGGGCAGAGTAGAGAGAGCTCAATATTTCTTTAAGAAGTGTTAGACATCACATACATGTAAACAAGAGCTGTAGAATTTTTTTTCTTCACAGCAAAAAAAGGTTTAAACCATATTGGGGGGGGGGGGGGGGGGGGGGGCGGGTTTACCATGCCTTTGCAATATTTACCAGTAAAGTCAACCTATCCATGTACTAAAGGTTATACGCTCCATTGCACACTCACCTGAATTAGAGCCAGATTCCCTGTGATCATCTTCCATTGCTCCGCAGCTGAATCCATCTGCCCAATGTTGGCCTGTCAAAGAGCAAACAGCAGAACACAAACATGTAAACAGGTCAAAAGATAGAGCGACGAGGTCTCATTTCAGTATCTTTCAGCACTGTGTCCGAACACAATAAATAGATTGGTTGGCTAATAAACTAAACCCTTCTCTAGCACTGCGGGGAAATACCAAACAAAATTTTATAGAGTCCTTAGCATTTTCTATGACAACGTTTTTTTCCTTCCATTTTTTGGCACAAATACAAAGTAGGAGAAGACACACGTAACTTGTATTCAATTTTCCTGTTTTAAAAAACAATATACTTTAATTCTTCCACCATTCTCATGTAATTTTCAAGGGAGATGAAACTGTCTAAATTTTTTTTTCGAATATCAGAATTTACAACAAGGAAAGGACCAAATGACCGACCTTCAGAAATACTCAAGACAGGAACTTCTTTTTGTTCCTCTGGAGGTGAATCTAGAAATGCCATTTAACAAAGGATCTACCCCAAAACAATCTGCAGTTATAGAAGTGCCTTTAATGCAGTAGAACATCCCAAAGCATTTCACAGGAATGTTATCAAACAAAATTTGACACCGAACCTCATGGGGAGCTATTGGAGTAGGTGAGAAAAAGCTTGGACAAAGAGGAAGGTTTTAAGGAGCATCTTAAAGAGGTGGAGGGGTAGAGGGGCTGAGAAGTTTAGGGAGGGAACTGCAGAACTTAGGACCTACACAGCGGAAGGCACAGCCACAAATCGGGGATGTGCAAGAGGCCAGTATTGGAGGAGCACAGAGATCGCCAAGGTTTGTAGGGTTGCAGAAGGTTACAGAGATAGGGAATGTTTGAAGGCATATAGGGAATTTTAAACAAGGATGAGAATTTTAAACTCGAGGCATTTTTGGACCAGGATTTCCCCTCTACCCAAACTATGGTCAGGACAATTATTGGAAGCAGCAAAAGTACCAGCAAAAGAAAATCCATGGAGGAAAGGGGTGGTGTTAGGCTAGAAGAGAATGAAGTTCTGCAGTGTTAATGCAGTTTCAAACACGAGTCATTTTCAAAACAAAAATTAAGGAATCCACATTGTGTGTTTTGGTTACAAAAAAAGTTTCCATTTTGAAATATCAAGGCATATATGCAAATGATGAGGGAAGACAAAATTAACATTTTGCTTGAATTTCATAGCAGATGCTTTGATCACAGGTTCATTATTAATTCAGGAAGATTATCCAACAATGGAAGGCTTGCATTAATTTCAGCAGCATTCAGGTTACAAGAAGTGACAATGCTCTCTGCAAAATGTGGAAATATTACATTGAATGATGTGAATCAGGAGTGAACAGAACCATAACATTGATCAAAAAGCCAGCAGTCCCAGAAGTGGCTGGTTAAGTATAGTTGCTCCAGGTGTAGTTGCTACATGTCTTCCCAGCCTAATGAGCAACATAGATTACACATGTATTCATTGAAATATGTAGAAGTTAATATATGGAAACAGGCATTCGGGCCTAATTAATTCATGTCAATGTTTACCCTTCACAGAAGCAAACAGCCCCAATCACGTTGTTTGAAGTGGGTTCATGGCCATGTACCAAACTACTAGTGATGTCTCAAGTATGTCCAAAGTAAAAAGCCAAGAGCACATGGTGCTTTCTGCCCCAAATCTGTATAGCAATATTTTTGCACATCAAAAAGCTAACATGTATGGCCAAGGGTCATACGGCAAGGTTGAAAGATGCAAGCAAAGATGCTGTAACAGCCAAAAGGACTGAAGCTGCAACGAGTCGAGCTGCTTTTACATTGCACTGTGTCTTGGTACAGCTGACTGTACAGTTCTCCCTTCTACCTTAGTAATATGCAGCCAGCCTTCCTATGAACTGCTAGCACTGCGGGGGCTCCACATGTGCATGTGTAGATGTGACCAATAGAAAATAGGTTTTCCTGACCACCGGTCTTAAAAAAAAATATAGTTTGGCATGACTCCCGGTTACTTGAGAACAGTATTACAGGAGCCAGCAGCCAAAAACTAACACAAAGGAAGTTTCAGATTGTTAATGAGAACATGTGTGCACAACATCCCATTTCTTTAAAAAAAAACTGGTGCATTTAGAAAGAGATTCTCAGATGTTTCATGCCAAAGCAGCAAGTTTCCTAAAAATGCATTGAGTGAATTTTTTTCGACCAGATTTCCTCTCCTGTTAACACATTCTATTTCACAGCATTATTCTTTAGTCGACATTTTTAAACTTTTCTGGGTGCAGGATCCTACAAATACAGACAATCGTCTCAAGCCCCTTTGCCTGCAATTCCAAAAGGTGACCTCAGTTACCCACAGAAAATTCTACAATTGCAGAAAATGTTGAATGACCCAAGTTCACAAATGTACAAAGCCAATTATAGTGATCCATTCACTTCTCGGATCTGTGGACCCCAGTTTGAAAAGCTACGGTGTAATGTATATCGGAGTGACTCCTGACAATGCAGAGCATGCGCAGAGATATCATGAACACCATGTGTGAACGGTTGCCAGCATGAATGCGCGCAAGCGCGTGCTGACATCACCACACAATGATGTCCTCACCCCTCAATAGCCGCGATCACTGCCTCTATTCCCCCAACAGTACCCCGCTCCTTCCCACCATTTCCGTTGCAATTGTTGCTTTCAATTTCTCGCTCCCAACTACTCACCGTTCACTCTCTGCTTCCCCCACCCCACCGTTTCTCCGGGTGGCAAGGTGGGGAGCAAGTGACCGAGGGAAGGAGGCGAGGAGCGAGCAGACGTGCGCGGGAGGCAGCAGCGAAGAGAAATGGAGATGGTGGGAGGGAGCGATCACAGCCATTGAGGGGGTATGGGTTTAATGTTTTTTTTGTGTTAAATTGAGCAGCGCCATCTTTATTACTGGCAGCTACCTGCGACTTCACAGACAGTGACATTTCAGTGGCAGAGGCTGCATTTATGCTAGTACTGCGCCACCTAGTGGTTGCGTTGTCAGCAAACACAACCAAAGTCTATACATCAGGAAGTAGTGACTACACTTCAAAAGTTCTTCATTGACTGTAAAATGCTTTGGGGCATTGTGAGGTCATGAAAGGCGCTATATGAATGCAAGTATATCAACTATCAACATCCTGCAGGTTACCATTGACCAGAAACTTAATTGGACCAGCCATATAAAAACTGTGGCTATAAGAGGAGGTCAGAAACAGGGAATTCTGCAGTGAGTAACTCACCTCCTGATTCCCCAAAGCCTGTCCATCATGTACAAGACACAAGTCAGGAGTGTGATGGAACACTCTCCACTTGCCTGAATAAGTGCAGCTCCAAAACACTCAGGAAGCTCAATACCATCCATGACAAAGCAGCCCACTTGATCTCCACCCCATTCACCACCTTAAGTATTCACTCCCTCCACCACCCTGCACAGTGGCAGTACCGTGCATCATATAAATGATGCACTGCAGCAACTTGCCATGGCTCCTTCGACAGCACCTTCCAAACCCACGGCACTCTATCACCTAGAGGGACAAGGGGCAGCAGACGCATGGGAACACCACCACTTGCAAGTTCCCCTCCAAGCCACACACCATCCGTACTAGGAACTGCAATGCCATTCCTTCCCTATCGCTGGGTCAAACTCCCTCCGCTAACAGCACTGTGGGTGCACCTGCACCACATGGATGGCAGGAGTTCAAGGCATCACCATCTTCTCAAGGACAATCAGGACGCAATAAATGCTGGCCTAGCCAGCAACGCTCAAATCCCATGAACAAGTAAAAAACAAATTATTTCTTTACGGTGTATGACTTGCAAAGCTCGTGTCGAATTAACGTAGGTCTGGTGACTTTACAACAAATCAGTAATGTTAAAAGAATGATGACTCCACCAAATCAACATGACTGCATTTATATCCACAATGAGCAAGCCTGATTTGGATTTTCAGGTCATCTTGACATAAAACAAAGCCAGACACTGAGCCAAGGCCACCAATACAGATTAGATCTTGGCTTAATTCAGAATTTTTAATCAGATTGTGTGCTAGACAATGCACCAACCAATCTGTTACTAGATGTGAGAACACTTGTTTTTTTTCCTGCGGCAATGCTAAACTCATTACTACATATGCATTCTCCAGGAATTTATTTTGTATGGGGGGGGGGGGGGGGGGCGGGCGGGGGTTGTTGGCGGCGGTCCAGTTTGAGGATTATAAAGACAAAGCAACTCAGCAAATTTTATGATGTCTATTGGAAGGTGTCCAGGAAATCAGCACGTTAAATACAAAAGCTTCTGTTCGGTCATGTAAAGTCTCTCCAACCTGCACAATAAATCCCTCCAGTAAATACTACTTCTGCGCATCTTAAAAGTTTGAAAACTTTAAAAATATAAGACATTACATACTGCACAAGAAAAATTGAGTGATTGCCGATCAGGTAAATGCATTGCTGTCTGTGGCATGAAGGTCTCAGATTTGACCCCCACAAGTTTGTCCTGAGTTAATGAATTTTAGTCAGGGTGGCATTTAAATGCAGCATCGCTGGGTTAAGATGGAGGAAGAAATGGGGCAGTTTAGAGGGTTAGTCAGGCAGGGTTGGCAGTCCTGGACAATGTTCATTAACCCACACTGGAATTAGTGTGTGCAAATGTTATGTGCATGTGTGCATCGGACGAGGACAATTTTTGGTTGTACAGGTGGTAACACTGGTCATCATGTCCCACATATTGAGAGAGGGTACTTGCGTTATTAAGAGGGCTGCTTTTACCCCTGGAACTGTTCCATAGGACAAATCAGCCTTTTCAGGGAAGAGGACAAGAAAAATTGGAAAGAAATATTTGTTTTGACTCCTGTAGAAATTAACACTTAACTGGTTAACTGAAACAGAAAAAATATGGAGACTTAAATCCCATTAACAGGCATAGATTTATCCCACTACAGCTGACAAGGCAAAATGGTTTGAAAGTTACCCATGCATATAAAACTACACTGATCTGTTTAATTGGATGATGTGAAAAAACCAAGTCCCTTTGAGGATTACGACAAGTTCAGAAACAATAATCATTGCAAAATGCATGCAAAACGCTTCTATTTTACAGTTTATGAGCATTCTGGAAGATTACATGCTTTAATTAGTATAACATTTTTACAAAAGGAATAAAAATTGTGTTTTGTTTCCAAAAAGTGGCTCTGAATTGATCTGTGGCAGAGTATTAGATTCCCTTTGAAACTCCTGTTACATACCTGAAGTGTGGTGTGGAGGAAGGCAGACAAGCTGGAGGACCTCCTGCGTCTGACCAAGTGATCAGCTACAGTTCCAGGTTGGATGCAAACTATGGAGCGGTTGCTCTGGCTGCCTGCCTCTCTTCTTATCTGTGCCCAGGTGGCCCTGAAGAGGGAGCACACAGTGTCTGCCAGCAAGCTTGTGGCCTTCGATCACCAGTGGGCACCGCAGGGACTGGAGTATGCAGTGGACACCAGTAATATCATTTAAGTTTGTGGTTCCTTTGTTTTGTGGTGATGTTCTTTATCAGCTGCGACCCTTTAAAATGGGGCCACTTTTCTTTGGTTTTAGATTTAGATACTGTAACAATCAACCCATTGTTTCCTTATTAGTTATTTCAGAAAAGGCATACCTGAAGTGCAAAAGGCAGAAACATACTTTGCAAATGATGAATCCATATTCTAAACTTAAGTATGAAACCAGCCCGCTGTCAATTGCAGTGCACTCTTTATTAAATTTAAATGATAAACTTGATCTACATTTCAGTTAGGATGAGAGGGGAATGAGAATAAATTCAAATTATTTTGAGAACATGGTTGAATTTCAAGTACACCTCAGCAGTGCCTGAATCACACCAGGTACAAACAACCTGGCATCTTGACCAGCTTTGTGGCACGAAACTCCCCATCCCCACCACCTCAGCCTGAGGAACCTGGCAAAACATTTGACAAATTCCACAAACGTGAACAGCTGGCACTACAAAGGGGAATGAATCAATATCTATAAAGTAGATCAGAAACGACTGAACTACCTTTCCTCCAGTAAAAGGCTAAAGCCATGCAGCTCGCTGGAGACGAGCAAGAACAGGTTGCTTTTAATATCAATTTACTCACCGCAGTAGAAAGTCTGGAGGCGAGGGTCATTTCCAAGTTACCCTTGAGACCAAGCAAAGCAGGGACGAGAATGAAAACCTCTGTCACCTCTTTGAACACATTCCAGTGCTGGAAGAGAAAAAGAAATAAGCGTATGTGAGAGGATGTTAGAAGAAAGGGTCAATGCTGATATTATGGTAACCCCTTCACGAGGTCAACTTAGGTCATCCTGTTGTCTTACATAGAAAATGCCATTCCACTCAAGCAGTCCATACCAGCATTTATGCTCCACTTGAGAGTCCTCCCATCCTTCCTCATCTAACTCGAACAGCATAAGCCTCAATTTCCTCCTCCTCCTCCATATGCTTATCTTGCCTCCTCTTAACTGCATCTCTACTAATTGTCTCAACCACTCTCTGTGGTAGCGAGTTCCACATTCTCACTGCTCTGTGTAGACAAGTTTTTTCTGAATTCCTGAGTTGTTTTCTTGGTGACGATGTAATATTGATGCCCTCTTGTTTTGCTCTTTCCCACAAGAGGATGTATATAATATATTCCATCCCCTCATCAGATGCCCATCATTAAGTTTCTACTTCAAGTCAGGAGAAAATAACAAGCCACACAAAATGCAGTTGAGGCTGCAATCAATACCACTAACTGACAGCAAGATCTGAGCATTAAACAATATATGGTATAAGCTGGAGTCATTCAAGAAGCCAAGGAATGCTGCAACATGTGTCATTTTAGGGTCATTTTGGATGAATGAGCCGAGATGGGCCAAATGGCCCTCCTCATCTGCAACAATAGTTTCCATTGTTCTCTCACCTAAATACTCCCTCCAGCCCATTCACTTCTGGTGCTCAATATGGCAACCTAGACATGCCAAATAGTGGTCAGCTGTTTGAGTTAATAGTCAACCATGGAATCTGCACTCATGAAGGAGTTGCAAAAAAAAAAAATTGCATTGATATAGCACTTTTCACAACCACCAGATGTCTCAAAGCACTTTGCAGCCAATGAAGTACTTTGTTGAAGTGTAGTCATGGTTGCAATGTAGAAAATGCGGCTGCCAATTTGCGCACAGCAAGCTCCTACAAACAGCATCAATACACTCCCTAATAACAAAAGATTTTCAGGGATTTGGAACCAAATCCATTATTTTTTGTTCTACAGGTAGATGTTGAACTAAACATTTTTAAATGAGCATTGACAAAATAATGTAAATAATTTGTATGAGCCAATGGAGCCAATAGTACGACAGAACTGTAACATACCCTATTGAATATGATTACGTCAGTAGCTTTAAAGCATCTTGGCCGAAGGTTGGATTGCTAGTGGTGTTAATGCAGTTTGTCGAGATCTTATTAACTCCCCAGCCAGTTGCAAGTAGGTCAACAGCAATGTTCCAATGATCCTATATATCCAAGGGCTGATTGGACAGGAGAGCTGAGCTTGTAATTTGTTCTACACAGCGACAAACCCCTCCTCGCCATTGGCTCTCTTTCTCCACACCATTCCTTCTCTTCCTCTGTGGCGCAGGTCAGCCCTCTTCAGAGGCAGATGCCAGCAACTCAACTTGGGAACAATGAACTGTGCCTGATTCAGAAGGCCAGGATTCATCTCCCCATACAAAGTGACTCAACAACTAGCCAAGAATCAGAATTCGTTATTCAGCAAAATAACACCAAAAGTTCAAGTTCCCACATTTTAGGTTGCTTGTGATTTTTGCCTATTTTAAAATTTGAAGAAATCTGATGAAGCCATCTAGGCTAACGAACCTTATCCTGAATTGTCGCTCACTCAATACCACTCTCATCAAAATGTTAAATAAAAAGCTGATGCTTAAAATTGGCAGGTATTATTTAGAAAGCTCCTGGACCGTCATAGCAAAGAGTTGGACATCAAACATCAAACTAAGGCCCTTGAGCTTTGACAATTCAGCAGAAGGGACAACTCAGTTCTACCTGGCCTTGAAAATCCTAAATCTGACCATGAGGATCTGCTAATATCAGTAGTTTGAAATAAAAACACATTAACAGGAACATAGATTCGGACTGTGTGTGGTCCACAAGGCTTCTTAGTATAAACCCAAGTGGCCCACAGAGACTGGAGGCTTGGACACTCCTGATGCCAGATACTCACCAACAGTGTTCAATCTGCTTTTTAACCTCCTCAATGGAATAAAATACAAATTACTCTCAAATCACATCAAATGCTTGGGAATGGTTCATTGCATGATGAGTGCGTGCATTCCCCCAAAACACACAGTCGCCAATTAACAGCCAACCATTTAATTACTGAAATATCGAAGACCAACCAGAGCCAAACAACGATTATGTATCTAAGAGCACACGGTACTGGGTTCCAGTTCCAACAGCTTCTTGGTATCTTTGCACCTAATTTCCTATGTAAGCAGGGTGAAACTGGATGCTTTGGAATGTTACCCTGCATCAGTGGAACAGAAAACATACCATACAGAGCGGTACATCCTATTTAAAGGATAAACCAGAATGCAAGTAATTTGACAGCTGTTCGGAAAGATCCATATGAGGTATCCACGTGCATCTCATTACGTTCCACTGACTATAAATCAAATGCAGCCAAGTGTAGTGTTACAGAGTTTTCAGTTAAAGATCCGGTCATCAGCTCAATAAATAAGACTACAGAGTGCATGTTTCAATGGTCCTTCTGCACACGTGCGTGTACACACACAGACTGCCACTGACAGCTGGTTTCAACTCCACTGCAGGGCATCTGTAATTGACATCTTGATAATAGTTATGCAGAGCAAGGGGAGGAAGCCAAAGGCTGCTCATGTATAGTGTCACCCAAATTAAGACTCTCAATGTAGTTAGAAGTGTCCTGTAATCTGCAATGCTTGCGGGCTCTCAAGTTGGTAAATAGGAACATAATCTGGCTGTTCAACCCCTCGAGCTTATTCAATGAGGTCATGCCTGATCTGTGCAAACTGTGCACAATTTAATAAAAAGATCCATTAAAAATGATAGCCGGCGTCAGCTCCTTCAAACCTTCCTCTACCCTCTCTATCTCTGTAATCTCCTCCCGCCCCACAACTCTCCAAGATATCTGCACTCATCTAATTCTGGACTCTTGAGCAGCCCCGATTTTAATTGCTCCATCATTGGTGGCGGTGCCTTCAAGTGCCCAGGTCCTAAGCTCTGGAATTCTCTCGCTTTCCTCCTTTAAGATATTCCCGAAAACCTACCTCTCTGACCAAGCTTTTGGTCACCTGACATATCATCTCCTTATGTGGCTCAGTGTCATATTTTGTTTTATAATACTCCAGTGAAATGCCTTGGGATGTTTTAGTAAAGTGTTACAAGGATTTTGTTTTTGTATTAAGAACTTAGGATTCTGTGTTTTTAAGAACTAGAAAAGGATTTTCAGCGGGCACTGAGACACCTGCAAAATAGCTGAACTTTGTGCATATTTTGAAAGGAAGTTCAACAGAGGAGCTGAACTTGTACACCAGGACAGGAAAGCCGGTAATTTCAAGGAAACCAGCAAGAGGTTTAACCTCCTCAGAGCTACTCTTTGAGTGACAAGAGATACTTTATACCTGAACATGTGACCAGTTTCAGGAAGGCTTTTTTGCTTTCAGTTTGGAACTTAAAAAGCCGGTGAGTTTGGATGAAAAGCAGACATTCTGAAATAGAGTTCAGAAGACAAACCAGAACAAACATTACTTCTCTGTAAAGAATCCTTGCTCTCAAAAAAAAAGCAAAAGCTTGCATGAAGTGGTGCTGTAGCCTTCTGCATTTTCAGAAACCCTGAATGCTCGCAAAAATCTTGTCTCTCTTTGCAAAAGTTTTGCATCAAATGTGTAACAGAGAACTGACACCTGTTGCTACATCCCTGATGGAAGACCTATGTGAAGCCTGCTGCAGTTGAATTGCTTTGAACGCTTACCCATCACAGACTGTTCATCAACCTCGCCTGGAAAGACATCGAGTGGCATCCAACTATTCAACTTTGGGGCAGCTCGAACTGAAAAACTTCCTCCCAGATCATGACAAACTAAATTTTTTTTTATTCCTTTCATTCCTACGAAACAGCTGTAAACCAGAATCCATTTTTTTCCCAGTTATCCAGTTTTTGGATGTGTGCATGAGGGCTAGGGAAAATAAGGAGCTTTAATATCTCAATTCGTATATAGATTTACTTTATTATTCAGACTTGGTTTAATAAATAAATAATTAATTTTGCTGTTGATTAAAGAAACCTGGTTGGTGTGCTTTATTCTGGGGACAAATAGAGTATCTAATTGGCTGTTTTCAGAAGTGGGAAAATTTATTGATGTGCTGTGACCCGTGGAGAAGTGAGACTGAATTAACAGTGCACTCCTCCTGCCTTCGTTGTAACAAAAGGCACTAGATCAATATAAGCTGTTATTGTTATGTTTTCTATTTTACTTGTTCTGGCATCTGTTTGGATTTCTGATATTATCAACACAAACAGAAACCCTGAAGAGCCATTTTTTGAATTGTTCTTGCAAAAATTTAAAAATGTTAGAAAATTATAAGAAGTGCTTTTGCAGGACTAACTCGCGACAGTTCAGGATTTCTACCATGGAATGATCTCTGATTATCATATATAAAAAAAAAGAAAAATGTTACTGTCAAGGGATTACAATTATTTCAGCAGCCTGAGGGTTGTTTTGCAGGGTGGGGGGGGGGGGGGGGGAGTGTAACAGAAATGTGGATTACAGCTATACAAGACCAGTTTGTGAGATGTTATGATCACTTTGAAACTGAAGGCAAGAAAGATCCAACTTCCTGTCGGGCAGGAAATGAGAAAACAAAGACCGATATGTGGGGTGGTTAGGAAGGTGCTCTTTTTAAAAGAAGTTGAGAAAGTTAGCCCAGGCTTAGACAGCTGACCAGATTCCAGGAGGGGGAAAAAAATGTTCAAGAAAAATGAATGATTTTTAGCCCATTAACGGTTCAGCGTGGCACATTTTTATTATTTTTGTTGTTCACAAGGGCAAGGTGAGACTCAGCCCGAGCTATGCTATCAGATTAAATATTAGGCGCACCCCTGAACATAAGATGCAGGGGTCACTTGTGAGAGTGACCAGCACTACAAGTGAATATCTAAGGCAGAATGGAAATTTGTAACACTCCCCTTCCTAAATGTGCTGAACCCTCATGAAAATAACAGTTATGGATAGCTCATTATAAATCTGACTAGTGATCTAGTGTGGATAAAAATTAAAACCCATTCTACACCCGCTTTATTTATTTCCATTAGATGAAGCAAGTTCTGCTCTACTCAACACTGACTGCACAATTACACTATGTTCATCGTCCAAGTCACGTTATTATCTATTGCATGACTTAGTCATTCAGATAAATTATAAGAGCAGAATTTTTTTTATTCATTCATGGGATGTGGGCGTCACTGGCCAGACCAGCATTTACTGCCCATCCCTAACTGCCCTTGAGAAGGTTCTGGTGAGCTGCCTCCTTGAACCGCTGCAGTCGAAGGGGGGTAGGTACACCCACAGTGCTGTTCAGAAAGGAGTTCCAGGATTTTGACCCAGCAATAGTGAAGGAACGGCGATATAGTTCCAAGTCAGGATGGCGTGTGACTTGGACGGGAACCTGCAGGTGGTGATGTTCCCATGCATCTGCTGCTCTTGTCCTTCGAGGTGGTAGAGGTCGCAGGTTTGGAAGGTGCTGTCTAAGGAGCCTTGGTGCGTTGCTGCAGTGCATCTTGTAGATGGTACACACTGCTGCCACTATGCATCGGTGGTGGGGGGCATGAATGTTTGTAGATGGGGTGCCAATCAAGTGGGCTGCTTTGTCCTGGATGGTGTCGAGATTCTTGAGTGTTGTCGGAGCTGCACCCATCCAGGCAAGGGGAGAGTATTCCATCACGCTCCTGACTTGCGCCTTGCAGATGGTGGACAGGCTTTGGGGAGTTAGGTGGCGAGTTACTCGCCACAGGATTCCTAGCCTCTGACTTGGTCTTGTAGCCATGGTATTTAGATGGTTACTCCAGTTCAGTTTTTTTTATTTTTTATTTAGAGATACAGCACTGAAACAGGCCCTTCGGCCCACCGAGTCTGTGCCGACCATCAACCACCCGTTTATACTAACCCTGTAGTAACCCCATATTCCCTACCACCTACTTACACTAGGGGCAATTTACATTGACCAATTTACCTATCAACCTGCAAGTCTTTGGCTGTGGGAGGAAACCAGAGCACCCGGCGAAAACCCACGCAGTCACAGGGAGAACTTGCAAACTCCGCACAGGCAGTACCCAGAATCGAACCTGGGTCCCTGGAGCTGTGAGGCTGCGGTGCAAACCACTGCGCCGCCCAATGGCAGCCCCTAGGATGTTGACAGTGGGAGATTCAGCGATGGTAATGCCATTGAATGTCAAGGGGAGATGGTTAGATTCTCTCTTGTTGGAGATGGTCACTGCCTGGCACTTAAGTGGCAAGTAACATTCGGGCCACACATCAGCCCAAGCCTGGATATTGTCCAGGTCTTGCTGCATTTCTACACAGACTGCTTCAGTATCTGAGGAGTCACGAATGGTGCTGAACATTGTGCAATCATCAGCAAACATCCCCACTTCTGACCTTATGATTGAAGGAAGGTCATTGATGAAGCAGCTGAAGATGGTTGGCCTAGGACACTACCCTGAGGTACTCCTGCAGTGATGCCCTGGAGCTCAGATGATGGACCTCCAACAACCACAGCCATCTTCCTTTGCACTAGGTATGACTCCAACCAGCAGAGAGTTTGCCCTGATTCCCATTGACAGTTTTGCTAGGGCTCCTTGATGCCATACTCGGTCAAATGCTGCCTTGATGTCAAGGGCAGTCACTCTCACCACACCTCGAGTTTAGCTCTTTCGTCCATGTTTGAACCAAGGCTGTAATGAGGTCAGTTGCTAAGTGGACCTGTCGGAACCCAAACTGAGCGTCACTGAGCAGGTTATTCTAAGCAAATGCTGCTTGATGGCACTGTTGATGACACCTTCCATCACTTTGCTGATGATTGAGAGTAGGCTGATGGGGCGGTAATTGGCCGGGTTGGACTTGTCCTGCTTTTTGCGTCTAGGACACACCTGGGCAATTTTCTACATTGCCGGGTAGATGCCAGTGTTGTAGCTATACTGGAGCTTGGCTACGGGTGCGGCAAGTTCTGGAGCACAGGCCTTCTGTACTATTGCTGGAATATTGTCAGGACCCATAGCCTTTGTAGCATCCAGTGCCTTCAGTCGTTTCTTGAGATCACGCGGAGTGAATTGAATTGGCTCAAGTCTGGCATCTGTAATGCTGGGGGCTTCAGGAGGGGGCCGAGATGGATCATCAACTCGGCACTTCTGGCTGAAGATTGTTGCAAATGCTTCTGCCTTATCTCTCACACTGATGTGCTGGGCTCCCCCGTCATTGAGGATGGGAATATTTGTGGAGCCACCTCCTCCAGTTAGTTGTTTAATTGTCCACCGCCATTCACGGCTGGATGTGGCAGGACTGCAGAGCTTAGGTCTGATCCGTTGGTTATGGGATCGCTTAGCTCTGTCTATCGCATGCTGCTTATGCAGTTTGGCATGCAAGTAGTCCTGTGTTGTAGCTTCACCAGGTTGACACCTCATTTTGAGGTAGGCCTGGTGCTGCTCCTGGCATGCCCTCCTGCACTCTTCATTGAACCAGGGTTGGTCTCCTGGCTTGATGGTAATGGTAGAGTGAGGGATATGCTGGGCCATGTGGTTACAGATTGTGGTTGAGTACAGTTCTGCTGCTGCTGATGGCCCACAGCGCCTCATGGATGCCCAGTTTTGCATTGCTATATCTGTTCAAAATCTATCCCATTTAGCACGGTGATAGTGCCACACAACACGATGGATGGTATCCTCAATGTGAAGGCGGGACTTTGTCTCCACAAGGACTGTGCAATGGTCACTCCTACCAATACAGTCATGGACAGAAGCATCTGCGGCAGGCAGATTGGTGAGAACAAGGTCAAGTATGTTTTTCCCTCTTGTTGGTTCTCTCACCACCTGCCGCAGACCTAGTCCAGCAGCTATGTACATTTTGTGCCCTTGCCACCCTCAGTGCTTCCTCCAAGTGGTGTTCAACATGGAAGAGTACTAACTCATCAGCTGAGGAAGGGTGGTAGGTTGTAATCAGTAGGAAGTTACCTTGCCCATGTTTGACCTGATGTCATGAGACTTCATGGGGTCCAGAGTCGATGTTGAGGACTCCCAGGGCAACTCCCTCCCTACTGTAGACCACTGTGCCGCCACCTCTGGTGGGTCTGTCCTGCCGGTGGGACAGGACATACCCACGGATAGTGATTACAGTGTATGATACATTATCTGTTAGGTATGATTCCATGAGTATGACTATGTCAGGCTGTTGCTTGACTAGTCTGTGCGACAGCTCTCCCAACTTTGGCACAAGCCCCCGCGTTAGTAAGGAGGACTTTGCAGGGTCGACAGGGCTGAGTTTGCTGTTGTCGTTTCCGGTGCCTAGGTTGATGCCGGGTGGTCCGTCCGGTTTCATTCCTTTTTATTGGCTTCGTATCGGTTTGGTACAACTGAGTGGCTTGCTAGGCCATTTCAGAGGGCATGTAAGAGTTAACCACATTGCTGTGGGTCTGGAGTCATATGTAGGCCAGACCAGGTAAGGACAGCAGATTTCCTTCCCTAAAGGACATTAGTGAACCTGATGGGTTTTTACAACAATCAACAATGGTTTCATGGCCATCATCAGACTAGCTTTTAATTCCAGATTTATTAAATAAATTCAAATTCCACCTTCTGCTGTGGTGGGATTCGAACCCAGATCAATACCCTGGGTCTCTGGGTTACTAGTCCAGTGATAATACCACTACGCCACCGCCTCCCCAGATTGTGCTGTCACGCACTTTACCAATCTTTTGGTAGGCTGACTTTAATTTTATTGAGTCAAGGCCAGACCTGAATCGTTAAGGTGCTTTCTTGTACAGACAGGAAGTGTCCACGCAGAGTAACTGTCCAATTAATTTCAGTTCCTTCCTAGTGAACAACAAAAATAATAAAAATGTGCCACACTGAACGACTTAGTGGGCTAAAAATCCACTATGGCCTGGTACTCAGTGTGGTTCTCTGTAAGAGATTGGTGGCCTACAGGAGGGAAGACTCAGCGGCACATGGCTGTGGCACCCGATCACAGCAAAGATATGGAAAATCCCAGTGATGCAAAAACATTCGTAAGATCAAAAGACCAGGAGGGGGGAAAAACCCAAAAGGATATTATTTATTTTTGTAACAGTTTGATTTTTTTTTTTTTTAAACAGGCCCTGATAAGCAAGCTGTCTAATTGATTAGGAATTGGCATCACGAGTGTCCCAAGGGTTTGAAAAGCCCGGAGCCTGTTAATTACTCCACGCCCAAAGTTATTTCTGTAGCTCAAAAGGTTTTTTGTTATAGACCAAAAACTAGAGTCAATATTGGTTCTGTTTCCCTTTGGACTCCAGCTCAATTTAATGTAACTGGTGCTGTTGGAATGCCATTCCCAGGCTGGGATGAAGTGAAGAATTTCAACAACGTGAGATGATAAACCAAGGCCCTGTCTGCCCTCTCAGGTGCACACAAGAAATCCCACAGCTTGGTTACAAGAACACGGGAGTTCCCCAGTGGCCTAGCCGACATTTAATCCTCAACCAACACTATGCTATCTGTGGGATCTTGCTGTTTGAAAACTGTTACCTTGTTTGCCTGCAAACAAGTGGCTACACTGGTTCTAAACCACCCCACAATGTCCAGAGGATGTAAGAAGCGCTATACAAATGCAACTTCTTTCATATGTTATCACTCATATGTTCTTTTGTGGTCATACCAGTAATTCTCAATTGCTCTGCATTTATCATTTATCATTACTCACTGCTAACTACATGACAACAGTGACTACACTTCAAAGGTACTTAATTGGCTGTAAATCACTGCTTGCTGAGGTCACGAAAGGCGCTATATAAATGCAAACCCTTCTATCTATACAGACTTCTAGTGCATTATGAAGAAGACTTCAGTGTCAAGATTCCAAATCCATGTTGAAGCCGTGCAGCTACTTCCCAATGTTCACAGAAGTCCATTACATTCTTTGGACGTGTAGCTCAAGTAACAAAATAGTTAGATATAAAATTTAGCTCCATTGGATATAAACACTAGCTTAATTTATTTTTAGTCTGGTAAACCGTTTCCCAGTGTGCTGCACATTCTGACTAAAGACAGGAAAGGCAAGGGGGTGGTTGGGGGCGGGGAAGAGGCGGGGTGAGGGAGGGGTTAGGAGAGGATATCCTCATGAAATTAATTCTGGTCAAAATGTATGCATGTAATTGCCAAAACCTATTTTGGATGTTACTGGTTGAATGTCAAACTCACAAAATGTACTTAGACACAGGAACATTGCTCTGTTTTCATTTAAGTCACATCTAAAATTAACACTGAAGTCCAGTTGTGCTCGCTTCATATTTCCAGTTCCAAAGCAGAGGGGAAAAAAAAATCAACTAGGCTCACCCCACTGTGCCTCAGTGGATGAACGCACTGTATGGTGTGGTACTGAGGTATACAGGCAGGACCAACCCAGGATCATCCTGTACTAGCAGTCAGTGCAGGGCAGCAATTAGACACAGTGTCCCCGCGTTGGGGCAGGGAAGAGGAACGAGGAAAAATAAACAGCTCTCTCTCTTGCTCATGACCACTACTGGAAAGCACATGTGTGTCAGCACTGGGTGACGATAGGTTTCGCGTCGACTGTAATATCCCTGTGATTGAATATCCTAACTGCTACGCTCTCGATTTAATCATACAATCTAGGCTGGCACTCTGTGTATTGTCGAGGGAATGATATACTGTCTTACAGCTGAAACATTAAACCGAGACTGCATCTGTCTCCTCAGGTGCAGTGAAAAGATCCTATGGCACTATTTGAAGAGGAGCAGTAGAGGCGCTCTCAGTGGTGTCCTCACCAACATTTATCCCTCAATCAACATCATTATCTGGTCATCACCTCATGGCTGTTTATGGGATCTTACTGTGTGCAAATTGGCTGCCATACTTTCTTACAGTACAATAGTGACTACACTTTGAAAGTGCGTTATTGGCTGTAAAGCACTTTGGGAGGTTGTGAAGGGCGCTATATAAATACAAGTTGTTTCTCTTCCTTTTGGTTTACTTTTAGAGACTAGCCATTTGGGCGAAAGTCATGTAGGGCTGCCACCACCTGTTGAACCAGATCACAATGAGAATCACTATGAACAACGGGGTGGGGGGTGGTGGGAAACGTAGGAAGAAAAAGTTTTTTAAAAAAAGCTGATCATCTCTAGACTCTGACCTGCAGCAGATCAAAACGATGGCATCTGATATTTCACTTACAGCTTGCATGGTAACTCAATACTGAACCTCAGCCAAGATGTGTATCCTCGGAAGGGATGTTTCAGATCTGTAAATCTGTATGGATGTCACCTCAGCTGGTCTTTTGGAAGTTCCAAGCATTTAAATTGGATACCAACTGAATCCTGTGACAGTTACATCAAATAACTTTTTAAAAAAAGGTAACAGCGCCAAACTTTTTTTCTCTGGCCACTTAGAAAAGGGGCATTCAAAGACTTTCCGCCAAAATAAGGGGCAAACATAGCAATAATTTTGACTTTTCAACTGGTGTAATTTACAACCGATAATTAAATCAAGTTTTGTTGGGACTTTAACCTCCACTTGGGAATTAAAAACACAAACCAGTTAATAATCTAATATCAGAGAACATTATAAAGAATTATAAACTCGTACCAAAATGTTAACAACTTCCTTGCCCCCACCCCACAAAAATAAAGCACCCTGCACTCTCAAAGTTAATGCAATTTAACTACAGGTTTCAATTTCTTAAGATGTTTTTTCTCAAAAGGCTACAAGTTTGTAAAAACATCACTCAGGTTTTAGCAATTGAGGGGCCTTCCAATCAAACCTGAAAGGTATATGATGGAAGCGGCACTTAAGAATATAGAGACCTAATGTGCTCGGCAATGGAGCAGTAAAATGCTTATTCATGTAACTCATGGTACATTGTCAGAGAACAAGCTCTCTGCCAGCAGGTAATAAGCAACACAAATGTTCCTCACAAATACAATAAATCTAGCAATTTATACACATTCCAACAGAAGGGTTCAAGCTGAGAGGCACCCAGGAGGCTTCGGTCAACAGATAACCATTCCACGAAAGTTTTGATACTCATGTCTACATCAACTCAGCAATGTTAATGTGACAACACAGTCACTGAATGCCCTGAAATTTGAGAACCACAAAGAGGATCACTGAAAGAGGAAAAGAGTAATATTTGTTTTCAAGTCACATTCAAAATAGCCAACTGGAGAGTACTGCTGTATAAAGAAGCTGCTTTCCTCATCTAAAATATATTAATTTGCCTGCAAAATTATATTCCTATTGTCAGACATTTGTGTCAAGCTGACACATTATAAATAACCATGTCCACCTTTACACTAGAAACTGCTCATGTAATCTTGTCACATTGTAATTGCACCCTCCCGCCAGTACTGGCACTATAGTGCTTCAGTTCCAAGTCTCCCACCTTCTCGGAAAATTACAGAGAAAATCCTATGCTCCAATCAACTACACTTCACAACATTCCGAATTCCTGCAAGAAGGGGCGGCACAGTGGCTAGCACTGCAGCCTCACAGCTCCAGCGACCTGGGATCAATTCTGGGTACTGCCTGTGTGGAGTTTGCAAGTTCTCCCTGTGTCTGCGTGAGTTTCCTCCGGGTGCTCCGGTTTCCTCCCACAAGCCAAAAGACTTGCAGGTTGGTAGGTAAATTGGCCATTAACAATTGCCCCTAGTATAGGTAGGTGATAGGGAAATATAGGGACAGGTGGGGATGTGGTAGGAATATGGGATTAGTGTAGGATTAGTATAAATGGGTGGTTGATGGTCGGCACAGACTCGGTGGGCCGAAGGGCCTGTTTCAGTGCTGTATCTCTAAACTAAATTTGCTATTAAACTACAATTAATAACATAAAAAGTATCATATAGAAATAAGGATTGAATTATATCTGCATGCTCTGGTCCAATTATCTTTAATCTTCTGACCTGACTTCACTTGAAGACTACACTCAGTCTCAGTTCCCTCAGTGTAATTACACAGAGGTTGACTAATTAATGAAAATTGTGGAATTTAGGGTAGGTAAGGATTGGAAGGTATATTTTGCATCTCTATACTTGATCTGTCTGTTATGAGAGCAGGTTGAAATTCGGAAGACTGGAGAAGACAAGCCACAGCACAAGAGTTAACAGAAAGCTCTGCATGTGATGGAGTCTTGAACCGAGATGTGAGATTCAGCTGTCTGGAGGGTATGCTTTTCAACTGGGAGTGGAAAGTCCCTATGAGTAACATACAGTAGCATTCAGCATTTAGAAATGGTGAAATGTAGAAAGCTGAAAGACGAGATGAGGCTACCGAGGAACCAGGAGGAGCAAATCAAAATGGTGAAGCTGAAGGTAAAGGACACAAAGTTAAAGCCAGAACAGAAGTCACAAGGCAAAGACTGAAGAGAGCAAGACGATAGCGAAAGGAAAATTAATGCAAGAAAGAATGAACACGAACGAAGTACAAGTTTCAGTTATGAGAGAATTACAAGGTTCAGTTTGACTCAATTTGTAGCACTCTGCCCAAATCCGAATGTTGTGGTTCAAGGACTTGAGCATATAAATAAAAGCAAAATACTGCAGATGCTGGAAATCTGAAATAAAAACAAGAAATGCTGGAAATACTCAGCAGGTCTGGCAGCATCTGTGGAGAGAGAAGCAGAGTTAACGTTTCGGGTCAGTGACCCTTCTTGGGAACTGTTCCCAAGAAGGGTCACTGACCCAAAACGTTAACTCTGCTTCTCTCTCCACAGATGCTGCCAGACCTGAGTATTTCCAGCATTTCTTGTTTTTATTACTTGAGCATATAATCTAGGTGGACACATCAATGCAGTACTGAGAGTTGCACTACCACATCCAAGGGAGTCCTCCCTCAACCAATGTTATAAAAAAAAAATCAAGATGATCTCGTCATTTATTTGTGCTATGCGCCAATTGTCTTCCGATTCCCCTCTAACACAACATTGACTACATTTCAAAAGTACATAATTGGTCATGAAGCCCTATGGGATGTCTGTAGGACCTTTAAGGCATTATATAAATGCAAATTCTTTTTGTTGGCGGTGCCATCTTTTCAGGCGGGATGTTAAATTGAGGTGCTGTCTACCCTGTTCAGGTGGATATAGAAGTTCCCATGGCACTAATTAAATAGGAGTATGGAGCACTCTGCCTATCCTGGTCAACATTTCTCTCTCAACCACCAAAAAAAAAGGTAATTCTTTTCATTTACTGTTGATGGAATCTTGGTGCATCTGTCAGAATAGAGCCTTGGTGAGACCGCACCTGGAGTATTGTGTACCGTTTTTGTCTCCTTATCTAAGGAAGGATATACTTGCCATAGAGGGAGTACAATGAAGGCTCACTAGACTAATCCCTGGGATGGCAGGATTGTCTTACGAGGAGATTGAGGAAACTGGGCCTGTATTCTCCAGAGTTTCGAAGAATGAGAGGTGATCTCATTGAAACTTAGAACATTTTTACAGGGCATGATAGGGTGGATGTAGATAGGATGTTTCCCCTGCCTGGTGAGTCTAGAACCAGGGGACATAGTCTCAGAATAAGGGCTATGCCATTTAAGACTGAGATGAGGAGCAATTTGTTTACTGAGAGGGTGGTGAATCTTTGGAATTCTCTACCCGAGAGGGCTGCGAAAGCTCAATCATCGAGCATGTTAAAACCAGAAAGCGATAGATATCTGGATACTAATGACATCAAGGGATATGGGAATAGTGTGGGAAAATGATGCTGAGGTAGATGATCAGCCAGGATCTAATCGAATGGCGGAGCACGCTTGACGGGCTGAATAGCCTATTCCTGCTCCTATGTTCCCTGTTATAAAAGGTGCTAAATAAATTGTGGGTGGCACAGTGGCGCAGTGGTTAGCACCGCAGCCTCACAGCTCCAGCAACCCGGGTTCAGTTCTGGGTACTGCCTGTGCAGAGTTTGCAAGTTCTCCCTGTGACCGCGTGGGTTTCCGCCGGGTGCTCCAGTTTCCTCCCACAGCCAAAGACTTGCAGGTTGATAGGTAAATTGGCCATTATAAATTGCCCGTAGTGTAGGTAGGTGGTAGGAGAATGGTGGGGACGTGGTAGGGAATATAGGATTAGTACAAATGGGTGGTTGTTGGTCGGCACAGACTCGGTGGGCCGAAGGGCCTGTTTCAGTGCTGTATCTCTCTATGAGGATTAAATTCAAGTTGTTTCTTCAACAGCAAGCAGAGAGGAACATACGAGGGCTTGATGCAAATATAACCAGGAAGAAGTCTGAGTGTAACAAGAAAGGTAAATAAAATGCATTAAGGAGCAGGGAGGGAGCAGCAGAATTGAAAATTAAGCACCAGAAAGACAATTACAGAAGGTGAGGATAATTATCAGATCAGAAGTAATTACATAGGAACTACACTGTTTTTACTGAAGAACACAACGGAGTATAATATTTTCCTTAGTTGGCAATTATTTGTGAAATTAAGCAAGATAATGACAGTTTAATTAATATACACTGTGCAGAGTGTGAATCAACTGAGTGGGTTGTAACAATCTGAGGAACTTCCTCATATCTTGTTGATCCAATCGGGATTTCACTATAAATTGAACTGAGGGCCTGTGCAAGTTTAACATATTTGTTGCATCACCTAGATACAATGATATGAAGAGCTTGCCTCAGGATCAAACCAAAATCAAGGTCTTTATCTATGAACGAAGAGTTATACAGCTCAAAAACAGGCCCTTCCGCCCATCGTGTCCGTGCCGGCCATCAAGCACCTATCTATTCTAATCCCATTTTCCAGCACTTGGCCCGTTGCCTTGTATGCTATGGTGTTTCAAGTGCTCATCTAAATACTTCTTAAATGTTGTGAGGGTTCCTGCCTCTACCACATCTTCAGGCAGTGTATTCCAGATTTCAACCACCCTCTGGGTGAAAAACTGTTTCCTCAAATCCTCTCTAAACCTCCTCCCCCTTACCTTAAACCTGTGCCCCCTGGTTACTGATACCTCCGCTAAGGGAAAAAGTTTCTTCCTATCCATCCCCCTCATAATTTTGTATACCTCAATCAGGTCCTCCCTCAGCCTTCTCTGCTCTAAGGAAAACAACTCTAGCCTATCCAGTCTCTCTTCATAGCTGAAATGCTCCAGCCCAGGCAACATCCTGGTGAATCTCCTCTGCACCCTCTCCAGTGCAATCACATACTTCATATAGTGTGGTGCCCAGACCTGTACACAGTACTCCAGCTGTGGCCTAACTAGCGTTTTATACAACTCCATCATAACCTCCCTGTTCTTATATTCTATGCCTCAGCTAACAAAGGCAAGTATCCCCTATGCCTTCCTGACCAACCTTATCTAGCTGTGCTGCTGTCTTCAGTGATCTATGGACAAGTACACCAAGGTATTTTGACCCTCTGCACTTCCAAGAGTCCTACCATCCACTGTATATTCCCTTGCCTTGTTAGTCCTCACAAAATGCATCACCTCACACTTCTCAGGATTAAATTCCATTTACCGCTGCTCCGCCCATCTTCCCAGCCCACCTGTATCGTCCTGTAATCTAAGGCTTTCCTCCTATTTACGACACCACCAATTTTCGTGTCATTTGTGAACTTACTGATCATACCTCCTGTATTGACATCTAAATCATTAATGTATGCTACAAACAGCAAGGGTCCCAGCACCCATGCCTGCGGGTACACCACTGGTCAAAGGCTTCCAATTGCAAAAACAACCCTCGACCATCACCCTCTGCCTCCTGCCACTAAGCCAATTTTGGATCCAATTTGCCAAATTGCCCTGGATCCCATGGGCTCTTACCTTCTTGACCAGTCTCCCATGCGGGAACTTATCAAAAGCCTTACTGAAGTCCATGTAGACGACATCAACTGCTTTACCCTCATTTACACACCTAGTCACCTCCTCAAAAAATTAAATTAAATTTGTTAGACATGATCTCTCCCTGACAAAGCCAGGCTGACTATCCCTGATTAATCCCTGCCTCTCCAAGTGAAGATTAATCCTGTCCCCCAGAATTTTTTCCAGTAGTTTCCCAACTACTGATGTTCGACTCACTGGCCTGTAATTACCTGGTTTATCCTTGCTACCCTTCTTGAATAATGGTACCACATTCGCTGTCCTCCAGTCCTCTGGCATCTCTCCTGTGGCCAGAGTGGTTTTGAAAATTTGTGTCAGAGCCCCCTATCTCCTCCCTTGCCTCACATAGCAGCCTGGGATACATCTCCTCTGGGCCTGGGGATTTATCCACCTTTAAGCCCACTAAAACCTCCAATACCTCCTCCCTTTCAATCCTAATTTGTTCAAGTATATCACAATCCCCCTCCCTGATCTCTACACCTATATCGTCCTTCTCCAAAGTGAACACCGATGAAAAGTAATCATTTAAAACCTCACCGACCTCCTCTGGCTCCACACACAGATTGCCACTTTGGTTCATAATGGGCCCTATTCTTTCCCTGGTTATCCTCTTGCCCTTAATATACTTATAAAATGCCTTGGGATTTTCCTTTCTCTTGCCCAGTGTTTTTTCATGTCCCTCTTAGCGCTCCTAATTACTCTTAAGTACCCCCCTACAGTTTCTATACTCCTCTAGGGCCTCCGCTATTTTCAGCCCTCTGAATCTGCCATAAGCCTCCTTTTATTTCCTTATCCAATACTCTATTCCTCAATATCTAGGGTTCCCTGGACTTGTTGGTCCTACCCTTCACCTTTATGGGAACATGCTGGCCCTGAACTCTCTATTTCCTTTTTGAATGACTCCCACTGGCCTGATGTAGACTTTCCTACAAAATAGCTGCTCCCAGTCCATTTTGACCAGATCCTGTTTTATCATATTGAAATCAGCCTTTCTCCAATTCAGTACCTTTATTTCCAGTCCATCTTTGTCCTTTTCCATAACTACCTTAAATCTGAGAGTTATGGTCACTATCCCCGAAATGCTCCCCCACTGACACTTCTACCACTTGCCCAGCTTCATTCCCCAGGATTAGGTCCAGTACCCTCCCTTCTCTTATAGAACTTCTACGTGCTGGCTCAAAAAGCTCTCCTGCATGCATTTTCAGAATTCCGCCCCCTTTATGCCTTTTGCACTAAGACTATCCCAGTTAATATGGGGGAATTTAAATTCCCTACTATTATCACCCTATTATTTTTACACCTCAGCTGAGATTGTTGCAGAAGCGTGGTTCAATCAAGTATTTGCAGCTACCAACATACAATCAATGAGAAGGCAGCCCTAATTAAAAGAACTCTTAACAACTGCATGCCATATAACATTGTTACCAGAATTATATTGAATATAAATTTCAAGTGACTCAATGTATCAACACAGCTGGGATAAATTTAATTGATTGCACATTTTAGCTTGAACTCTACCTACGAGACTTGTTACACCATACCAGCACTGCTGAAGAGGAACAGGAGGGGAAAGGAGTGGTAATGGATATGGTGGTGGAAGGACAGAGGAAAAAGCAAGTCCATCAAATTTGTGTTTTCTGGCTTTTTATTTGAAAATTCTAGCTTTTTGCCCTTTTGCTATGCCCTTTAAAACAATCGTCATTTTCCAACTGAGTATTTATCACTCAAATACCTCAACTGATTCTGTACCATTGGTATTTCTGTGACCATGCATTCTACATTTCATGTCCCCACAAACTTTTAGTTTCAGTTTCTGTTTTAATTTGTCATCCGTTTAATTCAGATTATAATGTGTCCCCTTGTTTTAGACTGTCTGACCAGTGAGAAGTTATTTCCTATCTACTAGCCTATTCCCCATCAGGTCCTGCAATCTTCTGGGTTAAAGAATTGCCTAAAATTGGTAAATGATAAGGTGATGAACTTGTCAAGGACATTCCCCATACATCATTAAAACAACCTTCGGAGCCCCAGCCTGCTGTTATTGACGGTGGCAAGCTCTTCATATAACTCGGACAGGAAACCCAGATGAACATGACCCACTCACCACTGTGTCCATAGGCTATTCAGAGAGCAACATGGCCGAGCTCAAGCTTGTCCTAATCACAAAACCACACTGAGCAAAAGGAACAGGAAGCCTGGCTAATTGGCCCTATCTCAAGCAAATGGCACTGAGGCCAAATGTAGAGGTCCTGTCATCACTGCAATGAAATCATCTAACATAGACCAGGGACAAAGGTGGGGCTTTCTTGATCTGTAGGACACTGTTCCATAGTAGACAGAAATTCTGTTAGTTGTTGCTACCAGGATTATGAATCTTACCCCACAACAATTACAGTTGTAGAGATTGGGGTTCCAATATACAGGGAGAAGAAAAATGCAGAGCCACTTTTACTTTAAGCGTTTCCATGAAAGTAAAAAGGGCCATAAATAAGTGAGCAGAGGAATAAGAGACAACACTATGAACACTGCAATCGGACGATCAATTGGTACAGTATCCGCATGGCAAAATTGCTCCGTATCCTTGGCCACTTCAGATGAACAACATCACAGCTCAGCTTATGGTTTAATTTCACAACAGTAAAACTTGACCAAGATGCAAGAGTGGAATCTGCACCTCATGCACAGAGCCACAAGATATTCTATATTTGGAACCTTTTTAGGCCAGCAACATGCAAGCTACAGAAACAAAAACTATGCTGTCTAATTTGCATGAAGCTCTCTGCAGGCCCACATCTTGCCCCTGCGTAGACTGAAGCACTGAGTGCTGCCAACATTCATACAATGCAAATTCTCAACAGCTGTCAAGTCAGTGCATTTAATACCACATTAGCCTATTCAAGCTGGGAAAATTATTGAAGCATTGCAGGTAGAAATACAATAAGTCAGTTTCCAGTTTCTCTATTTTGTTTTTATTCAGTATCCATGATTTGTCATGACATAAACAGCATTCATAGAATTGTACAGCTCATTTTGGCTGTGCCAGTTCTTTGAAAGAGCTATCCAATTAGTCCCAAGCCCCTGCGCTTTCCCCTTACCCTTGCAAATCTTATTTTCAAGTATTTGTCCAATGCCCTTTTGAAAGTTATTATTGAATCTGCTTCCACTGCCTTTGCAGGCAGTGTATTCTGAATCACAGCTTGCTGCGTAAAACATTCCTAGCACAGGAGGAGGCCATTCGGCCTGTCATGTCGGTGCCAGCTCTCTGCAAGAGCAACTCACCTAGTCCCACTCCCTGGCCTGTTCCCTGTAGCCTTGCAAATTTTCTCTTCAAATAATTGCCCAATTCTGTTTTGAAGGCCTCAATTGAATCTGCCTCTGCCACACTTTCAGGCAGAACATTCCAGATCCTAACCACTCACTGTAAAAGAAAAAAACATTTTTCGTCATGTCACCAATCACCTTAAACCGGTGTCCTCTGATTCTGGATCCTTTGGCTGATGGGAACAGTTTCTCCCTATCTATTCCGTCCAGACCCTTCATGATTTTAACACCTCTATCAAATCTCCTGTTAATCTTCTCTCCTCCAAGGAGAACAGTCCCAGGTTCTCCAGCTTATCCATGGAACTGAAGTTCCTCATCCTTGGAAACATTCTCGAATTTTTCTACACCCTTTCTAATGCCTGAACATCCTCCTGAAAGTGTGGTGCCCAGAACTGGACACAATATTCCAGTTGAGGCTGAGCCAGTGTTGTGTACAGGTTTATCATATCTTCCTTGTTCTTGTACTCTATGCTCCTATTTATAAATCCCAGGACCCTGTATGCTTTATTAATTGCTTTCCAACCTGCCGTGCCACATTCAATGATTCGTCCACATGCCCCCACACCCCTCTGCTCCTACACCTCCTTTAGAATTGTACCCTTTAATTGACAATGCCTCTCATGTTCTTCCTACCAAAATTAATCACTACACACTTTTCTGCATTCTCTCATCTCCCCTCCGGTTCTTCTGCCAACTGCCTTAAATCAGTGTCCTTTGATTACTGGCCCTCCTGCCAGTGGAAACAGTTTCTCCCTATCAAAACCCCGTTTAATTTTTTAGCATCGCTATTAAAATCTCCCCATAATCTTCTCTGCTCTAAAGGAGAATAATCATAGTTTCTCTAAACTCTCTAGTATTCTCAGCAATACATTTACTACTTCTTCACAGTTCAAATCAGTAGACTATGCTGTACTGGTTTTTAATGATGCATTACATATAATGTATTTATAAAAAAATCTAAAATATTCAGAGAAACTGCTGGAAAGCAGTCAGTATGTGAGGAGAGAGCATCAGTTGTAACAGAACGGCGGCACAGTGGCTAGCACCGCAGCCTCACAGTTCCAGCGACTCGGGTTCAATTCTGGGTGCTGCCTGTGTGGAGTTTGCAAGTTCTCCCTGTGTCTGCGTGGGTTTCCTCCGGGTGCTCCAGTTTCCTCCCACAGCCAAAGACTTGCAGGTTGATAGGTAAATTGGCCATTATAAATTGCCCCTAGTATAGGTAGGTGGTAGGGGAATATAGGGACAGGTGGGGATGTGGTAGGAATATGGGATTAGTGTAGGATTAGTATAAATGGGTGGTTGATGGTCGGCACAGACTCGGTGGGCCGAAGGGCCTGTTTCAGTGCTGTATAAATAAATAAAACAGCTGAGGGGTAGGATGTGAGCCTGGTGAAGAGGTTCATGCAAACAGAAACTTTAAAACCACATGTGAGAGGTCTAACCATCTTTTGATGCGCTGATGATGAAGAGTCAATACCGGAAACATTAACTTATCTATACTCTCCACAGTGGGATGTGTTTTTGACATTTTGTGTTTTTGTTTAAAACTTTGAGCATCTGCAGTTTTTTTTTTGAAGTAACATTTACATAGAAGCTGATCTCTGACTGTGATTTGCTTTACTGTCAGCACATAGCGTCACTGAGCAAAGAAATAAGTTTTGCCCCATTTGTTGACAAGATACAGAAATGCCACACAAACAGATTTATCATTTATAAACAAATTACTTCCTTTGGTCTTCCTTTCCACCTACAAGTGCTTAAAACTCAAGTTTGATACCACTTCTCCACAGACCTAGCACTTTCCCCCTGCTCTCCACTGTTGGTGAGGCTTTGTACTGTGGACCTTGGCTCTGCATCTAGGCTTCTCGATAAACTACGCACTATTTGTGGAAAGAGAATTCATGCCAGATTCTCCTGCTTTCAATCATGTGCTTCCAAAACATTGCCAAGAATAAAAACGCAGGCCTCAAAAAAAAATTAAACAAAGTACTTGTCGTTTTTATCAACTGGACACAAAAGGCATGCAGGCCTGGCCAATGAGTAATACATCAGCTCACC
This sequence comes from Heterodontus francisci, assembly GCF_036365525.1. Classification (NCBI taxonomy): domain Eukaryota; kingdom Metazoa; phylum Chordata; class Chondrichthyes; order Heterodontiformes; family Heterodontidae; genus Heterodontus; species Heterodontus francisci. The sequence goes on along the minus strand of NC_090395.1, from coordinate 64,356,138 downwards.
CAAAATTACTTACTTTGTAACAAAACCCTTTTCTCTTCTGACTGAGCTGGTGAGAATGGAATTGGTTGTCCACAAATATAATTGCAGTAACAATGCACAAAATGACTGTGGGGGTGAAATTAAATGGGTCTCAAAAACTGTTAGCATTAGCCTCCCAATTGTGTTATTTCCACTGTGCACATCTGTCCTATCTATAAAATGTGCAGTTCAGCTATTGAAATTCAAAGAGGCTGTACCAGGATATCGAGTGACTATAGGGGAAACCGCAAGGCCTGTGATATTTCTCATTTGGCACTCAAGTCCACACTATGTGATCAACTGTGTCTATTTTTCCCCCCACTCTCCTCTCCTACAACAGAAGCTATCCTCTCCTCCAATACCATTCTAGAATTGGTATGGGCACATGAAACCCATATGGAGAAATACTGCATGTATTACATAGTTGAGGTGCCAAATTCACAAGAGGAATCATGGACTCAAACATATATACAAACAAACCAACGCACACAAAACACGATGGGTTGAATGGCTTACTTTTGTGCTGTCAACTTCTATAACTCATTAAAAGGAAAATTCTGTAATTAAAAAGACCAGATTTTGCAGAGAGACAAAGAAGAAAATAGCACAACAAGTGAACAAGAACTTTTGCACCATCCACTCAAAATTTTGGAAATCATCAATCTTGGACAGTATGTTGGAGAAATCAATCTGATACAATATTATACGGTATTAGTGGTTATAGACCTGCCACTAGAGATGTGGTAATGAATCCGGAACGTCACAAATGCACATTAGGAAGAGCAAAGGTAAACAAACCCAATGATAATATTGGATTAGGAATTGCAAATAAAACCTCATCTCTTATTTGGGCAGAATATTTGCACTAGATGGGCTCATTTCTACAGCTTAGAGATATAATTTTCCACTATTTATTTTTAAACTAAATCATCAGCGTCCTTCCCAACCATGTACTGTAATGAAGGGTGGAGGAGGAAAGAGAAGGGGAAAGATGAAGGCAGAGAGCAAAAATACTAGAAATTACTGTGAATGGAGCAGTATATCAGTGTCATAAGCTTCCCTGTTGTGACAACTGCCCAAAAATCTTAAAGACCCTCTGCAGACAGAATTGGATTTGAAAATTAATGCATTATGTTTTATGGTGACAAGGAAACAGATATTCTGAGAGTGTAGACAGGGTCAGTGGCTGAGGCAGGAGCCACATCAACATTCAGGATTAGCTTGGACATGCAGATGAGGGAAAGGGGATGAAGCGATAAGGGAAGAGGGTGGGTAAATGTGATTAGGACTATTTGCTCATAATTGGGCTGAATGGCCGGTGTCCGTGTTTTAACTTCCATGTATATCTCCCGATTGGCTCATAGCTCTGCTGCAGGAGCAAGCACAGAAACTGTGATTGCATGCTGCCAGGATGTGGTTTTTGTGATACCTTACAAAGAGAAAGGAAGCAACTACATTGTTTAACAGAGAGTTTTGATAAACATTTGCTTTTAAAGCAAAGGGGATCCAAGTGGGTTAAATCTTATCCAGGGGGGAGGCTAAAGGTTCACCCTAACCATCCAGCTATCAGTTCCTGAACCACTATTGTGGCCATCTCAGACTTTAGAAGTAAAATTACAGATCTTTAACCCAAGGCAAAGAACTTGTCTTATCATTTTGTGTCATCCGTGGCTCAGTTGGCAACACTCTCCAAGACAGAAGGCTGTGAGTTCAAGTCACTCTCAAGAGACCCGAGTACATAATCTAAGCTGACACTCCAGTGCAGTACTGAGCAAGCACTGCACCATTGGAGGCACTATTTTTTGGGTGAGATGTTAAACTGAGACTCCAACTGTGCTGAGGTGGATATAAAAGATCCCATAGCACTATTTCGAAGAACAGCAGGGGAGTTCCCACCCCCACCTCCCAGTGTTCTGGCTAATATTTCTCCTTCAGTCAACATCATTAACACAGATTATCTGGTCACTATCGCAATGCTGTTTGTGCAGCCTTGCTGTGACTGCTGCATTTCTTACATTACAATAGTGCCTACACATCAGAAGCACTTCATTGGCTGTAAAGCGCTTTGGGACATCCTGAGGTTGTGAATGGTGCTATAGAAATGCAATTTTTTTTTTTGCAATTTTCTATTCTCTGAACTGTTTGTCACTGCAGGCCGACTGATAGAATACAGATTTAAAAACAAACTAAATCTTGTTACATGCACAATCAGGCCAGACCAAAAGCCTACATATGATTACAAACATATACAATGATTAATTAGTCAAGACGGAGAATCACTATAGAACTGTAAGCAAATAAAACTTACAGATTTCCATATTACATAGATGGTTTTAACCACACAGTGAGGCGTCCAAGAGCAGCATTTAACAAACCAATTTATTTGGAGCTTGAAACTTGTCATTTTCTGAGGGAGTGGGAAGTACCTATTGGATGGTTAGAGATTACTAAAAATTAGGAGATATTTTAATGTTTATGGTTCTGGGATCATTTATACTCAACCTGAGCAATGTCAGTAATTCGGATTTTTTTTTATTTCCCGGTCTCTCAGAGCTGCAGATTCATTCAGGCAACACTAACTAAGCAGTTCCATTTGAAACAGCTTCAGATCAGTTTACCCGCACTCCCTTCTTTGAGCCGATCAAGAGATGCCTGGGCATGGGTCATTCAGTACAGGATTCATTTGTGCTCTATGGCAATCAGACAGTTTCTAAAAGAAGCAGATTCATTGACCACATTCAATTGGACCTGGAAACGGTTCCATTTCTACTCTCACCACAGGTCTTGTGAAAAGTCAGACTACAGGGACACTGGAAGTACCAGTGAAAAGTGAATTGCAGAGGAAGGGGTAGATGAGGTGGGGAGGTGGCTGCAAGAGGCAATTTTTGGCATTCTGGCAAATCACAAGCAGCGACATTAAACCTTTAAATCCTCATTATTTTGGATCACTGCTGCTTTGAAAAGTTAAGGCATTCATCTGGCACACACCAAGATTGTACCAGAAAAAAGGTTACACAAGCATCTGAAAACAGATTTGTGTGGCTTCGCATCTCAAGCTGCTGAGTTTTAATGCCCAAACCAGATGGGTGAGTCTCGAGTCCCTGCTTTAAGTCAGGCTGCTACCTCCTGTAGGAAGACTTGCATTTCATTGCGGGAATAGAAGGAAACTAGAAACAGTCTAAGAGAATGATTAAGACTACACCCTGTGAGATCAGCAGCACACAAATGTTCCATTGAGTCTACCCTCAGACCAACCGCCCTGCCCTCAAGAAGAAAACGGCACTAAGATGCAGGAATCCCCCAGGGTAGAACACCTGCAACAAATCTCACCAATATTTGTGTCATACACATTTGTTAAGAAAACCCTCAGGCAGGACACCACCTCGGATGCTACAACTGGAATCTGTTTCCCTGGACTTGGGGAGGGAGAAGAAAAGCTGAGACAGGGTTCCCATTCCTGGAATGAGTCTTGCTTGCTGGAAAGTGGGCGAGGACAGGACGAAGTTCACCGCTCTGCAGTTGACTATCAAATCAGCACTCACTATCCGAGCTCGCGTACAAAGAGAAACTTGGTATCAGCATTTCTGGAACAAGTGGAATTGAAGCCCAGCCCAAGACATCAGGAAAGGAGCAGAAATTCCGGAGGAATTAATTTTGCAATTCATGTCGACAGGATACTGATTGTGCAGCTTTCTTTTTGAGCAAGATCCTTATTTATCTTCAACGATTGTACATCAGAGGGTAGGTCATTACAATTCTGCTTCATTGGAAGAGTTATTGCAAATTTATCAAAAATCAGAGATCATTAGAATGAGAGAGGGTGAAAGCAGGTATAACACTGGGATCTCAATGAGGGGGAGCAGATTTCAGGTAACTCAACAAGAAGCTGGGACAAAAGCACAAAGAGTATTCATCGTCCCTCAAGGATGTCTCATGAATTGAGCAGTTAAGGTGGCAGGAATGTGTCCAATTCAAGATATTCTGAGAGTCTGACAAAAGCAAACTTTACAAAGGCTTCACTATCCACCTCGATCTGCCAATCCTCGATTCACCAACTCATCAGCCAATGGGAATAGGTTTCCCTGACTTACATCATCAAAACCTCTGATAATCTTGAATTTCTGTTACCAGATCTCTTCTCAATTTGCTCTACTGAAAGAAAAACTGGTTTCTCCAGTCACTCCCCATAATAGTTATACCACTGGAAAATGCTTCTACATATGCTCCATGTCCTTAACATCCTTCTTAAGTTAGAGTACTTCAAACTAAACAATATTCTAACTGCAGGCTAACCAATTATTTTGTGCAGGTAGTCACTTTCCACTGTGGTTGAAGGCAAAGTGTGAACAGAATCTGGTGGTGGTCCATGGATGTTGAGGGGCACCATTGTGTCCTGCTTACAGCCAGTGGAGCTCTCGCGCTGCCCTTACATGTCCAACTTGTGATTTTGGGGATGGGGGCGGGAAAGCAGGGTGTGAAATCTGTAGCCAGAAATTTGAAAAGCTGTGAACCTGACATACAGACAACTGAAAATATAAAAAGGGTGAGTAAAAGGAGCAGTTTAACCACACAATGGGAACACCTAATTGATGTTAGCATTTTCCACTGCATAGTGAAACCACCTCTGGGCTTAAGTCGCTGCAATGGCAAATTTCGTGGTGAAATTAATTTATTTGACTTTTAAGCTCATCATTAACGTCGCACTATATTTACTCTGCAAATTGATGGATTTTTAAAATGAATAATAGCGTATGACGTTAATGTATTATTATGGTATGACTTTACGGCCCTTCGTTTATATTCAAGCACACTGCCCAAGCTAGGGTTCCAAGATTAACGCAGCAATGAATAGGACAGAAGAACAGAACTGGGTACATTCTCGGTCTATAGGCAACAAGCATTTGGGAATGCCAATACAGAATTAATCTCAACCAATACTTTGTATTAATTCTTCCTTTATTCACTAAGGTGAAATTGGACAAAGAAATGCCAAGGAAAATATTAGTCTAGGTTATTGTATTTATTAACATACAGAAAATAAGTAACCTCTTGCCTCTGAAGTAATTCTTCAACTTATTTATAAATGGCAAACTGGCAAAAGGCAGCTCCTTCAGAGCTCTGCTAAACAAACAAAGGTTATATATCCACGCCATCACTAACACTACTCATTTCCACCTCCATAACATCGCCTGACTGTGTTCCTACTGCATCTCATCTGCTGATGAAACCCGCATCCAAGCGCCTTTGTTAACTCTAGACTTGACTCCTGGCCAGCCTCCCACATTCTACTCTCCATAAACTTGACATCATCCAAAACTCTGTTGTCCATGTCCCAACTCACACCATGACCTGCTCACCCACCAACCCTGCGCTCGCTGACCTACACTGGCGTCCAGTAACGCATCGCCTCAATTTTAAAATCTCATCCTTTTCAAATCCCTTCATGGCCTTGCCCCTCCCTATCGCTGCAATCTCCTCCAGCCCCACAACCCTTCTCTAAAGCTGGTCTCAAGCATCTCTGATTTTAATCGCTCCACCATTGGTGGCTGTGCCTTCAGATACCAAGGCCCTAAACACTGGAATTCAATCCCTAAACCTCTCTGCTGCTCTTTCTTCCTTTTAAGACGCTCCTTAAAACCTATCTCTCTGACCAAGTTTTTGGCCATCAGACCCAACATCTCCCTATGTAGCTTGGTGTCAAATTTTTTCTGTTAACACTTCTGTAAAGTGCCTTGGGATGTTTTATTACGTTAAAGGTGTTCTATAAATACAAATTTGTTGCTAGAAGATAATGAATGACATTTTCTCCCAACAAGCCCAGGCTCTAGGCCTCAATTAATAGTCGTCTCTAATTTCAAATGATAATGCAGCATTCTGTTGTTTTGTAAGTTGTTTCACATTCAACACAAACTGGAGAACACAGGAGGGCAATTCTTGACAAGTGGCGTGGCATCTCTCTGTGATGTTGTATTCAAATTGCAATATGTGCCAATCCAACGAGAGAATCCCTTCAGTTGTAGAGTCAAGACACCTGGGTAACATACTCAACAGTGAGTGTGCCACTACTAAATTATGCCCACGGTGATTTTCCAGACTGCTGCTGAAGTAATTTTTCCCCACCAGGATTTCTGCTTATGACAGAATGCCAATACTTAGACAAGATCTTTTCCACATTACAAAAAGGAACAAACTGTACTGGAGTCTAAGGAGAACAACATTTTAAACAGCACATTTAAATCATTATTTTAAAGAGAACACCAACAAGAAGCCAGCTTCAAAAACATTTGTACCTATACTAATTAATTCAAAATTGAATTAAACAGGAGGAGGGGAGGAAAACAGTAAAATTTCTGACAAATTCCTCTGCAAGAGTGGATCTAATGCTACAGATCATTTTTGGAACTGAATTAAGTGGTACAGTAAAATGTCAAACAAATATTACACAGCAAATATCAAAACACTGAACTGAGAGCTTTAACAAATCATTTATCGCATCAGAAAGATGCAGAAACTTGCCACCGAACAGCTTCTTCCTTACAAAAAGGAACAAACGATATTTCACAGTTGCTACTGAGTATAACATGTCCATAATGGTTACATTTAGCGTTACTGGTGGATTACTGCAAGTACAAGTCACATAAGGGAGCTTTTTTCCCTCTGTTCAAGGGGGTTTAGACATTGCACAAGTAAATTTGGAGCCATTTTTATGCAAGCCATGTACGCCCTGCTCATTTCAATTTTCACAAATCAGTTTCAAAGCTATAGTCATTCTTTTGGACATGCAAATCAGACTTTAAAGAAGAAATTACAACATTTTCTTCAGGGAAAAAACATTAACTGAGCACTGCAGTGCTCCAAATTATGTCTACTGCCAAGATTTCACACACTGCCAAGCTGTAGGTTCCAAGTAGAGGACCTTTACATCCCTCTCAGGGAGAAGGCAGTGAGAAGAATGAAAGGGAGTCCTGCTATTTGGCTGTTTCAGAAATGGTTTGTTTGAAGACCTGGGTCCCCTACCTACAATTATTGGTCTGGAGGAATTGTTTGGTGGCACTGGTGGCAGAGCCACACAAAAACATACACACACTTACCTGTACAATATCTAAGACCATTCCAGCTGCCACTGTCCCAAAGCCTGCCAGCAGGAAAGGGAACACAACCTGCAGTCCAATGGAGAAAGAGGTCTCTTTAAAGGAATCATGGCCCCGACTTGGATCGTTGCTGATATCATCGCTGTCGATACTCTGACTGCCATTCTCCAGAAGGGCGTCTTCCTCCCTCAAACCCTTGGCATTTGCACGGGAGTCTCTCACTACAGCCTCCACCCTTTCACCCTGTTCTCTCTCCTCTGTTAAATAGTCCGAGCTCTCTGTCTCCACAAGCTCCTTGGAGGAACTAGGAGTTATAGAAATGGCAAATTCATCAGCGCCGGCAACTACAGGGTAGACATTTCCATTGGCATGGTAAAGTGGGACAAGCTCTTTCTGTTCCGTGGAGTTAGACATTGCGTATTCACAATCTTTGGGATACCATAATGTGTCGCCTTGTTTTCTTTCCTCCTGATGGGTTTCAAATGTTAACAAGTTCATAAATGTTTGTTCCCCCTCCCCCCAAAAAATAAAGGTAAGCTAAGCTCTGTAGTTTTTAAAAAAAAACAGGTCAGAAAACTGAACTGTAAAATTGAGGTTATAAAATCCTTTTCAGCTTCTAGCTCCCAAATGGAATTGGCAGAACTGCATTTCCGTCAGAATCCAATCCCCAAGAGCCGCTTCATGATGGAAATGTGGCACCTTTACAACACGTGGCAGAAAAATCTTCCAGTGGAGCAACGAGAAACAGTGAGGGCGAGCGGACTGTTCCAGTGGACAGAGACAGTCTGACTTGAGAAATGGTTACAAGCTCGCTTCTGTGAATAGAAAAAAAAATATTAAAATCTCATTAAAACCACATCTTTGGGGAGAGGAAGGGGGGGGGGGAGGCAAGAGAGTTAATTTACGTTTTGCTTCAATCCAGTCGATCATTCTCTCTGGGAGTCAAGTCAGGAAATGACTGTTGCAGAAAAATAAAAAGGCGGTCAGCATTTTGACCACATTTACCCTCCGTCCGCTCCAATAATAATAATAAAAAAATTGGGACAAAAGATTGGATGAATAGACAAAAATAAATTCTCTACTGACACAACTGGGCAAAAAGAAAAAAAAAGGAAATCAACTTCCAATTGTTACCTGAACGGTCAGTTCACCCTTTTTAAAGAAAATGTTTCCTCAGGATCAAATCTAGAGAATCAAACATTTTCTTAAGGCTTCCTCCAGTTGGCAAACACTTTGTAAAGTTCCCTCCTGCCTGTGACAGGAAAACAGAAAAGCACCGATTGTGCTGCGCTTTACCCTGTCAGCTTCAAGCCGGCTGCCTGGTTTGAGTGAAGCCTCCCACAGTCTCCGCTTACTGTGCCTCTCTTGCTCCTTCCTTTTGGGTTTTCTCTCCTGGCCCCCACCCACGCCCAGAGAGGGGGAGGGAGAGAGACACCTCGTTCCCCTTTGCGGGTTAAAGTGTTACCTGGTGGAGGATGGGCGGTGCTGGCAGCCGTAACTCATTAACCGGCGGTTAAGTCAGCAGCTGTGTGAGCGAGACAGGGGGGCCGCCCCGGCAGCTTCTTCCTCTCTCTCTTTCCCCCCCACCCACCACCTGTCCTCAGTCCGCTCCGTGCCGCCCGCCCGCGCATCCCAGCGGCATAACCTCCTCGCACCGCACGGCGGAAGCGCCGCCGCCAATGACATCATCGGCCGCCAGTCAGAACGCCCGGCCGCCGCTGGGCGGAACCGCTTGCGTCATTGAAGGACAGGCCGCTGGACCAGTCAGAGCGGCAGATCCGGGAATAAACGCTACCCTGCCTCCTACGTCATAGAGGATTGGAACTCCATGTATCCGCGAATGTCGCAAATTGGTTCAAGTTCCTCTCTTGGCAGCAAGGCAGAGGGACTGCGAGGATTGGGATTCATGATTGTAAACCCCATTTAAAATATTACTTTTAGAACAATTTTTTTTAATGGTTGGCAATTTTAATAATGAGCTGAGTGGCTCTCACTCTAAATGACTGAGGACGAGTCTGGTTGGTATCTGCACCATACAAACATTTAGGGCACAGAAGAAGACCATTTGGCCCATCGTGTCTGTGCCAGGTCCGGAAAAAGGAGCTATCCAGTCTAAGATAAAAGGAAAATACTGCAGATTGAGCAAGAGAACAAAAGGGAAGGTGTGTGATAGGGCAGAGGGCAGGAGAGATTAAATAACAAAGCTGTCCTGGGACAAAGGCGAAGTGTGTGTTCATGCTTGTGGTGAAATACAAAGCATTAGTCCAGAGAGAGAGCGTTAATCTCCCATGGAATAATGAGCAGCTCTGTCGACATGAAAGACAGGCACCTGGGTGGCGCAGTGGTTAGCACCGCAGCCTCACAGCTCCAGCGACCCGGATTCGGTTCTGGGTACTGCCTGTGCGGAGTTCGCGAGTTCTGTCGTGTGGGTTTTCGCTGGGTTTCCTGTTTCCAGTTTCCTGCCACAGACTTGCATGTTAATAGGTAAATTGGCCATTGTAAATTGCCCCTAGTGTAGGTAGGAGAATTGAGGGGACGTGGTAGGGGACATGGGATTAATGTAGGATTAGTATAAATGGGTGGTTGATGGTTGGCACAGACTCGGTGGGCTGAAGGGCCTGTTTCAGTGCTGTATCTCTCTATGACATGGTTAAAAAATAAAATCCAGTCTAATCCCACCTTCCAGCTCTTGGTTCTTAGTCCTGTAGGTTATGGTGCCTCATGTTTATATCCAATTTTAAGGTTACATTGCTGGATCTGCATCTGTGCTGGGTTCAAGTCTCTCCAGGAGCTGAGGATAAAAATTAAGGCTGACAATCCGGTGCAGTACTGAGGGAGTAGTACACTGTTTGAGGTGCTGTCTTTCAGATGAGGTCAGACTGAGGCCTCATCTGCCCTCTCAAGTGGACATAAAAGATCCCATGGCACTATTTCAAAGAATAGCTGGAGTGTTATCCCTGGACTCCGGGCCAACACTTATCCTTCTATCAACATCACAAAAACAAATTATCTGGTCATTATCATATTCTGACACTACAACAATAACTACACTTCAAAAGTACTTCATTGGTTGTAAAGTGCTTTGAGGTTGTGAAAAGTTCAATATAAATGCAAGACTTTCTTTCCTGATATTAAAGATATCAAGGAATATGGGGATAGTGTCAGAAGATGGCATTGAAGTAGATGATCAGCCATGATCTAGTTGAATGGCAGAGCAGGCTTGAGGGGCCGAATGGCCTACTCCTGCTCCTATTTCCTCTATTCCAATATTTATTTATTTCTGTCTCCCCTTGCCTGTAAGAAGCATGTAGAAAACAAAATTAGACAAAGGTAATATTGAATTAACAAAAAAAGCAAATACTTGTGGAAATGAATATATTAAAGAGTTGGCACAAAGCTTATTTATTTATTTTTTATTTTATTTAGCGATACAGCACTGAAACAGGCCCTTCGTTCCACCGAGTCTGTGCTGACCAACAACCACCCATTTTATACTAATCCTACATTAACCCCATATTCTCTACCACATCCCCACCATTCTCCAACCACCTACCTACACTAGGGGCAATTTACAATGGCCAATTTACCTATCAACGTGCAAGTCTTTGGCTGTGGGAGGAAACCGGAGCACCCAGCGGAAACCCACGCAGACACAGAGAGAACTTGCAAACTCCGCATAGGCAGTACCCAGAACTGAACCCGGGTCGCTGGAGCTGTGAGGCTGCGGTGCTAACCACTGCGCCACTGTGCTGCAAACATACAATACTGTAAACTTGCCATATAATCTTGCATACTTGATTAGAAATACAGATGCACTCTCCTCTCTGCAGTTTGGTGGAATATTCCATTACCAAACTGAAAAGGACCAGGACACTCCGGTACAAGATGATCAAAGATTAGGTGCCCGAATCGTACTTCAAAATAAAATGGCTATCATTTTTTTTCATTCATTCATCGGATGTAGGCGTCACTGGCCAGGCCAGCATTTATTGCCCATCCCTAATTGCCCTTGAGAAGGTGATGGTGAGCTGCCTTCTTGAACCGCTGCAGTCAATTTGGGGTAGGTATACCCACAGTGCTGTTAGGAAGGGAGTTCCAGGATTTTGACCCAGCAATAGTGAAGGAATGGCGATATAGTTCCAAGTCAGGATGGTGTGTGACTTGGAGGGGAACTTGCAGGTGGTTGTTGTCCCATGTATTTGCTGCCCTTGTCCTTCTAGTTGGTAGAGGTCGCAGGTTTGGAAGGTGCTGTCTCAGGAGCCTTGGTGCATTGCTGCAGTGCATCTTGTAAATGGTACACACTGCTGCCACTGTGCATCGGTGGTGGAGGGAGTGAATGTTTGTAGATGGGGTGCCAATCAAGCGGGCTGCTTTGTCCTGGATGGTGTTGAGCTTCTTGACTGTTGTTGGAGCTGCACCCATCCAGGCAAGTGGAGAGTATTCCATCACATTCCTGACTTGTGGCTTGTAGATGGGGAAAGGCTTTGGGGAGTCAGGAGGTGAGTTACTCGCCACAGGATTCCTAGCCTCTGACCTGCTCTTGTAGCCACGGTATTTATATGGCTACTCCAGTTCAGTTTCTGGTCAATGGTAGCCCCTAGGATGTTGATAGTGGAGGATTCAGCGATGGTAATGCCTTTGAATGTCAAGGGGAGATGGTTAGATTCTCTCTTGTTGGAGATGGTCATTGCCTGGCACTTGTGTGGCGCGAATGTTACTTACCACTTATCAGCCCAAGCCTGGATATTGTCCAAGTCTTGCTGCATTTCTACACCGACGGCTTCAGTATCTGTGGAGTCACAAATGGTGCTGAACATTGTGCAATCATCAGCAACCATCCCCACTTCCGACCTTATGATTGAAGGAAGGTCATTGATGAAGCAGCTGAAGATGGTTGGGCCTAGGACACTGCCCTGAAGAACTCCTGCACTGATGTCCTGGAGCTCAGATGATTGACCTCCAACAACCACAACTATCTTCCTTTGCACTAGGTATGACTCCAGCCAGCGGAAGGTTTTCCCCTTGATTCCCATTGACCTCAGTTTTGCTAGGGCTCCTTGATGCCATACTCGGTCAAATGCTGCCTTGATGTCAAGGGCAGTCACTCTCACCTCACCTCTTGAGTTCAGCTCTTTTGTCCATGTTTGAACCAAGGCTGTAATGAGGTCAGGAGCTGAGTGGCCCTGGCGGAACCCAAACTGAGCGTCACTGAGCAGGTTATTGCTTAGCAAGTGCCGCTTGATGGCACTGTTGATGACACTTTCCATCACTTTACTGATGATTGAGAGTAGGCTGATGGGGCGGTAATTGGCCGGGTTGGACTTGTCCTGCTTTTTATGTACAGGACATACCTGGGCAATTTTCCACATTGCAGGGTAGATGCCAGTGTTGTAGCTGTACTGGAACAGCTTGGCTAGGGGCGCGGCAAGTTCTGGAGCACAGGTCTTCAGTACTATTGCCGGAATATTGTCAGGGCTCATAGCTTTTGCAGTATCCAGTGCCTTCAGTCATTTCTTGATATCACGTAGAGTGAATTGAATTGGCTGAAGTCTGGCATCTGTGATGCTGGGGACTTCAGAAGGAGGCCGTGATGGATCATCAACTCGGCACTTCTGGCTGAAGATTGTTGCAAATGCTTCAGCCTTATCTTTTGCACTGATGTGCTGAGCTCGCCCATCATTGAGGATGGGGATATTTGTGGAGCCACCTCCTCCAGTTAGTTGTTTAATTGTCCACCACCATTCATGGCTGGATGTGGCAGGACTGCAGAGCTTAGATCTGATCTGTTGATTATGGGATCGCTTAGCTCTGTCTATTGCATGCTGCTTACGCAGTTTGGCATGCAAGCAGTCCTGAGTTGTAGCTTCACCAGGTTGACACCTCATTTTGAGGTATGCCTGGTGCTGCTCCTGGCATGCCCTCTTGCACTCTTCATTGAACCAGGGTTGGTCTCCTGGCTTGATGGTAATGGTAGAGTGGGGGATATGCCAGTTCGTGAGGTTACAGATTGTGGTTGAGTACAATTCTGCTGCTGCTGAAGTCCTACAGCGCCTCATGGATGCCCAGTTTTGCATTGCTAGATCTGTTTGAAATCTATCCCATTTAGCACAGTGATCGTGCCACACAACACAATGGACGGTATCCTCAATGTGAAGGCGGGACTTCGTCTCCATAAGGACTGTGCAGTGGTCACTCCTACCAACACAGTCATGGACAGAAGCATCTGCGGCAGGCAGATTGGTGAGGACGAGGTCAAGTATGTTTTTCCCTCTTGTTGGTTCTCTCACCACCTGCCGCAGACCTAGTCTAGCAGTTATGTTCTTTAGGACTCGGCCAGCTCGGTCAGTAGTGGTGCTACCGAGCCACTCTTGGTGATGGACATTGAAGTCCCCCACCCAGAGTACATTTTGTGCCCTTGCCACCCTCAGTGCTTCCTCCAAGTGGTGTTCAACATGGAGGAGTATTGAGTCATCAGTTGAGGGAGGGCTGTAGGTGGTAATCAGTAGGAGGTTACCTTGCCCATGTTTGACCTGATGCCATGAGATTTCATGGGGTCCAGAGTCGATGTTGAGGACTCCCAGGGCAACTCCCTCCCTACTGTATACCACTGTGCCACCACCTCTGGTGGGTCTGTCCTGCCGGTGGGACAGGACATACCCGAGGATGGTGATTACAGTGTATGGGACATTGTCTGTAAGGTATGATTCCGTGAGTATGACTATGTCAGGCTGTTGCTTGATTAGTCTGTGCGACAGCTCTCCCAACTTTGGCACAAGCCCCCACATGTTAGTAAGGAGGACTTTACAGGGTCGACAGGGCTGGGTTTGCCATTGTCGTTTCCGTTGCCTCGGTTGATCTGTCTGGTTTCATTCCTTTTTATTGACTTCGTAGCGATGAGATACAACTGAGTGGCTTGCTAGGCCATTTCAGAGGGCATGTAAGAGTTAACCACATTGCTGTGGGTCTGGAGTCACGTGTAGGCCAGACCAGGTAAGGACAGCAGATTTCCTTCCCTGAAGGACATTAGTGAATCAGATGGGTTTTTACAACAATTGACAATGGTTTCATGGCCATCATTAGACTAGTGTTTTTTTAAATTCCAGATTTATTAATTAAATTCAAATTCCGCCTTCTGCTGTGGTGGGATTCGAACCCATGTCCCCAGAAAAATACCCTGGGTCACTAGTCCAGTGATAATACCTCTATGCCACCGCCTACCCCTACCATCTTTCTGGCTGTGGCTCCAGCCATAGACATAACTTTTTTTCCTATACCAAAAAGGCAGGAACTACTGGCAAGGGCAAGCAAAATGGCTTTGTGCATGCACAATGTGAAGCAATGATCCTCTTTTCCAAGATGAGACCATGATAGGACATGGAAAATTCTGGTGTGGATCTGCACAGGATGCATGCCTGAATGAGCACTGGCCATCAATTTTGTTCCCATCTAACTGACTAACTACAGATTGTTCTACCGACGTGGGTCACTTGGGTTCAGCAATCATCCTTACAGCATAGTAAATAATCAGAGCAGGAAACTTGTTGAACTTTGTTTCCATTTTGTTGCCCACCATCCAACCAAAACACATATTAATGTTGCTTTCTTGGTAATGGTTTAACAAAACTGTAACCTCTTTGTAAAATATTGTTTGAGTAACACCAAGGCATCAGGTTAGAATCTGCCTCACAGTTTTGGTTGGTTACAGGCTGGTTTAGTTGCACTATAAAGGTACACCAAGTTCATCCACTAATACAGAAAAACACTGAAGCAGACATTCTAATTCTCATAGTTTCCACTTAGTTTTTCCACTTTTTAAAAATCACTTTCCTGCACCAGCTATCATTTCACAATAAAACAGTATGCAAGACCAAGAAGTGAAGTGGGTAAAATGGGCTCTCCAATGGTTAGGAACTGCTGGAAGAAGAAATACTAATGTTCATTTAGTTTGTAGACACTTAACATAATGGCGGTGACTTAGACTGTATCATCGATGCAGCTGGACGATCCGGCAGTGACGACAGCAAACTGGACGCTACATCCAGATTCCTAATGGAAACAGTAAAAGATGCCAAGCTGCACGATGTCTTCAGCAAACCTGCAGATGGAGCGCAGCGTAGATACACCTGGTCAAGACCGGACAGGTCTTCCCGTTCCAGGATTGACCGCCCGTTTGTGTCCCGTGCTGTCATGGTCAGATCCACCAACATCAAGCCGGTGTTCTTCTCCGACCATTGCCTCTTACTGGCCGACTGTCACTTACAGGATGACCAGCGAGTTGGCAGGGGGACATGGAAGCTCAATGCTACACTGCTAACCCCAGAGAACGTTGAGGAACTCAAAAGGGATTACAAAGGTAGGAGAACCGTGAACCGTGAAACCCCTCTTTGGGTCTCCAGTTCACTGGTGGGAGGCAATCAAGGAGAACATCAAGAGATTCTTCATCTGCAAAGGGGTTCAGAGGGCCAGACAGAGACAGAGGGAAATGTCCCGACTCCAGAAAAGAATGCAAAATCTGCTCCGGCTGCAGTCGCTGGGGGTCGAGGTCAAGGAGAAGCTCCATGAGGTGAAGAACCAGCAGGCCTCGCTCTTTGCCACGGAGGTCTCCAAGATCATCTTCCGGTCCAGAGACCACTCCATTGAGCAGGATGAGATGTGCTCGCGTTGCTTCTTCTAAAAGGTACACAGAGAGAGCTCTGTGATCAGCAGCCCGAAGGAAGAGGATGGCTCGGTCTGACATACTAAGGATCAGCAAATCCTTTTATGCTGGGCTGTACGACATGAAGCCCACAGACAGCAACGCCTCCCAGTCCTTCCTGTCATCTATCACAGAGGTCTTAGATGACAGCATGAGGGAGAGACTGGACAAGCCGCTAACTCTGAACGAGCTGACAAAGGCCGTCAGGTCCTTCGAGACGAGTAAAAGTCCCGGAGCAACGGCTTACTGGTTGAGTTGTATTCGACCCTGTGGGACTAGGTCGGCCAAGACCTGCTGGAAGTATACGAGAGTATGCTTCTGGCTGGCAACATATCAGAATCCATGAGGAAAGGCATCATCACCCTCATCTACAAGCAGAAGGGGGAGAGGGCAGAAATCAGAAATTGGCGGCCCATCTCACTGCTTAATGTTGACTACAAGATTCTGTCCAAAGTCATCGCCAGTCGGGTCAAGTCTGCTCTGATTCACCCTGACCAGACCTGCACTACCCCACAGGAAGATCTCTGATAGTCTTGCGCTACTCAGGGATACGATCGCCTATGTACGAGACAGTGGGGTGGACACCTGCCTCATCGGCATGGACCAGGAGAAGGCTTTTGACAGGATATCGCACACATACATGATGGACGTGCTCTCCAAAATGGGGTTTGGGGAGGAAATCTGCAATTGGATCAAACTGCTCTACACGAACATCAGTAGCGCAATCTCAATCAATGGGTGGGAATCAGAAAGTTTCCCGATCCAATCTGGAGTCAGACAGGGCTGTCCCCTCTCCCCTGTCTTGTTTGTTTGCTCTATTGAACCCTTTGCTGAGTCTATTAGGAAGGATGAGAGCATAAGAGGGGTGACAATCCCAGGCAATGGAGGCACTCAAGTTAAAATCTCCCTGTACATGGACGACGTTGCCCTCTTCTGCTCGGATCCGCTGTCCGTTTGCAGACTGATGAGCATCTGCGACCAGTTCAAACTGGCCTCGTGAGCCAAAGTCAACCACGGCAAGAGTGAGGCCATGTTCTTTGGGAACTGGGCTGACCGATCCTTTGTCCCCTTCACCGTCAGGTCAGACTACCTGAAGGTGCTGGGAATATGGTTCGGAAAGGTGTGCACCAAAACCTGGAAGGAGTGAGTAGCCAGGGTACACTACAAACTGAGCATGTGGGAGCAGCGATCTCTCTCCATTATGGGTAAGAACCTGGTCATCGGGTGCGAGGTGCTCACGCTGTTGCTGTATGTGGCACAGGTCTGGCCCATATCCCACTCCTGCGTCGTGGCGGTCACCCGAGCCATTTTCCACTTCATCTGGGGATCCAAAATGGACCGTGTCTGGAGGGACACGATGTTCAAACCTCTGGATAAGGGCAGGAAAAATGTACCCAATGTCGCCCTCATCCTGATGACCACCTTCGTGTGCGGCTGCATCAAGCTGTGCGTAGAGCCCCAGTAGGTAAACATCAGGTGTCACTACGTGCTGAGGTTCTATCTGTCCCCGGTGTTGCGAAGGATGGGCCTGGTCACATTGCCGCGGAACGGGCCATCCAGTTGGACCGTGACGTACCACCTATTCTTCGTGGAAAAGTTTCTGCAGAAAAACACCTTTGACCACCAATCCATAAGGCAGTGGTCTGCAGGAATGTCCTCAAGGCCCTACGGGAAAAGGAGATGGCGGATCCTGTCAGATGGTTCCCCGAACAGACTGCCAAAGTCATTTGGCAGGATGCCTCATCACCAGAATTCTCAAACAAGCACCAAGATGTAGCTTGGCTGGTGGTGAGAAGAGCCCTCCCGTCAGACCCTTCCTGCATGCCCGGAGTTTCACCCCCTTCGCAAACTGCCCTCGCAGTGGCTGTGGTGGGCAAGAGACAGTTGCCCACCTCCTTCCAGAATGTGTCTTTGCAAAGCAGGTGTGGAAAGAGATGCAGTGTTTCATGGCGAGGTTCATCCCAAGCAGCTCTGTAACACAGGAGTCTGTGCTCTACGGGCTGTTCCCAGGGACACACACTGAGATGAACATCAACTGCTGCTGGAGGACCATCAATTCCGTGAAAGATGCCCTTTGGTCTGCCCGAAACTTGCTGGTCTTCCAGCGCAAAGAGGTGTCCACGACCGAGTGTTGCAGATTGGCACATTCCAAAGTCCAGGACTATGTGCTGAGGGGCGCACTGAAGCTTGGGGCAGCCACGGCAAAGGCTCAGTGGGGAAAGACCACTGTGTAAGGTCCTCCCACTAAAGTGAACAGAGGGGCTGGATCCATGGGAAACCCCTTGGGCTGTATCCAGAAAGTATGGGTTTGCTGCAAAATGTACATGGCATGTGAAATGAAATGGAAGGGTTGTGAGGCAACTCACTCCTGTATTGAAGGAAACTAATCTCCTTTGCACTCTTTGTATTGTCAACTTGGTGCTGTTTTGAACTGGTTTGTAATGTAATTTTTACAAATTTTTATGAATAAAGTATATTTTGGAAAAAAAAATTAATGTGATGATATTGGAGTTGTTGACTAATTATAGCAATCAATCTCCATAGAGTCATAGAGAGATACAGCACTGAAACAGGCCCTTCATCCCACCAAGTCTGTGCTGACCAACAACCACCCACTTATACTAATCCTACACTAATCCCATATTCCCTACCACATCCCCACCATTCTCCTACCACCTACCTACACAAGGGGCAATTTACAATGGCCAATTTACCTATCAACCTGCAAGTCTTTGGCTGTGGGAGGAAACCGGAGCACCTGGCGGAAACCCACGCAGTCACAGGGAGAACTTGCAAACTCCGCACAGACAGCACCCAGAACCAAACCCGGGTTGCTGGAGCTGTGAGGCTGCAGTGCTAACCACTGTGCCACTGTGCCACCCCAAACAGCACACTCAGAAATGGCAAGAGAAAAACCCCAGTGGAGGAAAACTTTGGGAACTATTGATCAGAAGTCACCTTTTTCCTCCCAAACATGTTACATTTACCAAATGTCATGTCTGCAATTACTCATATTCTATATCCCAAAATGTCATTTTCAGAAAGGAATCTTATCGAATTTGCATTTGAATGAATCAATACGAACTACTTCCACCAATCCCTAGGGTGCTCATTTCTATAGATTGACCACTCGCTCACTCAAAATATTATTTCTGCAGATTTGTTTTGAAATTAGACCCCTTCCAGTGCAGGCCATGTTCTCTGGTTCTACTGTTCCAGACAAGGTGAGATAGCTTGTCATGGTCTACATTATCTAATATCTTTAGAATCCTAAAAAACAATCATATCACGACTCAACATTTTCTTTTCTGTGAGAACATGCCCGATTTACAGAAGTGCCTCTCATAATCCAATCCTTCCCCCTTCAATTATTCAAGTTGCTCTCCTCTGTATCCTTTAAATAGTTGTAGTATCTTTTTTGAATTGGTTCAGCAAATTGGTCCAGTGTATCATAGACATAAGGAAAGATCCAGTTTCAGTCAACACTCTGTGCTGCCTCAGTCTAGGTACCATTAGGAGTCCTCCAATTGCTACACTTCATTGGATCTTAAATGAATTTTATAGTTTCACCTCTATCACTGCATCAGTGAATCCATTCCATGTGTTCAGCAATCTCTGTGTGAAGAACTTCCTGTACCAGTCTTAATTTTTCCCTTTAATATTTTGAAATCAGGTGTCTGAAATCAGGTCCGACCCTGATCACGATCCAGCAAATTCCACTAGAAGTGTTTGAACCTCAGGGAGGATGAGATCAAGCTTGCCTGTATTGTCTCTCATGGTTAGTTAGCCTGCGACACTCACAGTCAGATGAATGTCATACACATAAATAATAGTCACTTGGATGAGGCACTTGTCATCTGTGGAACTGGTCCTTACAAGCAGTGAATGCTTAAGGATAGAATCATATAATAGTAAAGCACAGAAGGAGGCTATTTGGCCCATTGAGTCTGCAACAGTTAGTCCCACTCCCTTGCTCTTTCCCTATATCCTCGCAATTTTTTCTCCTTCTAGTACTTATTCAATTCCTTTGTGAAGCTCACCCTGAATTAATTTCCACCACCCTATTAGACAATGGAAACAGTTTCTCTTTATTTACTCTATCTAAATCCTTCATGATTTTAAACACACCTTTAAAATCTATTTTTAACTTTCTCTGCTTGAAGGAGAACAAACAGCTTCTCCAGTCTATCAACACAATTGTAATCCCTCATACCTGGAACCATTCTATTAAATCTCTGCTGAACCCTATCCAAAGCCTCCAAGCCCTTCCTAAAGTATGGTGTCCACACAAGTTGGGCACAATAGTCCAACTGGAGCCAAGCTAGTGTTCTATATAGATTTAGCATAGCTTCCTGACTTTTGTACTCTATGCTTCTATTTATAAAGCCCAGGATTGGAGGACATTAGACACATTAGTTCAAAATCATGAGGGGAATGGACAGAGTTGAGAGGGAGAAACAGTTACCATTGGCGGAAGGATCAAGAACAAGAGAATACCGATTTAAGGTGATTGGAAAAAAAGCAACAGCAACGCGAGGAAGAACATTTTTGCACAGCGAGTGCTTAGGATCTGGAATGCACTGCCTGAGAGTGTGGTGGAAGTAGGTTCAACTGAGGACTTCAAAAGGGAATTAGATAATAATGTGAAGAAAAAGAATTTGCAGGGCTACCTTGAAAAGGCAGGGGAGTGGGACTAGGTGAGTTGCTCTTGCAGACAGCTGGCACGGACATGATGGGCAGAATGGCCTCGTTCTGTGCTTTAACCATTCTATGATTCATTTGGGGAGGAAAAAACAACTTGTAGCTCTGATCTCTGATGTCTGAAACTGCAGTGCATCTGAGCAATTTCTTATGCTCTGTATTGATGGGAATATACTTGTTTTTTTCCCTCACTTAGTTTTGTCCTCGACTCTCCAATCCTAATGGCATTGACTCCTTGCTGGAGTACAATTCCAAGGGTATCAGTTATCATCGAACATTTAAAGGAGAAGTTTTAAGACAAAGTTTCCATTTTTGTTTTCCCAATATATAGATAAAAAAAACATTCCATGCAGCAATTCTGACTCCATATCACAACATAATCATTACTCCAGAGATTCAAGGAGCTAAGATTTATGAATAGCTGACAGGATGAACGATAGAAGTGATTTTCCTGCTTCTTTCTTTTGGGCCTCCTTATCTCGAGAGACAATGGATATGCGCCTGGAGGTGGTCAGTGGTTTGTGAAGCAGCGCCTGGAGTGGCTATAAAGGCCAATTCTGCACTGCACCAGTAACTACACTTAAAAAGTACTTCATTGGCTGTAAAGTGCTTTGGGATGTCCTGAGGTTGTGAAAGGTACTATATAAATGCAATCATTCTTTTTTGCTTTTGCTGAGGTATGTTGGAGCCACTGTAAATCCACCAACTTCTGAATAATATAGAAAAAGACTGTTGAATAGTGATTTTGTTTTGCACAAGTGAAGGGGTGTCAGCATCGTTGCATAGTCACACAATAATTGAAGGCTTCACTTTCCAGCTATTTGAAATGGGTTAAATGGGTTCACAGACCTGAAACATTAACTCTGCTTCTCTCTCCACAGACGCTGCCAGACCAGCTGAATTTTTCCAGCACTTTCTGTTTTTATTTCAGATTTCCAGCATCCGCAGTATTTTGCTTTTATATTAAGGAAATTATGTCTTCATTTCACTCTCTAACTTGCTGCCAGTACTAAATTATCTCCACTGTCCAGGCATGACACCTTGCATTGAACACCAACAAATTACAATTGAACAATCTTTAAAGCATATACCAAACGAAAAAGAAACCCAGTCATTCCCTGGTCTAAGATTTGGTTCAGGAGCCACAGATTAACCAAAATGGGTGGTCGAAGTCGTAGGTGGTTTTAAAGTTGTTTATTAAGATGCAGCAATTTAAATATGATGATGCATAAACTAATTACACAGAAAAGACATATGACCCAGAACAGGTTGAAAGGTTTACCGATTCCAGATCGTATAGTGGGGCAGAACGGTGGTGCCAATCTTCCTGACAGGATAAGGCAGGTGAGTTGTTGGTGGTCGCTTTGGTCCTCGGGATTCTCAGCCTTCTTGAGCTAACCAAAGTGTAGGCAGAAGCCAGCATCAACTCTACTTTGGGAAGCTCTTTTTCTCTCCTTCTGTCCAGACAAAACTATTTCTCTCCCGAGCACCTGTTTATATACTTTATTTTTAAGGGCTGGTGGGTGTCCCATGTCAATCACTTGTTCAATACCTAGGTTCCCAAAGTAAACCCCTCCCATGCCCATCACTCCACCCCTGAAGTCATCTTGTGCCTATCCCTTGCTATATGCCATTTGTAAACTTCTGTCAGACACTTGTCCAAAGAGGGTGTCAAGCTCCATCCTATCAGCTTTAGGAATGCCTTGTTTCAGAGCCTGTGCTAGAGTTATGTCCTTGACAAAGATAATAGGCCTATGCCGTCCTATGTTTGACAGACCGACAGACTGCTATGGAATCTTCCATAATAAGAGAAAGAGCTATTTCTATAATATCCAATTAATTTTCTTAAGGATTTATAAGGTTATTAGACAGCCATTTCTTACAGATCTCCCCACCTTGAAAAGCAAATATCCTTACTGACTTCTCACAATTGGCCCCTGACTAACCTAGCTATTTCTAAGTCATAAGCTAATTTTCCTAACTTCTCAATCACCGTGGGTATCAAAATTATCAGAATCATCAACACAAACCCTTGAGCTGCCACCAAGAATAAATGTAAAAGCTTTTCCAGTAAAAATTATAAGGTTATTAGACAGGTAGATAAGGTGGTTAGGAAGGCATATGAGATACTTGCCTTTATTTGCCGAGGCATAGAATATTAGAGCAGGGAAGTTACGATGGAGCTGTATAAAATGCTAGTTAGGCAACAGTCAGAGCACTGTGTACAGTTCTCGTTGTCACACTATAGGAAGGATGTCATTGCACTGGAGAGGGTGCAGAGGAGATTCACCGGATGTTGCCTGGGCTGGAGCATTTCAGCTATGAAGAGAAACTGGATAGGCTAGGGTTGTTTTCCCTGGAGCAGAGAAGGCTGAGGGGGGACCTAATTGAGGTATACAAAATTATGAGGGGCATAGATAGGGTAGATAGGAAGAAACGTTTTCCCTTAGTGGAAGTGTCAATAACCAGGGGGCATAGATTTAAGGTAAGGGGCAGGAGATTTAGAGTGGATTTGAGGAAAAACATTTTCACCCAGAGGGTGGTTGGAATTTGGAACACACTGCCTGAAGGGGTGGTAGAGGCAGGAACCCTCACAACATTTAAGAAGTATTTGGATGAGCACTTGAAATGCCATAGCATACAAGGCTACAGGCCAAGTGCTGGAAAATGGGATTAGAATAGATAGGTGCTTGATGGCTGGCACAGACACGATCGGCCAAAGAGCCTGTTTCTGTGCTGTATAACTCTATGACTCGATGACATGTGATTACTATTTACTTAGATTGGTACTCCTTAACTGCAGATGATCTCACTCAATTCTAAATTATTGGCATATCATAAATAAATGTGGTTCAAACAAAATATTATGCATGGACTTAAAAAATTCTCCAGTTCTCTGTTCACTTGTGGATAGTTTTTGCTAAGTATTAGACCTAGCCTTCAATTTTCTTAATCCAGATTTCATATCCCTCATTACATTAATTTTACTCCCGCTGACAGGTACCAGTGTGTTTAATTCTGTTCTGATTATTTTAAAGTCAATTTCTCTATGAAGTATGTGTCACTGCCTTGATGATTTAAAATGTTGTCTCACTCTACCAGCCATCATAACCATCTCCTGTTGAGCTGTTATCAAGCAGTTGAGCATGTTTGAGACCTGTTCTTCAAAGAACAAAGAACAAAGAACAAAGAACAGTACAGCACAGGAACAGGCCATTCAGCCCTCCAAGCCTGCGGCGATCTTGATGCCTGCCTAAACTAACACCTTCTGCACTTCCGGGGCCCATATCCCTCTATTCCCTTCGTATTCATGTATTTGTCAAGATGTCTCTTAAACGTCACTATCGTATCTGCTTCCACCACCTCCCCTGGAAGCAAGTTCCAGGCACTCACCACCCTCTGTGTAAAAAACTTGCCTCGCACATCCCCTCTGAACTCTGTCCCTCACACCTTAAACCTATGTCCCCTAGTAACTCACTCTTCCACCCTGGGAAAAAGCTTCTGACTATCCACTCTGTCCATGCCGCTCATAACTTTGTAAACCTCTATCATGTCACCCCTCCACCTCCGTCGTTCCAGTGAAAACAATCCGAGTTTATCCAACCTCTCCTCATAGCTAATGCCCTCCAGACCAGGCAACATCCTGGTAAACCTCCTCTGTACCCTCTCCAAAGCCTCCACGTCCTTCTGGTAGCGTGACGACCAGAATTGCACGCAATATTCTAAGTGTGGCCTAACTAAGGTTCTGTACAGCTGCAACATGACTTGCCAATTTTTATACTCTGTGCCCCGACCGATGAAGGCAAGCATGCCGTATGCCTTCTTGACTACCTTATCCACCTGCGTTGCCACTTTCAGTGACCTGTGGACCTGTACGCCCAGATTTCTCTGCCTGTCAATACTCCTAAGGGTTCTGCCATTTACTGTATACCTCCCGCCTGCATTAGACCTTCCAAAATGCATTACCTCACATTTGTCCGGATTAAACTCCATCTGCCATTTCTCCACCCAAGACTCCAACCGATCTATATCCTGTTGTATCCTCTGACAATCCTCATCATTATCCGCAACTCCACCAACCTTTGTGTCATCCGTAAACTTACTAATCAGACCAGCGATATTTTCCTCCAAATCATTTATATATACTACAAACAGCAAAGGTCCCAGCACTGATCCCTGCGGAACACCACTTGTCACATCCGTCCATTCAGAAAAACACCCATTCACTGATACCCTCTGTCTTCTATGACTGAACCAGTTCTGTATCCATCTTGCCAGCTCACCTCTGATCCCGTGTGACTTCACCTTTTGTACCAGTCTGCCATGCGGGACCTTATGAAAGGCTTTACTAAAGTCCATATAGATAACATCCTCTGCCCTTCCTTCATCAATCATCTTCGTCACTTCCTCAAAAAACTCAATCAAATTAGTAAGACACGATCTCCCCTTCACAAAACCATGCTGTCTCTCGCTAATAAGTTTGTTTGTTTCCAAATGGGGGTAAATCCTGTCACGAATAATCCTCTCTAATAGTTTCCCTACCACTGACGTAAGGCTCACCGGCCTATAATTTCCTGGATTATCCTTGCCACCCTTGTTAAACAAAGGAACAACATTGGCTATTCTCCAGTCCTCTGGGACCTCACCTGTAGCCAATGAGGATGCAAAGATTTCTGTCAAGGCCCCAGCAATTTCCTCCCTTGCCTCCCTCAGTTTCTAGGGTAGATCCCATCAGGCCCTGGGGACTTATCTACCTTAATGCTTTGCAAGACACCCAACACCTCCTCCTTTTTGATAATGAGATGACTGAGACTATCTGCACTCCCTTCCCTAGGCTCATCATCCACCAAGTCCTTCTGTTTGGTGAGTACTGATGCAAAAGTACTCATTTAGCACCTCGCCCATTTCCTCTGGCTCCACACATAGATTCCCATCTCTGTCCTTGAGTGGGCCAACCCTTTCCCTGGTTACCCTCTTGCTCTTTATATACGTATAAAAAGCCTTGGGATTTTCCTTAATCCTGTTTGCCAATGACTTTTCATGACCCCTTTTAGCCCTCCTAACTCCTTGCTTACGTTCCTTCCTACTGTCTTTATATTCCTCAAGTGCTTCGTCTGTTCCTAGCCTTCCAGCCCTTACAAATGCTTCCTTTTTCTTTTTGACTAGGCTCACAAGATCCCGCGTTATCCAAGCTTCCCGAAACTTGCCAAACTTGTCTTTCTTCCTCACAGGAACATGCTGGTCCTGGATTCTAATCAGCTGACGTTTGAAAGACTCCCACTTCAGTGCAGGTTCACCATTTATTTCCACATATTAGTTGCTTCACACGCTACAAACCACATTTGCACACTCACACCGGTATCCTAATATCATGCCATGCACATGCCATCTGGTACAAGCCATTCTTGGACTTTCAGTTGATCGTATCAAAAGATGGTTCCAATGCCTTGGGTAGTGGCCAAACTATCAAATGCAGTTTTCTTGAAAAATTCATCAGCAAGGAATCAAATATCTCCAAGAGAAAGCTATCAATTTACAAGTCTCATCTGCGCTTTCCTGACTTTCACTGGCATGCACATGGATACCAGATTGATACATTCCATTGGACCACACCAAGGTGAGTTATTCCAATTCCCATTTGGCGGCATGATTTTACTATCTCTATCTTCTATCCTAAGTGGCATCCCATTAATTACCATTTTATCTCATTCATGAGCCGCGGAGGAACTTTACTGTCCAATACAATATTCTCATAATAGCTTTGGAACAAAAATCAAACATTCCCAAGTGATCCCAATTATTAACACTTTTGTTTGTTCTTTATTTATTATAACTTTTATTTTCTCAAAAGTAACCCACTAAATTGTGCCAGATTTTATTTTATTAGCATTTCTAAATTATCCCAAATTCAAATACCCGTGTTGTTGGGTTTTGTCAATGTTCAGTTTGTTTCTTCCCCCCAAAAAACTGTGTTTTTGATGCTCAGGAACCACCCAGACTGCTTTTCAGTAGTTTTTAAAAATGAAAATGTGATTACCCCTTTACGCTTCAGATGATTTTTCCCTTTGAGTGCTTGAAATAGGAACTCATATCAATTTATTTTATCTGTTCAAATATCAGAAATAATTATGCCCAGGCTTGGTGGTTTTACATGGTGCTTTGCATTAAAGACGCATTGGTGCTTGCAGCTAGTTTAGAGGTAACTTCTATATCTCTCCTCTTCAAGCACTCAGAAAATAACAAAAGGCCTGAATGTTTTAAGCTCAAGTCTTTGAAAGGCAAAGACTTTAGTCCAAATCGTCAGCATGCTGTGACATTTGGGGCTGGATTTTACCAACCTGTCGTGTTGTGGGATCATGGCGGGGAGGTCTGTAAAATACTTGCGGGAGAGGCCTGCCAAGAGCCATGATGCCAAGAAGGCCCCACCGCATAATACCTGCGATGGCGAGGCCTCGGGGCCTACACCTCAATATTAAAATTAGCCGAATAAATATTGAAATGAGCTTCCCTGGTCCCAGCAGCCGTCCCACGCCCACGTCCGAGGCGAGACACTGATGGGGAGAGGGGAGGAATCAAATTATCAGGGCGGGTGGCAAGCAGGCAAAACAATCCTTATTGGCTGCGAGGATGCTGGGAAGGGGTTTAGGGTCAAAGGAATTAAAGTTCGGGGGGGAAAGGTCGTGAGTGAGAAATAATTTTTTTCTGGGTGATGGGGCGTAAAATTAAATGTTCATTTGTTGGGGGTGTGGGAGAGGGGATTGCAGGTGTGCACGGATTATTACTACATTCCTGAAACAAAGAGGTATCCTTAACCATGTAAATTTCTTCTAAGGGCTTGAAGCCCTTTAAAAATGGCAGCAGTCACCCCCGCCACGTCATTGGGGGGGCGATCATTCTGCCTGCTCCATTTAAAAGAACCCCCATGTGTAAAATCGCAGGGGCTCCGCGGCGCGCGCCCAGGTCGGAAGGCCATTGACATCAGAGCATGTTGCCGCACAGCGCGGCACGCTGATAAAATTCAGCCCTTGATAGTTGCAGCTAGGTTCTTCAATTCTTTAAAAACAATTACTGAATTCCTTGCTGCAGTATCTTAACTTATTTTATTTAGAGATACAGCACTGAAACAGGCCCTTTGGCCCACTGAGTCTGTGCCAACCAACATCCACTCATTTATACTAATCCTACATTAATCCCATATTCCCTACCACATCCCCACAATTCTCCTACCACCTACCTACACTAGGGGCAATTTACAATGGCCCATTTACCTATCAACCTACAAGTCTTTGGCTGTGGGAGGAAACCAGAGCACCCAGCAGAAACCCACATGGTCACAGGGAGAACTTGCAAACTCCGCACAGGTAGTACCCAGAACCAAACCCAGGTCGCTGGAGCTGTGAAGCTGCGGTGATAACCACTGTGCCACTGTGCCACCCATGTGGCCCTGGAAACCATTGTCACCTGTTAAATTAACACCAACAATCCATTGTGGCTCTGCCTTAGAGCCCAATGGGTTAATTTGACAAATCATGTCTGTCAATTTAGAAACTTAAGATATAATAATGTCAAATAAAATTTACACTCAGCAATCGAAAAGTAGTTGCGTGGTGAACAAATAAAAGAGTTAACCTCTCTGCTTGTTTGCAAAAGGGTGGAAAAAACATTCTCAAATACACACAATTGTGTCACTTTATGTAACTTTCTTCCAAACAAAGATGAACCAAACACCATTTTAAACTGTTTTCCAAGTCTTGGAGCCCTTTTTAAATGTGCAGAAGTTTTTTTATTCTTTGGAACTGAAAAGAACAAAAATCTGAAGTAACATTATTGACACCAAAGGAAAACATTTGCATTAGGGAAGACAACATTTTAGATTAAACCCTATTTGGTTCCAAAATTATTAGCTTCTTACTCAAACAGCTTTTTTAATTTCTGATGTTTGCCAGCAACACCTTGCTTTAACAATGACTTGGCAGTGGCTTGAAAATACGGTAGACTCTCAGGTGGGTAAGGGTACTGCTTCATGGGAGCATGTACCGGTCTGCAAATATCTTCGTGTTTGGTCATGTTTTCACAATCATGTTTATGGGTTGTCATACACAGCCTCCCGTATCAATAGTGCACAGCATGCCTGCATGTTCAGGAGGGAGGCTGTTGAAATATGAAAATTGGGTTCCACGCCATTGTAAGACCCCGACTGGAATTTTAAAATACACATTGCTGGGGCTGGCACACCCTCTGCCTATTTCTCCAAACGGTCCTTAAAGAAACTGCTGGTGGCCGCTCAATAAAAGGGCCTCTTTTTCTTTCTTTTGGTGGGGCCTAGAGAAGCAGGGCTGCTCGAAGAGTTTCATCTACATCCTGCCAGTAAAGGACATCTACTCTATTTGCTGCCTGGTGGAGATTAGGAGAGAATCTTTCTTCTTTAAGACGTGATCCCCGTCAGCTTTTCTTTGATTAACCTCTAGGGCTGACACTAAGTTGCATAGTGTCACCGAACGAAAACTTGAAATCAAGAGAAACAGAAAACTAAACAATTACATTAAATTAATTCTTTTTTCAATTATGTTTTAATGTTGTTGTGGCAATCCAAAATATATTCTACACTCTATGGTGCCCACTGGTTGTGGAATACCTCAAGCGACAATGCATACCAATCTGCATGAACATTGCCATTGAAGAGAAGCAGGAAGTCCAGCAAAGCCCAGGAGCAGGCCCATAAAGAAGGTGCAATCTCTGGAGGAGAATTGCGCTAATTTGGAGTTTTCACTTTTGTTCTCTCTCATTCCATTTTCAGTCCATCCTTGGTTACTTGGTTGAACCACATTGAACTCCCAAAGCAAACAAATTTTCTGTGTTCACGTATGAGGATTAGATTTTCATTTGTACAATTCAATCACTTTATTTGAAATATTGTGATTATCACTAACCTAATTGGTTTCTCTTTCTAGTATCCAAAAGATTTCTGATTTCCATGAGCAATGGGTGACTATCAATCCTGCGAAATAATGGGCCAATCTTCCATTGCCAGAAAATTCTGTTTCAATTTCTGTTAGGAGGATTATTGAGTAGAAGTAGTCTCAGCTCATTTTCTTCCTTCCAACTGTAGTGTTAAGTAAATACATATATATCCAACAAAGGAATCTAGTCTTGTAGGTAATGCACTAATTAATTTGGTAAGCTCCTGGATAAGATTTAGAGGATTATCAGGTTAGAACGTGCAATGCTGAAGTAATAAACACAGAAACAGCGATCTTGCCAATTTTATTCGAACAAACTGCCACATAACAACACTGCACTGGAGTGTAAGCTAATTATTGGGGTAGACAACAGCAACCTGCATTTACATAGGGCCTTTGACATAACCCATTCCAGGGTGTGTCACAGAGGCATAAACAAAAAAAAAGATGTTAAGCCAAAGAAGGAGATGTTAAGAGAGATGAGTAAAAGTTCAATCAAACAGATTAGTTTTAAGAGAGGATCTTAAAGGAGCAGAGGGACGTGGGGAAGGTCGAGGGACTTATTGAGCAAATTCTGGAGTGTGGAACCTGGGCAGCTGAAGATACAGCCACTAACGTTGGAACAAATGGAGGGGAATTGTACAAGAGGCCAGAGTGAAAGAAATGGAGAGTTTAGAGGTCCATTGTGGGTTAGGCGAGGCCATGAAGAGATTTAAACACGTGGATAAGAATTTCAAATTAGAGGCATATGGGGACCAAAAGCTATCTTAGGTCATTGACAATAGGAGTGATGGGTAGATTGCCCTGGTGAAGGATAGTTTAGCGGCAGCAGAGATTGGGCTGAGCTGAAGGGTGGATGATGGGAGGCTGGCCAGGTCGGCATTGGGGTAATTGAGACTGGAGGTAACATACAAATTGATGAGGGTTTTACACATACCAGGCATTATTCTTTCATCTTATCTAATTCATGCATATCTGGGATTAGAGTATCTGTTGTTGCTTGTATTGCTGAAGGTGCTCAGTTTGATTGTATGGTTAGTCCAGAAGATCCAGGTATATCTCCACAGAGAATTTTGGAGGACATCGCTCCATCTTTACAATCTTCATACCCTTCCAGATAAGCAGTGTTGCACATTACTGAGCAATTAGCAGTGTATACTAACCACTATGCATTTGTCTGTATTGTATTCACTGCCTTTAAAGATGATCTGTCTATTTTACCGGCTCTAGTTTAATTCCCAAAGCATCTCCTGAAAACCTTATTTCTTCTGTTACAATTTTGCAGGGGTTCTACTGGTCTCCTGCTGGAACTCTAGCAAGAAGCTGGCAAACCCCCCAGGAAAATATCTAACTGGTCCTTTACAATATCTTGCAGAGATTTTCAGCCAGTTTATGATCAGAGTTTTTGCGGTAGACATGTAAAATCTCCACAGAATTTCACGGCCCACATATTTAAGTGACTTACCATCTTCTACATCTCTCTCCTTGCTTTGGAGCTTTTTTGGGAAGTGGGGGGGGGGGGGGTTGGGGGGGTGGGTGGGGGGAGTGGGGGGGGGGGGGGGGGGGTGGAGGGTGGAACTCTGTGATCCTTCAATTCCTGAACCTCTGGTTGTCACCTCCTGCATCAAAATATCCAAAACCATGCCTTCAAAGTGTCTGTGGTATCTTAGACATTGTTGACTCAATATTCTGATCAGTATCACTGATCAAAACGTTACATGTCTTTGTAGCGTCATGAGTTGTTCATGATGTGACTTGTTCTGACACTTGACTGTAACAATGGTTACCATGTGATGTGATGCTTTAATCCTTTATCAGCAGAATTTTAGTATTCTGTGGTGGATAATATGGCAGAGAATTTTTCATGAAGTTGTGGAATGAATACCATCTGCCCAAAGCTGCTTTTCTTTCACCATTTGGGAAATATTCCCCAATCTCTCCCTACAACAAAGTAACTGATTCCAGCACTGTCTCATTCTTTGGAGGAAAATATAAAACAATGGTCAGATCATGCTGTTTGGTTTTTTAACAGGAGCATTGGGCTGAATTTTACAGGTGAGGTGAGAGTGAGTGCCCGTGATATCAAGGAGCCCTAGCAAAATTGAAGTCAATGGGAGTCAGGGGGAAAATACTCCACTGGTTGGAGTCAGAACTAGCGCAAAGGAAGATGGTTGTGGTCATTGGAGGCCAAGCCCCAGGACATCACTGCAGGAGTTCCTCAGGGTAGAGTGCTAGGCCCAACCATCTTCAACTGCTTCATCAATGACCTTCCCTCCATCATTAGGTCAGAAGTGGGGATGTTTGCTGATGATTGCACAGTGTTCAGTGCCATTTGCGACTCCTTAGATACTGAAGCAGTCTGTGTCCACATGCAGCAAGACCTGCACAACAGTCAGGCTTAGGCTGATAAGTGGCTGTGGTCCATCTGGTATAGGTACACCCACAGTGCTGTTAGGAAGGGAGTTCCAGGATTTTGACCCAGCGACAGTGAAGGAACGGCGATATAGTTCCAAGTCAGGATGGTTTGTGGCTTGAAGGGGAACTTGCAGGTGGTGGTGTTCCCATGCATTTGCTGTCCTTGTCCTTCTAAGTGGTAGAGGTGAATCCCTTACTATCAACATCCTGGGAGTTCCCATTCAGCAGAAACTTAACTGGACCAGCCACATAAATACAAGAGCAGGTCAGAGGCTAGGAATTATGTGGCGAATAACTAACCTCCTGACTCCCCAAAGCTTGTCCACCATCTACAAGGCACAAGTCAGGAGTGTGATGGAATACTCTCCACTTGCCTGGATGAGTGCAGCTCCAACAACACTCAGGAAGCTCGACACCATTCAAGACAAAGCGGCCCACTTGATCAGCATCCCATTCACCACCTTAAACATTCACTCCTCCGCACTGGCACACACCGGCAGCAGTGTGTACCATATACAAGATGCATTGCAGCAACTTGCCAAGCCTCCTTCAACAGCACCTTCCAAACCCATGAACTCTACCACTTAGGAGGACAAAGGCCACAGACACAAGGGAACATGACCACCTGCAAGTTCCCCTTCAAGCCACAAACATTCCTGACTTGGAACTATATCGCCGTTCCTTCACTGTCGCTGGGTCAAAATCCTGGAATTCCCTTCCTAACAGCACTGTGGGCGTACCTACACCAGATGGACTGCAGCGGTTCAAGAAGGCAGCTCAACACCATCTTCTCAAGGGCTATTAGGGATGAGCAACAAATGCTGGCTTGGCCAGCGACCCTCACAGCCCATGTAAGAACAAAAAAACTTACCAGTCCTTTGGCGACAGACTGGGAGGTGGAAAGGCTGGCAAAATGGGATGGGAAGGTGTTGCGGGCATGCCCAGCATCTTCCCACCATCATACCATCTTGTCAGTGGTGGGAAAGGTGACAGTTGAGCCCCCTGCCTGGAGCCCAATTGAGACACTTAAGTGGACAATTAAGGGCCTCTCTTTCCTCCTCTTTGAGCATTTTGCCAGTGGTTGGGGGCCTGCCACTGGGCAGGGAGACTGTGCAGTAAAACCTAGTGGCTTCCCCACAGGCTCCAGGGGGACGGAGAGAGCCCACAGCAGCAATGGCCACCTGCGGCAACACGCGCTGCCTGCCCTCAGTGATCCCCTCTCCGATCACCAGGGCCTGTCTGCCTGGCCCTGGCATTTCCAAACCCCCTTTCCCTGTGTTCTAGGGCGCACTGCCATTGAAGATCCGGCATTCCTCCACTGGTGGTGGCATTGCTGAAGCTGCGGAGATGTCAGTTCTCTGATTGGGCCGGCAGCTCTGGGAGGTGGGCTGCCATCCTCTATTGGATATTGATCCCACCAGCGGCTTGCTGATTGCTACTGGCAAAATTGATCCTGCCATCTGCCCGAGCAGGGCCAACTCCCACTTTCAGTCTGGCAGCAGGACCTCGTCCCTACTGATAATATTCAGTCCATTGAGGTCAGGAAATCTCCTATAGAAATATATAAAATATTGTCAGTGGTGGGAAATATATAAAATTTTACAGAGGACAACGTTGGAAACCTAACCTTAGGATCTGAAACAATGGCCTTGTTAAAGTTAGGAAAATCCAGGCAACTATTTTGGGAATGATTAATTTGTGAACTTTAAAATAATACTGCCTTAAATATTGTAGAATAATTCGTATAAGGAGAAACAGGAATTATTAACAAGCTGGTATTGGATACTTATGCTGCAACCTCTCTGATACACTGCTGCAGTTATAGTACAATGTTCTTTATTATGTAACATTATTTGTAACAATATAACACTTCCTTTTAGACTTTTATTCATAACTTTATGGCTTGGGAACACACACTGTGCAGATGTCAGGTGCAGACAGGGTCCGGGTCAGCCTTAATACTTTGTAGTCTAACAGCACATTGATTCCTCACACATCAACTATAGCCACTTGTGCTCTGAAGGCTTAATTGGATTTTGATACAGAACTACCATTCTGATCATAGTTACCAAAGTGTAACAGCCAGGAAAAATAAACAGCAGGACAGATTAGAATTTGAACGGTCAGCCATGGCTCAGTGGTAGCACTACCGCCTCTGCGTCAGAAGGTTTTGGGTTCACTTGGGTTCCCACATGACAGAATTGATCACAAAATCTTGGCTGACACGCCAGTGCAGTACTGAAGGAATGCTGCACTGTCAGAGGTGCCATCATTTGGATTTGACATTATAACTAAAGTCCTGCCTGCTCTCTCAGGTGGGTGTAAACGATTTTTGAAAGCAGGGGAGTTCTGCCCCATATCCTGGCCAACATTTATCCCTTAAATAATATCACTAAAACAGATTATCTGGTCATTATCTCATTGCTGAGCTTGTTGTGCGTCAATTAGCTGTTGTGTTTCCTACATTACAACAGTGACTACACTTCAAAAGTAGTTAATTGGCTGTAAAGTGCTTTGGGATGTCCTGAAGTCATGAAAATTGCTATATAAATGCAACCCTGTTTTTCTTTTAGAAATGTATATATAAAACTGGATATAGCATTTACAATAAAGCTGAGACTTATCCAAAAACCAATGGCTATTACTGAAAATAAATGAACATTAACAGGACATTGACAGTGAAGCATTGGCTTATTTGGAGGATGGTGTCATTCAATATATATGAAAGAAGCCCATCTTCTTTCAGGGTTCAGATCATTATTCATAAAGAACCAAACAGCGGGGATGGCACAACTAAACAGTAGCATTTATAAATATGTACATAAAACTTGTTTTGGGCTTTGCTCTCATGGTTTTTAATGTCATCTGCAGTGCAGAACCAGCTGTTACCTATCTAGTGTAATCTATTTAGTTATTTTTATTGTTTTACTTGCAATGAACAGGTACAGGTTGTACTGGACTCAGAGGAGATAACTTACTTAGATTTATGGTTGTGATAAAACAAGGCCTGAAGAGGGTACAGTTAACAAAACAGAAACTTTTTTTCAAGGAAAGCCAAAGCTTTTGTCCATTCATCAAATACAAGCCAGATGGCTTGTAACTTACAGAGTCAAATATTTTTCAAGCTCAAAATCTACACAACCGGGATCAGAGGCAGAAATTCTGTAATTATGGATAATTTAAATGACAATTCATATTAACATAGATTTAACATTAAGAATGAATTGTACACTTTCTAATAACTTTATCCATTTAGATCTATATAACCTTAGTATCAAATAGCTTAATTGAGGGCAGATACATGGGGCTTGATTTTCAAGATAAAAAGAGACAATGGGATAGATTTTATCTCGGTGGCTGGGGTCCCGGCAACGGGATGGAAGGGGGAATCGTGCTTTGTTGAGGGACAGGCCCCGAGCCTGCTAGGAAGCTGTGAGGTTTCACCTGGCTGTATCTCCCTGTGGCAGCAGCACCCTCTAACATTAGTTAAATGGGAGTAGAGGCAGGAAGCTGTCCTTAAGTGACCCTTAATTGGCCACTTAAGTGGTTCAATTGGCCTGGGGTGGGAAGGCCGTCCTCCACCTTCCCCGCCTTGGGCAAAATGGCATGGTGGCCTATGAATGTCAGGTATGCCACACAACGGCTCCTCATGGCATTTTGTCTGTCCCGCCATCAACCCCCCCACCAGCACTCCACCCCCACCCCGGCCCACGCATCCTGTCTCCAAGGGCTGGATAAAATCCAGCCCAATAACCTGATTTGGTTAACCTGGAATAAACATTGACCTTGAGGGATTGACAAGTTGAAGAATTTCAAACTTTCAGCTCCCCATCAGTTAACACCATTCATACTACTGGCAAATGTTCAAGGTGAACTTGAATTTCATGTCCAAATGTTCATTCTTATGCAAATATACATTTCAGTGACACAGAAATGATCTTCATCTTTTACCTGTCGAATGTATAATTTATCCCAGAAGAGAACTAAATGACTGACAAATGGATTAGACATGTGGGTGATGTAGGTACTGTGCTTCACAGGTATAAATAGTTATCACATCTTGAAGTTGAAAATTTTGCATATAGCATAAGGCTGATGTAAAATGTAACTTTTAAGGTAAATAGTTTTTGTTTCTGTTTATATAAATTCAATTGGAGAGTATTGTAAGTTCAGAGCATGCTGTAATATTCACCATTACTGTACGTGAGGTGATTTTTACCTCACCAGAGTGATCGGCAGCCATCTTGAAAATTCATTGCCAACAACAACTAGTTGCATTAATAGAGTGCCTTTAAAGTTTTTGGGTTGTGGGTGTTGCTGGCAAGGCCAGCATTTGTTGCCCATCCCTAATTGACCTTGAGAAGGTGGTGGTGAGGCACCTTCTTGAACCGCTGCAGTCTGCATGATGTAGGTACATCTGCAGTGCTGTTAGAGAGGGAGTTCCAGGATTTTGATCCAGCGACAGTGGTGGAATGACAATATAGTTCCAAGTCAGGATGGGGTGTGTGACTTGGAGTGTTACTTGCAGGTGGTGGTGTTCCCATGTGTCTGCTGCCCCTGTCCTTCCAGGTGGCAGTGGGTTTGGAAGGTGCTATCAAAGGAGCCTTGATGAGTTGCTGCAGTGCATCTTGTATACGATGCACATTGCTGCCATTGTGCCGGTGGTAGAGGGAGTGAATATTTAAGGTGGTAGATGTGGTGCTGATCATGCAGGATACTTTGTCTTGGATGGTGTTGAGCTTCTTGAGTATCGTTGGTGCTGCACTCATCCAGGCAAGTGGAGAGTATTCCATCACACTCCTGACTTGTGCTTTGTAGCTGTTGAACAGGCTTTGGGGAGTCAGGGGGTGAGTTACTCACTGCAGTTGGAACAGCCTCTGACCTGCTTTTGTAGCCACTGTATTTATATGGCTGGTCCAGTTAAGTTTCTGGTCAATGGTAACTCCCAGGATGTTGATGGTGAGGGGATTCAGCGATGGTAATGTCAAGGAGAGATTGTTAGATTCTCTTTTGTTGGAAATGGTCAAAATTAACATTTTAATAATATATTATTATGGTGCAAGTGCCCAGTGACTCATTGGCACAATAACTGTGTACAGTCACTGTTTATAGTAACACGCATCCTGCTCTCGTACACATTTAGCAGCCTTCCTGGAAATGGCAAATGGGTAACTAGAGCCAATAGTTCGCTGCTGTTACTAATTCTCTTCTCTCTCTCTTTGGCCTCCTTGTCTCGAGAGACAATGGGTAAGTTATCGCATATTAAATTTTTTGAACAGTTACGAGTTATGGAAGTAGAAGTCAGAACCTTTTCAATGACAATATTAAAATAAAAATTATTTCTTGAAAGTGGGAGCTACAGAGACTGAGGGACTGATGGGACAGTAGTTTCATTCCTCACACCTGAATATACTATGCAACAAAGTGCAGAATAACACAAATAGAATTTGAGTATTGTTGTGATATATGAATTCCAGTACTGGTGTAATGCCAGGTAAGTACCCCGTACGTCCCAATGACTGGCGGATTGTATCAAACAGCATGTCCCTGCAGCTGCTTGCAATAGGCAGAGTACTGATCGTACTCAACCAGAGTGTACTTGCAAAACTCTGAACACATTGTCGAATGTGAGTCCATGATTGGACAGCACTCACTGAACAATCCCGAGTGTGCTAAGAATTACACGAACAACAAATTTAAGATTATCAGTTGAGTTCGCAATGTGGCTCACTTACGCTTGCTAGAAGCTCCATATATTCATATGCAGGGTCCTGTCCTCTGCAGGCAAAAGGAACATGTCCAGGCATTGCACCCTTTTTGAATTAATTGACAACAGTTCCCTGGTACATTCTCCATGGCAATGCCTCGACCAGTCAGAGTTGACTTGCCAACCAATCAGCACCCTTTTCTCATGCAGTATAAATTGTTGCTCCCCTTTGAAATTTGGCATTTATGCATCTGTCCTGCTGAGTGCAAGACAAAAAGCTTCGACAACATATCTCTTTTTTCAGCAACACTCGATTTCTGTACTACCAAATGACTACAAATAGAATTGGATTATACAGTCTATATGTATGGGTAAACAAGCGCTGAAAAAAAATCATTTACGAAAGATATATGGAAGATTTAATGTAATATCCTTAAGATCCTCCACCACTATGGTCTCTATATTAGGACTGGAAAATGTTAGAAGCTATTATTAAAGATATTATAGCAGGGCACTTAGAATAATTCAAGGTAATCAGGCAGAGTCAACATGGTTTTGTGAAAGGGAAATCATGTTGAACCAATTTATTAGAGTTCTTTGAAGAAGTAACATGCGTTGTGGATAAAGGGGAACCAGTGGATGTACTGTACTTAGATTTCCAAAAGGCATTTGATAAGGTGCCACATCAAAGGTTATTGCAGAAAATAAAAGCTCATGGTGTAGGGGGTAATAGATTGGCATGGTTAGAAGATTGGCTAGTTAACAGGAAACAGAGAGTAGGCATAAATGGGTCATTTTCTGGTTGGCAAGATGTAACGAGTGGTGTGCCACTGGGATCAGTGCTGGTGCCTTAACTTTTTACAATTTATATAAATGACTAGGATGAAGGGACCGAAGGTATGCTTGCTAAATTTGCTGATGACACAAAGATAGGTATGAAAGTAACTAGTGAAAAGGACATAAGGAGGCTACAAAGGGATATAGATAGGTTAAGTGAGTGGGCAAAGATCTGGCAAATGGAGTATAATGTGGGAAAATGTGAAATTGTCCATTTTGGCAGGAAGAGTAAAAACATATTATTTAAATGCTGAGAGCTTGCAGAGCTCTGAGATGTAGAGGGATCTGAGTGTCCTAGTGCATGAATGGCAAAAGGTTGGTATGCAGGTACAGCAAGTAATTAGGAAAGCTAATAGAATGTTATTATTTATTGTGAGGGGAATTGAAAATGAAAGTAGGGAGGTTATGCTTCAGTTATACTGGGCATTGGTGAGACCAATCTTATTTAAGGTTTCCTTATTTATGGAAGGATGTAAATGCGTTGGAAACAGGTCAGAGAAAGTTTACTAGACTAATACCTGGAATGGGCGTGTTGTCTAATGAGGGAAGGTTGGAGAGGCTAGGCTTGTATCCACTGGAGTTTAGAAAAGTAAGAGGTGACTTGATTGAAACATATAAGATCCTGAAGGGTCTTGACAGGGTGGATGTGGAAAGGATGTTTCATCTTATGGGAGAATCTAGAGTTAGGGGACACTGTTTAAAAATAAGGGGTCGCCCATTTAAGACAGATGAGGAGAAATGTTTTCTCTCAGAGGGTCGTGAGTCTTTGCAACGCTCTTCCTCAAAAGGCAGTGGAAGCAGAGTTTTTGAATATTTTTAAGGCAGAAGTAGATAGATTATTGATAAGCAAGGGGGTGAAAGGTTATCGAGGGGAGACGGGAATGTGGAATTGAGGTTGCAATCAGATCAGCCATGATCTTGTTGAATGGCTTAGCAGGTTCGAGTGCCCAAGTGGCCTATTCCTGCTCCTAATTCGTATGTTCATATGTTTGTATGTTCGTACATCTTGCTAGTGACACCCACATCCTAAGACATCCACCACAGGAAACCTTTAGCGGTATTACCACCATGGTAGGAGAGCTCATTTGTGCAGAAGCTATAGCAAAATCATAAATGCATATATAAGGAACAGGTTTACAACTTTATTACACCTAAAACACAAAGGAAATCCTGACCACCATCCCACTTGTTGTGCTATCAGATATGGCTTCATGCATTTACAAACACCAAGCTAAAAACACCAGTATAATTGGATTGACTCCAGTTAGTGCACTATATTTTTTCATATTTAAAACTCTTCATGCTACTGGAGTCCAAGTTTTGGTACTGCCTTGGGACAAACTTCAAGACTTCCTGAAACTGCCTATTTTCAGATAGTTTTGTGACATTTAATAAAGTAGGGAGGTATGATTTACAGCCACTATCCCACCCCAAAAATACCTACCAGAAACGTGTCATTCACTACTACTGCCCACTTTGAGTGCCAAACTCCCTTCCCATCCAGATGTAAATGAGGCCTGACGGACATAGCCAAGGTCTCCATACAACTGTCCCAGACTGATAGCTACATTCAGTAATATGATCACAAAAAAAACCCACAATGGGAAACCAACTTTCACCTTTAATGCTTTCCACGCTCCCAGGAAAGGTTAAAGGAAGTTTCCCTTTGTCTGACAGTTTCTCTCAGCTCTTTACCAAAAGAATAATGGTATGACATTTACAATGAATCATTAATCTGTGTCCCAAGGTGCACAGTTACTACACAGTTCCTCTCAGCACTCATTTAAAGGAAGTCTTCAACCTCTGCCACATTTACCCAACTCAGCTGAGGAGGATCTCATTTCAAATTTGCCAATCCCCATAAATCACTGAGCTAAGCTTCACAAATTTCTAAGGACATTGGAAACCAGGACATGAGAAAAAGCTCATTTGACCCGTTAGAGTTGTTCCTTTCACAGATCATGTATGATATACTCTTGTCAATGCCCGGTATTTTATCCAGGCAATGGGAATCTCAATGTCTGGAAAAAGCGATGCCGAGAACCCTGCGTAGCCTCTTCTGGGGAGTCTTCCGAATCTAGTGTCAATTAGGCACTTAAGTGGACAGCGGCAGGCCTTGCACGAGATCAAGGACCCCAGTGACAGAAAGTCCCGTCCTCTGAGAGCTGTCGAACAATCAGAAACTGGCAGCTCTTTAACCGAGAAGCATCACTGCAGAGGTGATGGCTGCTGCTGGTGGAACACCTACCTGAGGCCCAGGAGCAATGCTGGAATCAGGCCACAGGGAGGTCAGGAGTCTCGCGGGATGGGGGTCATGGAGGAGGGGGATATGGGGGGAGGTCGGTAGCAAGGGCAGTGAGGGTGGCTCTCAGCAAGCTTCCTCTTCCTGATGCTGGGTCCCTCGTTCAGGCACTAAGTACCTTTTAACAAGGGACCTCCCCAGGCCCAGAGCCAGTAAGCTGCCCACACGGTTTTTCCTGCCATGCTTCCCATATGGCGACAAGTCTGCCCACTGCATAGCTAATTGCTGCGGCGGTGGGATGAGGCACTTAATTGGGCATCCACCATCCCATCTGATTGTATGCTCTCTCCACCTCCAATCCCGCCGCAGGGGAGAGCATAAAATCCCCCCCCAGTGAATCGATGCTAACTTTCTAAGAACATATCATCTCAATTATTTCCTTCTGGGTACTTTGTTTATTGCTTCCCTTGCTTGGTAGTTGAAAACATAATTTTTCTTGCTGGTCTTTGCTTTTGAGATTGCATTCAACTGCCAAAGAACCTCCTCTCAGGCTTATTTCCTTCTGCAATGATCTCCTTCCGCAATGATTCAACCCACTTTCAAAATGGAAAGAAAATATTCTGATTTGTCTTTCTTGAGTCCAAAGTGGATCACCTGACACTTCACCACATTGAACTCCATCTGTCACAGTTTTCCCACTCGCTTAAATTGTCCATGTCCCTTTGTAACTTCCTGCTCCCATCTACATAACTAACTGTTCTTAGTGTCATCTACAAAGTTGGATATATAATTCTCTGTTCCCTCATCCAAGTCATTAATATATACTGTGTGATGAAAAGCTGAGGTCCCAGTACAGTTTCCATCCTATCAGACAGTGTACATTTCCTTTATCATGAATTTCTGTTTCCAACCTTGAAACCAATTACCAATCCATGTTATAAGGTTACCTCCAAATCCATGCACTTTTTTTCTTATTCAGTCATGGAATGTGAGCATTTATGTCCATCCCTAATTGCCATTCAGAAGGCAGTGGTGACCCACCTTCTTGCCAACTGAATGGCTCTCTAGGCCATTTCAAAGGACATTTAAGGGTCAACCATGTTGCTGTGTTGCGAGTCTGGAGTCAAGTATAGGCCTTACTGGGTAAGGACGGTAGATTTCCTTCCCTGAAGGACATTAGTGAACCAGACGAGTTTTTACAACAATTCAGTGGTTGCATAGTCACCATTACTGATCCTAGCTTTTTAATTCCAGATTTATTTAATCAACTGAATTTAAATTCCCCAGCTGCTGTGCTGAGATTTGAACGTACATCTCTGGATCATTAAGTTCAGGCCTCTGGATTACTAGTCCAGTAATATAACCGCGATGCTACCATACCTGTTTTGTTAATAATATCTTGTGTGGAGCCTTATCAAATGCTTTCTTAAAGTCCATATAGGCAACATCCGTAAACTTCTCCACTATCCGCATGTTAGTGACTTTGTCAAAAGATTCAACTAGTTTAATCAGGCATGATGCACCCTTCACAAATC
This sequence comes from Heterodontus francisci, assembly GCF_036365525.1. Classification (NCBI taxonomy): domain Eukaryota; kingdom Metazoa; phylum Chordata; class Chondrichthyes; order Heterodontiformes; family Heterodontidae; genus Heterodontus; species Heterodontus francisci. The sequence continues at coordinate 64,313,937 of NC_090395.1, read as the reverse complement.
CATACTGACTCTCTTTGATCAGCTCATACCATCCAAGTGTTCATTCCCCTAGTCTCTGATGGTAAATTCCAATAACTTCCTCACAACTGATCATAGACTGATAGAAAATTTACAACACAGAAGGAGGCCATTCAGCCCATCGTGTCTGTGAAGAGCTACCCAGCCTATTCTCACCTTCCTGCCCTAGGTCTGTAGCCCTGCAGGTCACAGTTCTTCAAGTAGACATCCAAATACTTTTTAAATGTTGTTAGAATTTCTGCCTTGACCACCCTTTCAGGCAATGAGTTCTAAGTCCTTCCCACCCTCTGGGTGAAAAAAATGTTTCCTCATCTTCAACCAATTACTTTAAGTCTATGCCCCCTGGTTTTTGACCCCTCTGCCAAGGTAAACAGGTTGTCCCTATTTATCTAGGCCCCTCATAATTTTATACACCTCAATTAAGTCACCCCTCAGCCTCCTGTGTTCTCAGGAAAATAACCCCAGCCTATCCAATCTTTCCTCAGAGCTAAAATCTTCCAGTCCTGGCAAAATCTCCTCTGCACCTTCTCCAACGCAATCACATCTATCCTGAACTGTATGCAGTACTCAAACTGTGGTCGAACTAGTGATGTATATAGTTCTAACCTGCTCGTATACTCTATGCCTCAGCTATTAAAGGAAAGCATGCCATATGCCTTCTTGATGACCTTTTCAACCTGTCCTGCTACCGAAAACTCCAGTGTTAAACTGACATGTCTGTAATTTCCTGTTTTCCCTCTCCCTCTCATCTTCTCAATTTTATTTCCTACATTATACCAGTGACTACACTTCAAAAGTACTTCATTGGCTGTAAAGTATTTTTGGATGTCCTGAGATTGTGAAAGATTATATATAAATGCAAGTCTTTTCCCCCCCTTAAATAATGGAAGGCTATTGTCAAGAAAACCCCATATGCCAAATGAAAAATATTAATTTTATTGGTTGGAAACTTACATTGGACTTTTAGTGGAAAAAAATCCTACAGTTGACTTTTAAGAAAACTGGCAGCCGAGATGGCCGAATACCTGAAGATTGATCTGGAGGCAAAAGTCTAACAAGAAGCACAGCCAAAACAATGCTTTGGCTAACTGAGTAGATTACCCGGATCATCCTCGTTCGTGGGCCATGCAAAGTCATCCTAAGGCATTCATAAGTGGAGACATCCCTCCAGGAGGTAAACACTGACAACTCCACCTGTGAGAGCTTTTGGGTTTTAGACTTTGGACCTCATTAAAATCAAAGGGGATTGAGAGAACAATGTGACCGTCTATTCATCTCTGAAAAAACCCAGAAGTTTTATTACACTCAGGGAAGGCAAGCAGAAATTGAGACTGCAGCAGCAGAGAAAGCTGCCAGCTTCCCTTTCTCTCTCTCTCTTTCTCTCTCTCCAGAAAACATCAAGTTTGAAAACCGTCTGCGACCGTGGATCCTCCAAGCCTACAGACTGCTACAGCCAGTGACAAGGAGAAGAGAGCCAACTTCAAGAAAACCCTGAGCAAAGCAGGCCAACCACAAAGTGCATTTTGACCAGCGGGGACTTCAAGAATACAGCATCAGCCAAGGACTACCGAATCATCCACTTCACAGATTGTCTACTTAAATTCCCTTTATTCTGGACTTTAATCCAACCAGCAAATCTATTTTCACTCTATAATCCATTTGTGTGTGTGTGAGTCTTGTGTGAATGCGCGTGAATGTGTAGCTTTTTTTGATCATTTTAAATCAGGGTTAGATTGTTAAGTATAATAAACTTACTTCTTTCTTGTTTAAACTCAAGAAAACCTGTCAATTGATTCTTCCAAGATCACAACAAAAGTAAAAGGTACAACACTCATAGAGGTGGTCAGCACAAACACTGTTTAAAAGGAATAAACCCTGTTATGGTCAAGTAAGAAGAAGGGCAAGAAGGGAGCCTGAGACCCCCTCCTCACCTGGCCATAACACTATATTCAATTTTCCCATTCAAAGGCACAATTAATAAATCTTGAGCTTTGGAAAAATATGACTAATGCATCTGCAATTTCCTCACCTATTTCTTTTAATATCCTGAGGTGGAACACAGCAAATCCTGGATGTTTGCACCAGCTACAGAATAGTAAAATTAATCAAAAAGGTTACAAAGAATAAACAATTACCTGACAGAAAATGTAGGGCGTAAATACAAATGCACAATAATGTGATGTATATGAACTGCTCAGTACCCATGACTTCTAATGTTCAATTATGACCTTGTAACTGTCTGTTCAATTGACATCTCATACATATTTATGCTCCATTTTATATATATGAACTACAGCAATAACCCTTAGGTACGTGTGAATTATTGTCACAATAACTTATTTGAAATACAGGAGGTCCTTTAAGAAAAGTTACTTTGACTTGAAAATCATACAATTAATTATTTGAAATATAGAGAATAAATAATGCTGGGAACCTTGTACAAGACTAAACAAATAAGAACAGGGTGAATGATGTTATAAATTATAAAAACTGGTTCAACAGTTGTCTACATCCAAGTACGCATTGGCCATATATCCATAAATTCTTTTTATAATACTAGTGGGACTGTTGTTGGATTGTTCATGGTTCTCAAGAATATACTTTTTTGCAACTGAAATGAATCTTCCACTGATACTCCCTGCACTCAGCTGTGGGTGGAGGAACATTTCCAAAAGAAGGAAGGGGTTATGAATGGTGTTGTGGTACCTCCTGCATATAGCTATTAAACTGCAGATGTTGTTCAAAACAACGTGGGCAAGGTGGCTGCAACGGGAAAAGGTCATTATTCCAGTGGATTGGTACAAGGTATGCCTCGTGTTATCTTGGCTGCCATGGAGTTAACTCCTACCAGCATTCATTGTTGATGTGGTGGTTGCTTGGTGTGGCACTCACTAGCAAGGCCACCTCCTCCAATGAGACTTGGATCATGTTTTACATGGGTCTCCTTCCCTTGGGGCCAAAAACCTGAACCCTCCTTGCAATGAGTCGCGCTGTTATACACACAAAATAGGCCCCGTGACCCTTTCAACTACTGCAGCAGACTTTGTTTTTTTCTTTCTCTTCAGAACTCACTATAAAGAGGCAGCGAATAGCACTGAGAGCCGTCAATGAGCATTTAATGAAGTTGCACAAGGAACATTGGGTTGGTTTTGGGAGTATAGCACCAGCAGGCAGAAATGCAGTCCTGGTACTATTTTTGCAGTAAACCAACCAAGAAGGTAAAAGCTAGCCTTCCTTTTTTGAGTTACTAACCTTCTATATATATTATGTAGATATGGGACTGAATTTTCCCTGTGGAGACGGGAAAAAGGAGTCGGGACTGTTTTCAGGTCCTGAAGCCGTCTCCGGTGGGATTCAAGTCAAGATGTTCACGTGGGTGAGCCCTTAATTGGCATGGAGACGAGTCCCCCGTCCAATTAAGGGAAGCGGGCGGGCTTTTGAAGCTGGAGGACCAATTAGAGGCCTTTCAGCTTTGGAGAAGCAACCTGCTGAAGTACCAGGTCAGTAACTGGGAGGGCACTTCAATAACTTTAATTAACAAAAAGCAGCCAGGATATTAGTGTTGGGGGGGGGGGGGGAGGGGGGTGGGGAGGGGGTGGGGGGGGAGCCAAACTATAGAGCGGTTTTTGGCTGTACTCCACCCAGTCAGGCAGGGAAGGCCCCCACGCTTGCCAGGAGTGTTGGCACTCCAACCTGTCACTGGGTGCTCATCTCCATATGGTTGATCCAATCATGTCGGGAAACTGGAAAATCCTAGTCAGCCCCCTAAACTTACCTTTAACAAGGCTCTTAATGAGCCTAATAGCTTGCCCGCCTTGTGGGGCGTGCGGCCTTCCTGGGTCAGGAACTCACATTGGCCAAAATGGCTGATGCCGGGAAAAGGATCGGGAAGCTGGCACACTAGCTGGCTTCATAATTTTCGGGTATCTGTTCCTGACATTGGCAGGGCCCGAATATTCAGCCCATGATGTATATCAAGGTGTCAGCCTTGTCTCAGTGATAGCTCTTTCACTCCTGAACCAGGAAGTTGCAGTTCAACTCCCACTCAAGAGAGCTGAACACAAAACCTAGGCTCACACTTCAGGGTAGTGTTGAGGGAGTGCTGCACTGCTGCCAGTGCCATCTTTCAGGTGAAGCATTAAATCGAGACCCTGTCTACCCTCTTACAAATGATCCCATGGCACTAACTGAAGAAGTGCAGTGTTGTTATCCCTGATGTCCATTATCCCTCAGCCAACTTCACTAAAACAGATGATCTCATTAATGTTTGTGGGAGCTTGCTTTGTGCAAAGTGGCTCCTGTGTTTCCCTACTTTACAACAATGACTACACTTCATAAGGTGCTCTATTTGCTATAAAATATTTTGGAATGTCCTGAGATTGTGAAAGGCGCTATATAAAAGCAGGTTCTTTCTTTATGATATTGAGGGGGCAATTTGGAAATTAAAGAAAGTGTCAAGACATTAGATGGAAAGCGTGAACTATAATATAAAATGTAGACCAGGAATTTTGTTGGAATAGCTCCTGTCCACCACCACAACCTCACCCTAAATGGAGGTTTGCACCATACATCCAGCGAGGTTACGGTAATGGAGCAGGATCAGTTCCGAGGAAATTCCCGACCTTGATTTCAGGAGGAGGAAATGACTTGCAGTTCGGAAATAAATACTGTGATTATTACAGGAGGAAGAGGAAGTGTTAAGGGAGGCAACCGAGAGAAATAGAAACACTGGGGACTTTAAAACAGTGTTTATTTCATGAATCCATCAGGGCCGGAAGCACAAAGTGATTCAGACAAAACAGCAGGTGGATTTAATAAAATGCTCAACAATAGCCCCATGGAATAAATATTTATAAAGCTATGTTAGTGCTTGGCCAAAATCAAAGTTGCATGGCACTAATAGCTTACTGACCTTGTGTGGGATTTCAGAACTTATAGCAAAAGGAATTATGCCTCCAAGGACTGAGAGAAAACTGGGTCTTTGCACAATGTGTCGAAGGTCACAGAACACTATTTGATTCAGCAGAGTGATACATTCATAAAACAGATTGCCTTCAATTTAGGATGCAACACTTTAGAGAAATTGAATTGCATAAAAATTCATCAAGTTTTTTTCCTGTGTTTGTTGGCACGCCAATGCTATTTCCATTGAGTTCTAAATTGTGAGAGGTTTACATGTGGTGTGAGTCCTATTCCAACAGTGCATTAGTTCACTAACTGGCACAAGCTCATTGTTTTTGATCAATATTAGAGTGTGGCATTAAAGCACACAGAAAGCACACCAAGGCCGGAATTTTACATTGAGACGGTGGCCCCTCCCACAGGTTAAAAAGTCAGGGGCCAACCCACCTCTGCCGGGCCTGGAAGCCACGCTGCAATTTTGCATGGTCCAGGCTCTTAATTGGCGTTGGTCTGGACTTCTGCTCCTCTGAGGCGGGAAGTCCTGCCTCCAAGAGCTGCCAGCCCTCTGATTGACTGGCAGTTCTTCAGTCCCTGCAGCGCTACCGGGAGTAGTGGCCACTGCTGGGACTGCACCCAGCAAGAAGAGGACAATGGACGTCGCCCTTCAGGAAGGTAAGTGGGGTTCGGGCCTCGCTGGGGACAATTGGCTAGGCCTGGCGAGGGAGGTGGGAGTCGGAGAGCAGGGCAGGGCAGGGGAAGTCGTTTTAGCGGGGGCGGCCCGTGCTGCTGGAAGGGCCTCCGTGGGGAACAGGGTGCCCGATCAGGAGCTTCCCCCAACCCCAGCCTGCAAGGAGACCACCAAGTTTTACTGGGCCACCTCCTCAGGTACTGAAGTGCCCGTCTGCCGTTAGATGGGAGGAGGCCCTTAAGTGGCAATTCATTGGCCACTTAAGGGCCTCAATTGTCCCGGGACAGGTGGGCCATTTGCCACCTCCCCCACTGCTGGTAAAATAGCAGTGGGGGCAGGTAGGTGATGGGAATATGCTCCCCCCTCCACCTCCTACTTGATTTTACACCCTCCCCTGTCTCCCAGCCTGCTCTGGGGTGGAGTGAGGGAACGGGGTGGGGAGGGGTATAAAATACCAGCCCACGTCATCTATTAAATATGATATACAGACCTCAAATAGAATAATTCAAAACAAAAAAGTGTAAAACCTCGCATTTTGTATTCCACCTCATCACATCTCTCAGAAATATCTCCAAACATTTCATATGTAATGAACTATTTTGAAGTACAGTGACAATTATATCAAGATATGTGGTAGCATTTCTTGCCCATAGCAAGATTAAACAAATAGCAGTGAAATGCATGATGAAAGGTCACAGACCTGAAAAGTTGATTCTGTTTTTCTCCCCACAGATGCTGCCTGACCTGCTGAGTATTTCCAACATTTTCTGTTTTTGTTTCAGAAACCTATAGCACAGAAAGAAGCCTTTCAGCTCATTGTGACTGTGCTATCTTTGAAAGAACTATCCAATTAGCCCCACTCTCCCGTCCTGCAAATTTCTCTTTTGAAAGTTATTATTGAATCTGCTTTCACCACCTTTTTAGGTAGTGCATTCCAGATCATAAGAATGTGCTATCTAAAAGAAATTTCATATACCCTAATTTTTCTGGCCAATAATTTTAAATCTGTGTCCTTTGGTTACTGAGCCCCCTGCCAGTGGAAACAATTTCTCCTTATTTAGTCTATCAAAAGCCCTCATAATTTTGAACACCTCTATTAAATCTTATCCTTTTTTGCTCTCAGGAGAACAATTCCAGCTTCTCAAATCTTTCCACATAACTGAAGTCCCTAATCCCTAATCCCTTTCTGGAAAATCTTCTCTGCACCTACTCTAAGGCCTTGCCATTCTTCCTGAAATGTGATACTCAGAAATGGACACATCATTCTAGCTGAGGTTCCACCAATGATTTTGCATAATTTTCTTGCTTTTGTAGTCTATTTATAAAGCCAAGGATCCCGATTTTTTTTCAACAGCCTAATGAACATGTTCTGCAACTTTCAAAGTTTTGCATATGTGAACTCTAGGCCTCTCTATTATTTTGACGAAGAACTCAATCAGGCTCATCAGACACGACTCACTTTAACAAATCTGTATTGACTGTCATTAGGTAACCCAAGTTTTTCCAAGTGACAATTAATTTTGTTCCAGGCAAAGTCAATGACAGGAATATTGGGCAAGGTGTAAAACCAATTCTGTCCATTTCCTGGCTGACAGATTAGGTTAGCACCATGGGCTCTAGAAGTTTCCCCAACGCTGACAGTAGGATAACTGGTCTGTAGTTACCAGGTTTATTCCTCACTTCTTTTTAAGTTGCTTTGGTGGGGAGGGGGTGTAATATTTGCAATCCTCCAGGCCTCTGGCATTACTCCCATATCCAGGGAGGATTGAAAGATTGTGGCCAAAGCCTCTGCTATTTCTGCCCTTATGTCCCTCAGCAACCTCGGATGCATCCAATCCATCCTTTTTAATGCATCCTCTTCTTTTGTGAAGAGTACTTCAGCCACCAGGATATAGATCAACTGGGAAAGTGGGCAAGGGAGTGGCAAATGGAATTTAACGCAGACGAGTGTGAAGTGATGCATTTTGGGAAGTTAAACCAGGGCAGGACATATACAGTGAATAGCAGGGCCCTGGGGAGTGTTGTTGAGCAGAGAGACCTTGGGGTGCAAGTACATAGTTCCCTGAAAGTGGCAACACAGGTAGACAGGGTGGTGAAGAAGGCGTATGGCATGCTTGCCTTCATCGGCCGAGGCATTGAGTACAAGAGTTGGGACGTCATGTTACAGTTGTACATAATGTTGGTTAGGCTGCATTTGGAGTACTGTGTGCAGTTCTGGTCACTGCACTACAGGCAAGATGTGATTAAGCTAGAGAGGGTGCAGAAAAGATTCTCAAGGATGTTGCCTGGAGGGCTTGAGTTATAAAGAGAGATTGGATAGGCTGGGTCTGTTTTCCCTGGAGCGAAGGAGGCTGAGAAGGGACATGATAGAGGTATATAAAATTATGAGAGGCATAGATAGGGTAGATAGCCAGAGTCTGTTTCCCATGGTAGGGGTGACTAAAACTAGAGGGCATAGATTTAAGGTGAGAGGGAGGAGGTTTAAAGGGGATCAAAATTTTTCACACAAAGAATAGTGGGTATATGGAATGAGCTGCCTGAGGAGGTGGTGGAGGCAGGAACAGTAGCGACATTTAAGAGGCATCTGGACAGGTACTTGAATGAGCAAAGCATAGAGGGTTATGGAATTAATGCAGGCAGGTGGGATTAGTATAGATAGGCATTATGGTCGGCATGGACGCGGTGGGCCGAAGGGCCTGTTTCTATGCTGTACGATTCTATGACTATGACTCTATGCCCACTGCCTCCACAAGAAGATTTCTTTTTTTGATCCCTGTTTGGCCCCACTCTTCCTTTGACTGTCCTTCTATTCTTTATATGTTTATCAAAGACTTTAGCATTCCTTTTGTGTTACCCGAACATTGTCATGAAATCTTTGACATCTGCTTGGATCACTGAAACAGGCAGAGTGTCTATCTGAAGCTGACAATGCAGCCCACCCACAGTAATGCACTGGAGTATCAACTCAGTTTGTACATGCAAGTCTGAGGGTGGGGATTGAAATCACAACCTTCTTGCTCAGTGATGACAGTACATGCAACTGAGCCAAGTTGACAAAGTATATAACAATACATAGTGCCTGTTTAAATATAAAGTGATGATCCCCTATATATATAGTACGGGCCCACCCAGTCCAAATGGATCTTGGCAAAGCAGAGGGAGGAGAAATTCAGGTTAGATAGTCTTTCTGATCACCATCTGATGTAGAATTTGGGTTCTAGTTGAGTGGCGGCAGATACTGGTGGTGGTGCCCCCTTTCTCTCTAGCTTCATATATGGAAATCATATAGAGTATGCTACCACCAGTCTTGTCAAGTGCAACCACATCTATTTGTGATCACCACGGCAGGGTCAGAAATCGATGCAAGGTTGGGGGAGCATTGGAGGAGAACATGCAAGGGCCCATGAGTTTCATCCAACTTTCATATGTGGAAATAAAACAATTATGATTATTTCCAATCAGAATTCAGCCTACAAGTGCATTCAAGTGAAGTGATTGAAAAACAGAAAAAAAAAAATCTGTCGGAACAAGGGTTTGATTAGACAGTCAATATTTCTCTGACAGTCTTAATCCTACAAGGGAATTCCAAGATATATTTACACTGACATCTCAGTTAGGAGGAAGTCACACTCCAAACAGTGTCACAAATGTTTCCTGCATGTGTCTGGGGACAGGAAATTGAAACTATTTTTTTTTTGCAAAAATAAAAATAGCAATGGAAACTTTGTTGTTCTGAGTAAACTGCAGGTGCAGCCTCAATCTCGACGGGGCTGTGTCCAAATATCTTAATAGTGTATCAACTGATGTATAACACTCCTTCACGGTTTCTGCTTCATGTCGGTCTGTATTGGTGCTAACATTGTATTTGTTTTTGCATATAACCTGAAAGATGCATTAATTCTTCAAATAACACAAGCTGGACATTTTACTTTGTACTACATGTATACAATAATATTAAGGATTACAAAAACAATTTGGTAAATTTTGCATACTTCATTGGCTGTAAAGCACTGAGGTCATGAAAGGTGCTATATAAATGCAAGTCTTTCTTTAAGTCTTTTCTCAAAGCCTCAATTACTCTTTTAGAGGAATTCATCAGTCTCAGTTTTTCAAATTATCAAGTTACATCTGGAGCCTCCCAAGAGAGGTTAGCTGACTGGAATCTCTGAAGAGAATTGCAGAAGCCAGACAACTTCTATAACTTCTATAAGTGGTGAAAGGAAGATTGAAGGATCATTACATAAAAAGTAATTAAAGCCACTGTTTTAGTACAGAGTTGTGAACCATTTATTATTTTCTCTTATATGCGGATCTAGCAAAGCTTTACTACTATTGTAAAATAATGTAATGCTGCTGCTACTATTTACTTGTTCCAATAATGTTTAATAAATTTGCTTGGCAGTTAAAGTTGTAAAGAAGATCTGGTGTAGCGTTGCTCTTCCACTTTCAAAGACAAGGAAGATCCAATTGAGGCACCAAGTAAAATTGGTGGCTGCAGCCATCTAAAAATGGTCTCTGTTCATTATTTCAGGGCAATACAATATTTTGCTCAGATATCGGGGGAAATGGGAACACTTTCAAGGACACATGGAGCTAAGGTGCACCTCAGATATTCTGAAATATAGAACACTGAGGCATTTGAGTAGAAAGGATAAAAAAAACCAAATAATTTAACATCTACTATCTAATTAGCTTCCTTTTCACTCCTGACTTCATTTTGTAACTTGTAGCCCCCGGTTTTTCAACCCTGCATAATGTTACGAACAGGTGAGAAAGGAGTCTAGGGGTCTTTTACTGTCTTCATCTGGTCTTATTGTAACACGGTTTAATTTTTAAACACACTGTGTTTTGAGCTCCCCCCTTAGTGAATCCTTGTTCACCACTTTCCAATTATAAGGCAAAGAAATGAGCACAAACAGGCCTTCTTAGGTTTAAAGAAGAAAAGTGAAATTTATTAAAACTTAAACTCTAATTCGTTTAATGCCTGCAGATATACACCGTGCCCCACACTAGCATGCATACGCGATACACAAATGCAAATAGGGACAGAAAAGAGCAGAAGAAAAATAAAATGGAGAGGTTTGAGCCAATGTCAAAAGGGGGTTTCTGGTTACTGTTTCTGTGTTTCCAGCTCGCCGTAGGGTCTTTGATTGTAGACAGCCCTTACTTTTCATTGGGGCCCAGTATTCTTCTTAAACCTTGTTCACTGTAGGAGACTTTTCTCTTTTGGGGTACATAAGGTTTCCGAAGCTGGTGAGAGCAAGATGAAAGCAGACAGGAGAGAGTTGTTCTCAGTCCAGGAGCTAACAGCCTTCTGAATTCAAAATCCCTGTTGGAAGTTCAAATTAGAAAAACTCCAACATTCAGCCAGTCATGTGAGCAAACTGGTCCAACTGTGCTAGCAGTTAACCTGGAATGCTAGCATTTCCACCTTCAACGACTGGTAATGAAAAGTCCATTGTGGATTAAATTGGAGCATGGAATAGCTCTTTTGCCCTCTGAAGTACTTGTCTGCTGATATGCTAATGTCTGTCTCCAAACAAAGTCTCCAATTGTTTTTTAAAGCAAGTTCTTTCTTCACCAACAATAGTTTCAAATCAATGTTCATGTGGCAAAATTAATTTTCCTCATTCTTGGCAGGTGGGGGGGGGGGGGGGGGGGGGGTCTTGCCTGACAATAATAATGAACATTTTGTGCTGATCAGCTTTATCTGTCCCTTTATAAACTTGAAAACCTGAATGTTGTCACCTCAAAGTCTCCCCTTTTACAAAGAGATCACGCCTAAACTTCTTAATCTCTCCTCAAAACTAATTTAAAATATGAAATAGCAAGATCAAATGATCTGGACAGCCTGGAAAATTCAGTATGTTTTGAAGTGTTTTGGTTGGAATATTCAAGTTGGCTCTACAGGACCACAAAAGATCGGAGATAGTTGGGGTTTATGAATTGTTTGCTCCTTGCTTCAAGGTGTTTTGGCTGGTAGTTATTCGAGGATGGGCTATACATGTGGAGAAAATAACAAGGTCAAGAGAAGTTCTTGTTCCTCACTTGCTCTTTTGACTTTGAAAAGGTGCTCATATATTGGCAGTCAGATGACTTCTGATGAAGGGAACACACCTTGATTTTTGAATAATACACATCACATTAAATACCTCTTGCCTCTCCCAAATATAGTTTTAGATGTCATTCATAATAGGGCAAGAGTGATGAAATGTGATGTACACAATAGCATGTCATTGCTATTGTGAAACGAAAGGATCTATGAGTGCAAAATGTACTCAAAACCTTGTTTCGTTTGACTTTTGGAATCCTCATTAACATGTGGAAGGAACTTTGATCGTCAGCAACTGCAAACATTAACCAGAGTTTAACCGTCTCCTTGGTGACAGGCTAATTACAGTGAAGCATTGTGTAATGCATCAAGAAGCCAGAATAAGCTGGAGACGCTCAGTAGGCTGGGTAGCCTTTATTGAGGGAGAAAGTAAGTCAGTTGGTGCAGTCAGTTGATGTTTTGGGTATTGAACCCTTCCTGAATTGAAAAATGAACAGCAATTAGAAAGGAACAGAACAAGCAGGAATGGAGAGAAATACACAACAGTCACACATACATATGACTTATACGGTGCTTAAGTGTGGTACTGAAGATGCCTAACTGACAGGACACAAAAGGAGTCATAATGAGAGTAATCAAAGAAATAAAATTCATGTGCAAGACACAGGGGCCTTGATATTAGTTATGGCCCATTTTTGGGCCCAGGACTTGGTGTCGTGTGACTAGCATGACCCCAAATCGAGAGACCCAAGGACTGATATAAATTGGTCCTCAGGGCTCAGTAACATACTCATGAGCCACACTGATTGCTGGTTACACCGCCACAGGCAGCTCCCTTGAGCAAAGTCATAAATGCTTTTGTCTCCAGCAGAGGCCCACGGGGAGGGATTGGAGTGAGCTATGGGGACGGGGTTGGCAGGGTGGAACTGGGGTGGTGATCATGACTCTTGTGGAGTCAGGGGAGTAATCCTGCTCTTCCTGGATCCTAAATTTGAGTTTTCTAACAGATAAAATTTTCAATCTCTCACCTGGATTTGGTGGTCATGGGAGTCACTGAAGAATCCTAAGTGATGTTGCCAATAAACCTCACAATGCGGTCCTTCAACAGGCATTAATTTACATATTGCCTTAGAAAAATGCCCAGGTTTCCTAAAAAAAAGGGCCCCCACTAATTTAGTAGGGGGATCAGCATTTGTGCAGATTGACCGCAGGCCATCCCATTGTTAAAATGTTCTACTTTGTGCCCAAAAAAAGAGGTGCAACACATACTAATTTCTACGCTGGGGAATTTGCATGGCTAACATCAGATGGTTAAGTAGAATGGGAGGCATGGAAAACTGACAAAGGAGACCAGACCTCAATTACCCAGTGGAGGAAAAAAACAGTCAACACCATGGCTGCAGACCACGTCACCAGTACAGTGTTCCAATAAGAGGTCCCCAACCTAAGCACCAACTTGCTTCCCTCTCCAACCACTAGAAATGTTGGCACACCCACTTGAAGTGGGAGGTATGGCTTGATGGTAATTAAGAAAAAGAATCACCCAAATGATACCCTCCTACTGGAGACAGACAAAAATTAAATAACTCAGTAATGTTCTCTTCGGAAGCTTAGACTAGCTGTACAGGCACCACTTTCTGTGGAGCTCACTGTGTTGCCATTAAGTCATTTAATAGGCCAGTAGACTGCAGGTGGAAATGGTTTAAAAAGCCATTTGGTTCCAGCAGTACTTGCCTCAATTTACAGGCCCATTCACGGGTACTGTGTGGCATCTTTAAACACACATGTCTGTTAATATTCCTTATTTTTCCTTATTGTTCCTGGGGAGGTCTACCAGGTCCATCCAAGCTCCTCCTATCCATTATCCTATCCTTTGTCCATTTATATCCTCCTGAACCTCACTTGACCATGCCATTTTCTACTAACTCCCTCCCCTATTCTCTAGCTCCATGGGATTGCACTGACATGATTTTACTACTACCTATCCCAATATAGCATCTCCAGAAATGGTTTTGCTTCACATCCCTACACTATTGCCTCTGGACTCCCCCAAGGATCAAACCTTGACTCTTGTGTCTTTTTGTTGCCTCTCAGAGACGTCAGCTTCCACATGTATACCAATGACAGCCAGCAACAATAACAACTTGCATTTCTATAATGCCTTTAATGTGGTAAAACATCCCAAGGAGTCTTATCAAAATAAAAATGACATTGAGCTACGTAAGGAGATATTAAGGCAGGTGACCAAAATGTTGCAAAAAGAGGTTGGTTTTAAAGAGTGCCTGAAAAGAGGAGAGAGAGGTAGAGAGGGGGAGGGGTTTAGAGGGGGAATTCCAGAGCTTAGGGACTAGGAAACTAAAGGCACAGCCGCCAATGATGAAGCAATGAAAATCGCTTTGAAAAATGTCCTTCAAACTCACGTCTTCAATCTTGGTCATTACTTCTAATGGTTCAGTGTCTGTTTTTAATTTGCCCAACTATGAAGTATCCTGGGCTGTTTGTCACGTTAAAGGCCTCAAAGACGGTCACTGATGTAGACAGCGCAATCTCATGCAACACCCTCCCCAACTGCTTGTAGTGCTAACTCCAAGGAGAGACAGAAATAAGAGGAAAAAAAAACAAGTTAGTATAGGGTTACACATCGGATGGCTAAATCAGTGCTCTAGTTCATGTGAGCTGCATGGAAGATGGCAGGATCCCCAAAGACACATTGTACAGCGAGCTCGCCACTGGTATCAGACCCACCGGCCGTCCATGTCTCCGCTTTAAAGACGTCTGGAAACGCGACGTGAAATCCTGTGGCACTGATCACAAGTCATGGGAGTCAGTTGCCCGCGTTCGCCAGAGCTGGCGGGCAGCCATAAAGACGGGGCTAAAGTGTGGCGAGTCGAAGAGACTTAATAGTTGGCAGGAAAAACGACAGAGGCGCAAGGGGAGAGCCAACTGTGTAACAGCCCCGACAAACAATTTCTCTGCAGCACCTGTGAAAGAGCCTGTCACTCTAGAATTGGCCTTTATAGCCACTCCAGGCGCTGCTTCACAAACCACTGACCACCTCCAGGCGCTTATCCATTGTCTCTCGAGATAAGGAGGCCAAAGAAGTTCAAGTTTGGTGGAAATTGGTCAACATCATTTTTAAGTTGCTGGGAAGATAAATGAACTTGTATCAAGATAGAAATCAAATTACCAAAAGAGCTGAGGCCAGCATGTCCATTCACAAAAGTAATTCCCAATTTCACAAGAGGAAATTACTTTAAAGTTTGGAGGAACTCCAGAGGCAGCATTTAGTCATTAACAGGTTTGTTGATATGTGCCTGCTTTTCAGTGGATTTAATTAAAGAAGGTGACTTATTAAGTCCGGTGAGATTTAGAGATGATTTCTAGCCATCTGAATTGTGAAAACCCAAGATGAAGTCGCTTATTATATTTACTGAATGCTCTCAAATTGCTTACTCAGAGTTTGGCGAGAATGTAGACTTGCTACCACATGGAGTAGTTGAGGCAAAAGGCATTAATGCATTTAAGGGTAAGTCAGATAAGTAAATGAGGGAGAAAGGAATAGAAGAATATGCTGATTGGGTTAGATGAAGTAAGGTAGGACGAGGCTTGTATGAAGCACAAACACTGGCATGGACCTGATGGGCCGCATGGCCTGTTTCTATGCTATAAGTATTATGTAATATAATACTAAAAGCCCCTGGGAAGGACGGCATTACCCCTGAAATAATTAAGAGTGCGAAGCCTGCTATACTCTCAGCACTCTATGAACTGCTATGCCTGTGCTGGGATGAGTGAGCAGTACCACAGGACATGCGCGATGCCAATATCATCACCCTCTATAAAAACAAAGGTGACCGCGGTGACTGCAACAACTACCGTGGAATCTCCCTGCTCAGCATAGTGGGGAAAGTCTTCACTCGAGTCGCTTTAAACAGCCTCCAGAAGCTGGCTGTGCATGTCTACCCTGAGGCACAGTGTGGCTTTCGAGCAGAGAGATCCACCATTGACATGCTGTTCTCCCTTCGCCAGCTACAGGAGAAATGCCGTGAACAACAGATGCCCCTCTACATTGCTTTCATTGATCTCACCAAAGCCTTTGACCTCGTCAGCAGACGTGGTCTCTTCAGACTACTAGAAAAGATTGGATGCCCACCAAAGCTACTAAGTATCATCACCTCATTCCATGACAATATGAAAGGCACAATTCAGCATAGCGGTGCCTCATCAGACCCCTTTCCTATCCTGAGTGGCGTGAAACAGGGCTGTGTTCTCGCACCTACACTGTTTGGGATTTTCTTCCCCCTGCTGCTCTCACATGCGTTCAAGTCTTCAGAAGAAGGATTTTCCTCCACGCAAGATTAGGTGGCAGGTTGTTCAACCTTGCCCGTCTAAGAGCGAAGACCAAAGTACAGAAAGTCCTCATCAGGGAACTCCTCTTTGCTGACGATGCTGCATTGCACTGAAGGGTGTCTGCAGAATCTCATCGAAAGGTTTGCGGCTGCTTGCAACGAATTTGGCCTAACCATCAGCCTCAAGAAAACGAACTTCATGGGACAGGACGTCAGAAATGCTCCATCCATCAATATCGGCGAAAACGCTCTGGAAGTGGTTCAAGAGTTCACCTTCCTAGGCTCAACTATCACCAGTAACCTGTCTCTTGATGCAGAAATCAACAAGTGCATGGGAAAGGCTTCCACTGCTATGTCCAGACTGGCCAAGAGGATGTGGGAAAATGGCGCACTGACACGGAACACAAAAGTCCGCGTGTATCAAGCCTGTGTCCTCAGTACCTTGCTCTACGGCAGCGAGGCCTGGACAATGTACATCAGCCAAGAGCGACGTCTCAATTCATTCCATTTTCGCTGCCTCCGGAGAATCCTTGGCATCAGGTGGCAGGACCGTATCTCCAACACAGAAGTCCTCGAGGCGGCCAACATCCCCAGCTTATACACCCTACTGAGTCAGCGGTGCTTGAGATGGCTTGGCCATGTGAGCCGCATGGAAGATGGCAAGATCCCCAAGGACACATTGTACAGCGAGCTCGCCACTGGTGTCAGACCCACCGGCTGTCCATGTCTCCGCTTTAAAGACGTCTGCAAACGCGACATGAAGTCCTGTGACATTGATCACAAGTCTTGGGAGTCAGTTGCCAGCGATCGACAGAGCTGGCGGGCAGCCATAAAGGCGGGGCTAAAGCCTGGCGAGTCGAAGAGACTTAGCAGTTGGCAGGAAAAAAGACAGAAGCGCAAGGGAAGAGCCAACTGTGCAACAGCCCCGACAACCAATTTTACCTGCCCCACCTGTAGAAGAGTCTGTCACTCTAGTATTGGCCTTTATAGCCACTCCAGGCGCTGCTCCACAAACCACTGACCACCTGCAGGCGCTTACCCATTGTCGCCCAAGACAAGGAGGCCAAAGAAGAAGAATATAATACTATCACTAATTTCAGAGTTACTAGCATCACAAGTTAATCTTCCATGACTGAATCTTTGCAGAGCTGTGACCTGACATGCTCAGGATTCCGACCGGGATGATTTGTAAAAGGAACCTGATGCTGTTGAGAGGAAATCACTTGTCAAGTCCAGTATTCCCAGATCATGACCAGACTTTTCCTGTAGACTACGATCATCTTTGTGTACTTCCATGCTGGTTTTCTAATATATTTTGTTGTGACTACGTTCGAGTGAGAATACACTTGGGCAAGAATAGGAACAATTACATTGTTTCGAGTTATAAATCTAAGGAGGTTTCATGTATGCAAATTGTTCAAGAAATGTAGGTGAAATTTGGAAACATAAAGTCCAAGTAATGTGTATGCAACTGTTTCTAACAATTTTTTTTCTGTCTCGTCTAACTTTTTTCTCTATTTCCACTTCTCTCTTAAATTTACTTTTCTTTCTCCACTGATGTGCCTTTTATTTTGCTGCTTTTACAAACATTTTGCTGCCTGTCACTCTGTTGCTATTTCCCTTCTTGCAGTGCCTTTTTGTGGGGGTGGATTTACCCAACATGTTGCAGCAAACAGGCAAACCCAAGGGTGGATATCGGTATGCGTGCACCCATTTATCATTGGGCCTGTTCTGCTCAAGATTCTTCAGCAACGCTTGTAGCCACCAGCAACAGCTAAGCTTATTTTTATTTAATTAAAAGATAAAGCACCTTCCTGGGGAGAAAGAAAGAGCTTACTACTCCACATTTGTTTCAATTGGCCTCCCCATGATTTACCTGTGGGTCACTGCAGGTGAGGCAAGTGGACCAACATTTGTGATCCACTTGTGGAGTTGCGACAGACACTGGTATTGTGTATATAAGATGCAAATGAGGCTTGAAGGCCAATTTTGTGCCAGCCTCGGGCCTCTTGGTTTAGGTGCACACTGCCTCAGCAATGTTGAGTCTGAGCACAGTTTTTAAATTCTACTCCCCAGTCATTATAAACATCTGTGAATTGTCAACATCTAATACACGTAAGAAATTTTTATCCTCAGGGGCTTACTTTTTTCCTCCCACTTCCTCTCTTGGTTGTTTGTCTCTCTCTCTCGCTCTTAGATTCATAGAGTCATAGAGAGATACAGCACTGACACAGGCCCTTCAGCCCACCGAGTCTGTGCCGACCATCAACCACCCATATACTAATCCTACAATAATCTCATATTCCCTACCACCTACCTACATTAGGGACAATTTACAATGGTCAATTTACCTATCAACCTGCAAGTCTTTGGCGGTGGGAGGAAACCGGAGCACCCGGCAGAAACCTACACAGTCACAGGGAGAATTTGCAAACTCCGCACAGGCAGTACCCAGAACCGAACCCGGGTCACTCTCTATCTCTCTTGTCTTTATTCTGGCCTCTTGAGCATTCCTGATATTAATTGTTACAACATTGGTGGCTGTGCCTTCAATCACCTAGGTCCTAAGCTCTGGAATTCCCTCCCTAAACCTCTCCACCTCGCTTCCTCTCTTTCCTCCTTTAAAACACTCCGTAAAACCTACCTCTTTGACCAAGCTTTTGGCCACCTGCCCTAATAACCCCTTATGTGGCTTGGTGTCAAATTTTGCTTTATAACACTCCTGTGAAGTGCCTTGGGATGTTTTATCATGTTAAAGGTGCTATATAAATCCAAGTTGTTTATGCTTATCTCCATTCTTCCAGTCTCTCTCTCTCTTCCTTTCTGGCATCTGTGTTCCTGCTTCTGAACTTTCTTGCTTTTCTTTCTTTGTGGCTTGATCTCTTTTGCTTGTTTCCTCTTGGTTGAAAAGGTTGCACCAATTCATATGTAGATACGTGTTGAAAATATTAGAAGTTAGGAAATATATGTTGAAAATGGCAAGAAACGCTGAGATTTTACGCCCCCCGCCCCCCACAGGAGTGGGCTGGCGGGGGTGGGGGGGGGGGGGTCATAAAATTGAGTTAGGGGTGGCGGCGAGAAACGGACCGCACGCCCCAGGCCAATTAACTGCCACTTAAGGGCCTCCTCCCACCGCCACTGATACTTTACCAGCGGACGGTGGGCACCTTACACCCCATAGATTGCCATTGGGTAAAACCTGGCAGCCTCCTTGCGGGCTTGGGGGGCTTCCCTCCTGATCGGTCACTCTGTGAAATAAAGTCACCACCCTCAACTGATGCCCCTGGCCTCGCTAGGGTCTGGCCGATTGTCTCCACCAAGGCCCCAAAACTTATCTTTCTTCCGGGGCCGAGGTCCATGACCTGCTGTTGGCTGGGTGCAGGTCGGCTCCCAATGGCGCTGCTGGGACCGAGAGTTGCTGGCCTGCTGATTGGCCGGCAGCTCTTGAAGGAAGGACTTCCAGTCTCAGAGAGGTGAAGTCCCGCCCAAATCTAATTAAGACCAGGGGAGCGTAAAATCCTGCCGTGGCTCCCCAGGCCCGGCGGAGGCGGGCTCACCCCCAATTTTTTTGGCTGGTGGGCGGGACCTCCCGCCCAACGTAAAATTCCAGCCAAAGATTTCATAACCAGGTTAATGTTGTGAGCCCGGATTAATTGGTTTGTTTCATTTCCAGCCAAGTCCTACCATGATTAACCAATGTTTTAGCTTCTTTCTCTGTCTCTCTTTTGCTTATCACTCTCCATCTGTTTCCAGTTGAAGATGTCCGTTTTCCTCCTGTGTCATGCAGTCTCTATCATGTGACCCAAGAGGCATTGTCATCAAGTTTTTGAAGTTGTTACACTATCTTGGTGGCCATTTTGAAATTAAACTGGATAAACAACAGTATAAAAAAACCTTTGAACGTCCGGGTTTGCTGCTTGGTTACCTTATTTGCTGCTCACATCTGGAGTTCTGCTAAACACAAGGATCCCTTGTAGACCTGGAAGTGCTTCAATTTTGGTGAAAATCAAATGATCACAAGATTAAGCAGATGCTCAAAATTAACACAAAGGTAGTTTCCAGAACATTTCAAAGGTTACTCAGACACTGGTGACAGCAAGCCACTTGCCTAGTTCCAAATCTATTAAAGCATCTTAAAGCTGACTTTGACACTGATTGAGCATTAAGGGTATTTGGGCAATTAATCAAGGGTAACAATGCCAAGCACTAATATTGGTTCATTTGCTTTTGCAAATGCAGTAAAATAACTGGCAGTAAGTTAAGTCATGCAATTAATTGCAAGATGCTATCAGGCAAATTATCAACTCAACAATTAGAAATGAGGCACTTGACCTTTTCCAAGGAGACCGAACTTGACATTTTAGTCAAGAGCTTTATGAAAAGGAAAGAGGCAGTCAAGGGCTTCAGATCCCATGTGTTCCTGACAGCTGGAGTTGTGAAGCCTACACAGTAAACAAAGCCTTATTGACAAAAGAGGGAAGCCAACGGCTATAGGAAGCAGCTCAACAGCTTAAAATAAGCTGCATGAGAAGATAGCTCGTGCAATTAACTGAGAAGCAAGGGCAAAGGGAGACCAGCTGATTAAAAAAGATGACTTCAGAAAGGAAGGCGGAGTCAAGCTTCCAGATGCTGAGGGAGGAGGAGACCATTTCTACAGGGCCCTCAGATTCTGGTGAGGACAAACATTTGCTGAAGTTACATATGTTTTATCAGGTTTGATTATTTTTGACTAATTTACTTAGAGATGTCGAATAGCTCTCCTGATGGTTCCTGTTGTGTGCGAAGTGGTACTAAACGATGAAGATCAGGGAGGCTCAGTTTTAATGCCAGTTTCAATTCGTTGATCTCTGCCTGGTTATTATTTGGATTAGGGTTAGGGACCCTGTGCTGGGATCATTAACTTGTGTCCTCAATCTTGATTGCTACCCACTTGCACTTTTAAAAAGTGCACATGTGGACATTGGGCCAGACAGGCTTCTGTGTGATGCCTTCAGATAAAATTGCCAAGACCACCCTCACTGTTTAAGTTGGCAAATGAAGAATGCTCACCTCGGTGAGGTTTTGGAGGACTCCTGACAGCTGTAAAGCTGTACGCTGGCATTAATCACTCTTTCAGAAGAGAAAAGGAAAGAAAACTTGAAATAAAAGATATGATAAAATAAATAAATGACCAAATAAAGTAATGAGTCATGCTATGTGGTGTTACGGCGAAGTGTACTGAAAGCAATACCAAAGTCAAGGCTCAATCATTTGTGCCTAATTTTGACTCATTCACATTTGGAGCCCTTTAGGTGATGAAGAGAATGATGAAAAAGTTGGTGTCTGGGAGGAGGAGGCATAAATGACACCATAGGTGAATATCCCAACAAAGCCAAAGCAGAAAAATTGTCTATTATGAGTAACTGGTTGCCTGCACCTTCTAATGGCCACCAGAAGAAAGGCATAGGGCCCTGTTAAAACATCAGCCACTATCGTGAGAGCTAAACATCCCCTTACCCCTCAGGCCACTAGGAGGTGAAGGGTGCTCTGTGGACTCAGATCATGCATAGTAAGCTACAACCTTCTTCGTGTTGACCGTGCAATGTTCCAACAAGTGGTCAAGGTAGCTGGGGACAGGGGCCGAGTAGATTGGCACTCATGTTAATCTATTGACCCAACTGGTCGCCACCACCCAACATTGTCCACTCAGCATAGAGATGTTTTCCAGTAGAAATTTGTCCGATGCCTTAGCTGGCTGAGCCAGTGGAATTCTTGGATCAACATCCAGTGGCTGACATCCCACTCTGCTCAGAAGCTGACTCACCAGAGGCTTGGAATAGTGATGGCTCCAACAGAAGCTTCAGTCTGTGCAGTCTGGGTCTGTAACATCACCCAGGCAGTAGTGAACCGAATTATTGACCTGAGCATTATCATTAAAAAAGTTTTCTTCTGTTTTATAATTTTTGATTTATTTAAGTAAAATGTTTCTATCTAGCACCAGATCACAAATATACTATTTTTCAAGATGTTGCACAGTCAGCTTATCCTTCTGGGTCCTTGTGTTGACTTCCCAGTGTTAGAATGTTTTCAGTCAGATTGAACTATTGGACTATCAGCCAAAAAACAGGCACTGTCATTAAACTCAAAGCAGAACAGGCACAGAATTGCAAAGCATTATCTGAAAGAAATGTAAAAGGAGCACAGAAGGAGAAATGGCCATTTAGCTTGTCACGTCTACTCCTTCCATAGACTATGTACGATCTATCCTTTCATGGACTTGACCCTACTTAATTAATCTCCTGAGGGAAAGGACTATGGTTGCTACTAAGATTCACAATTCTCAAAGAGCACCCCAACACAGGGCTCAAGAGAGAGTCTAGAGGTAGTGTGGAATTTGAGCCAAAGGAGCTGGCCTCTTCAACTTTGGTGCTACCTTAATACTGCTACTTGAATATTGCACATATACTCCATTTGGGAATCACAAGTATTGGCGAGGCTGGTTCTGCAAATAGGTCCCTGACCTCTAAAAATTACCAAGCAAAAATCCAGAAGATCTGTCTGTCCCCAAGCGCCAAGTTTTCAATCCTGCCTTTTCCAAAGATGGCAGTTCCATTGCGTTCTAAGCAGAAAATGCTGGAAATGCTCAGCAGGTCAGACAGCATTTGTGGAGAGAGAAATAGAATTAACATTTCAGGTCATAGTCATAGAGTCATAGAGTTATACAGCACAGAAACAGGCCGTTCAGCCCATCGTGTCTGTGCCGGCCACCCAGCACTCAACTATTCTAATCCCATATTCCTGTGAGTCTGTGACCTTTCCTCAGACAGTGAACAGTGTGTTTTTTTGCAAGTGTGTAACATGGGAGGCAACACTCCCTTGCAAGTTTCTTAAGCGACTGGAACATTCTTGTCGAGCTGTTTTTTCACAGCTCTGGTTAATATTATCCTTTATCCACTTGAAAGATTGGGTTGAAAAGACAATGTGCTGTGAATAATCCTGATGCTGAATTCTGCTGCTGACTTAGGTTAGAGATGTTTTTTTTTTCACGGAAGCTTTTATTTAATAAGTACAAGAAACATTGTGCTTGTGTAAGCACATTGTTAACAAGAGGATTATAGTAAAACCAGCTTGTTGCTGTTGTTGCCAGTTACTGTAAAAAGGCTTTAAGAAAACAACCCAAGTATCTAAGCTGTGTACTGCTCTAGGGCCAGATATCAGGAATCAGTCTTAAAAATCACCAGCTCGCTTCCTTTTTAGCTACTTAAGGAAAACTCATGATATAATAAATAGCTAAACCCCCAACAAAATATGTTTCAGCCATTATCTTCTTTAACCCTTTCGAGGATGGCTGCACCATTTGTGGATTGTGTGCCAGCAAAGCATCTGATTAAAAATATTCTAGTTCGCCAGCATCTTCCCATTAGACATATTTCTAAACTCAATGATTGCTACAACTCTCTCTACATATGACCTGTTAATAAAATGAAATTATAAAAGGAAACAATAAAACTGCTTCATGCATAATGCTAGGTAGCAACAGGAGAGGAGCCAGATTTTCATTATGGAGGCGGGAAACAGGAACTGGGTCTGGTTTTGGGTCAGAAACCCGCCTCCTTTGGGGAACTGATTCAGGTTCAGATTTTCAAATGGGTAAACCCTTAATTGGAATGGACACGTGTTTTCTGTTCACTTAGAGCCAGTGGGGCTGGGAATGGAGGTGGGTCAGATGAAGTGTGAGACTCATGTTAATACCCCACAGCAGCCATTACTGAGCCTGCTGATTATCCTAATAGAAAGATCTGTGTTTTGTGCCAAAACCTTCCACTGCACCAGAAGGAAGAGAGCTATCACAGGGGAAGTGGAGGGCTGGCACTAGGGGTAGGGCAGACCCTTGCTTTATTGATGCTGACCTGGATGTAATTCTGGAGGCCGAGGGACAAGAGGGAGGGCCTCTTTCCCGAGGGTGGCAGGAGGAGGCCACCTCGTCGTCCAGCAGGGATACACCTCTATTCAGTGTTATCGCCCTCTGTCCCTCTTCTTCCTCCTCTCTTACCTCCTGCTCCTCCCCTGATGAGCTGTCACCTTCCAGGGCCTCACTGTCCTCAAGGTCCACACCTCTCTGGAAGTCCATGTTATGGAGAGCGCAGCAGACCACCACATCGAGTGAGACCCTTGCAGGAGGGTATTGGAGGGGGTGTGGGGGAGAGGGGGAGGCCACCCGACCGCTCCAGACACCGGAATTGCAATTTCAGAAGCCCGATGGTTGGCCTGCTGAGCAGGTGGAATTGGTTGTATCATCTCCGTGCCTCTGTCTGGGGCTCCTGTAGAAGGGTCAGTAGCCATCTCGTCAAGGGATTTCCCTTATCTCCTAGGATCCATCCATGCACTTTGTGGGATGGAGTGAAGATCTGAGGCAGCCTGGACTGGCGGAAGATGAAGGAATCATGGCAGTTGCCAGGAAAACAAGTACACCCATGGAGGAAGCTCTTGTTGTGGTTGCAGACCAGTTGGACGTTGAGGGAGTGGAAGCCCTTCCTGTTGATAGATCTCACAGGCTGGTCACTGGGTATCTTGATGGCCACATGCGTACAATCGATGATACCCTGCAGCTGGGGGAATCCAGTGATGGAGGCAAAAACCAATGCCCACTGCGCCTGCACTGGCCCATCTGTGTCTAAGTGGATGTAGTTCACCACCCTCCTGAATATGACATCCGTGACCTGCCTGATGGCAACGGATCCCTGGAATAACCCAGTTGCATAGAAATTCAGGCAATGGAGTCCTTAATGGCTGCAGGTAAGGGAATGCCATGGGGGCAGGGCCAGGACTCAGGTCATTGTGGATCAGAGACAATCTGCCTTGATAGGCACAGCCTCCCTTGGCATTGGTGCTTGGTCATTTGCAGCTATCTGATTCTTGGGCGGTAGACCCGATGTCTGGGGTAGCATCTTCTTGCCTTTGCAGCTCCCCGCTGTGCTCCTCTGCCTGCCTGCTGTCCAGGAGGTTGTATCTGCTGAAGCTTATTCTGGCTGCTCTGTCCAATGTCAGTGTAGCCTGTTCCCATATGAACTCCTTCAGCTGGGCTTTGTGTATTCACCAGGCCTTCCCCTGCTAATGGCAGCTGCCCCAGTGATGTCAGTGGGCTCACGTCCCTCTCAGGATTCCTGGCACTCACCACTGAGAAAAGCCAGTCTTACAACTGCAGATATGGCTACCCTGTGGCACCTCTGAAGCTTTATTTTGTGCCTCTGCATATGTTAATCAGCCCTACCCATAGCCCTTATGTTCATGTCTTCCAAACCCTGCTGTGGCCCAGACATGGTGTTCTCCCATGCCCTTCCTTTGAAAATCCCAAACTGCTGCTGAAAAGCCTGTTAATAAGCTGCACAATGAGGTTAACAGGTGATTAATTGGAGGCATGCGGGCTTGCTGTTCCCTCCATCCCAGCGTTCCTTTAAAAATAGCTTCGCATTCTGGATACAGTGGGACCCAGTGTCGCCATCCGAGAACGCGAACTTCAAATCGCGTGCGCACACCCATACCCGCCCCCAGTGGGCTTTAAAAATCTGGCCCGGGATGCTTCATTCACATTCACCAGGAAGTAATCTGATAACATAATTACAACTTTGATTCTTAGCACTTCATACCTCAAAAGTTCTCAAGTCCAGACATCCAAGATCTAACCAGCCCAGCTGTGTTTGGGTCAGGTGCCCAGTCATCGATTTTACTCTCTAACGAAGCTGTGCATTGTGAGTATGTAGTCGGAAATGGGACCCTGCAAATCAATTAGTTTGCCTGATACGAGCAATGACAAGCAGAAAAAACCCACTGATCCATCCAGCCTGTCCCACAAAACTACAATATTTTGTGCATCACAGTATAGACACTCTCCATCCCACCTGAATATCATGTGACCTCCTGGGAGAGGTGAGAAAACAGGTTGAAAACCCAAGTCCATCAAGGAGGGAAAAATTTGGGAAAATTCCTCCACAACTTCCTTAGGCGACTGGGAGCAGTACAGGAGACCCAGTCCTGATTCATGTCATATGGTACCTACCTTTTGTACGAGGTGATCTCCACCTCAGCCAGAAACGGGTCCAGTTCTTGCATGAAGGAATGCAGAGAATCGGCGTCCACTGTTCGAGCCGCAGCCTCTTCCGCAGGGCCACTGTTCCCTGGGAAAAGAACCACCTAACCTAGTTCTGTCTTACATAACTTGAGTTTGTGAGCCCTGGTCCTCCCTGACCTATTTAGTTGAAACAAGCTGTCCACCCAGACACCATCTACTTCCTTCATCATCATGTAAACCTCAACCAAATGATCCCTCAGCCTGTGCTTCTCTAAATTGTAGAGTTCCAGCTGTTTGAGCCTATTTTTGGTAACTAAGATGTTTCAAACTGGTAATCAATCTTGTAATAAAAGTTGAACCCTGTATTTTCAGAAGTTTCAGATTTTTCAAGATTTTCGGTTTCAAAGATTTGGACTGCATTTCACCTGTGAGAACAAACTTTCATCCAACTCACCCTGGAAAGGTGGTGGAAGCAGAATCTACAGTGACTTTAAAAAAGGGAATTGCAGCAATTTGGGGAAAGAATAAGGGAGTGGAGCTAATTCAATAGCTCTCAAAATCGAGCAGAGACATGCTGGGGCTGTAAAAGTCTATGGTTCTAATGGCTGAGGGTGAGGGTTGAATTTCTGTGGCATTCTTCCGATCGCCTGGCGCATTATCCTTTAGACCGTTTCTCCTGGGTTTCCACTGGAATGCAAAAGTAATACATTTTTATTGATTTACCCAGGAGCTCTGATGAAAGGTAATTGACCTGAACCGTTAACCAAACCATTTTCCTTTCTCCACGGATGTTGATCTGACCTGC